>NW_027142004.1:0-356250 GCF_036365525.1 Heterodontus francisci | reverse complement strand
AACAATTACCCTTTGTTTCCTGCCACTGAGCACATTTTGTATTTTTGGGTGAACAAGTTTCTCCTCAACTCCCCGCTAATCCTTCTACCAAGCACTTTAAGTCACTGCCCCCTAGTCACTGATCTCTCTGCTAAGGTGAATGGACTCTTCACCTCCACTCTATCCAGACCCCACAACATTATGTCCATTTCAATCAGATCTCCCTTCAGCCTTCTCTGTTCCAAGTAGAACAACCCCAGCCCATCTAATCTTTCCTCATAGCTGCATTTTTCCAGTCCTGGCAACATCCTCGTAAATCTCCTCTGTACTCTCTCTCGTGAAATTACATCCTTTCTGTAATGAGGTGACCAGAACTGCAGAGTACTCAAGTTGTGACCTAACCAATGATTTATACAGTTCCAGCATAACCTCCCTGCTCCTGTATTCTATACCTCAGCTAATAAAGGAAAGGAGTCCATATGCCTTCTTGACCACCTTATCGACCTGTCCTGCTACCTCAGGGATCAGTGGACATTGACTCCAAGGTCCCTCACTTCCTCTACACTTCTCAGTATTTTCCTATTAATCGCCTATCCCTTTGCCTTGTTTGACCTCCTCAATTGCATCACCTGACACTTATCCAGGTTGAATTCCATTTGTCACTTTTCTGCCATCAATATCTTCCTGCAGCCTACAGCTATCCTCCTCGCTATCTACCGCACGACCAATTTGTGTACCATCTGCACACACCTTGATCATGCCCCCCACATTTACGTTCAAATCGTTAATATATACTACAAAAAAGCAGGAAGTCCAGTCCTGAGCCCTGTGGAACGTCACTGGAAACAGACTTCAAGTCAGTAAATCACCCGTCAACAATCACCCTTTGTTTCCTGTCACTGAGCCTATTTTGCATCCAACTTGTTGAATTTCCCTGGATCCCATGGGATTTTATTTTTTTAAACAAGCATGCCACATGGGACCTTGACAAAAGCCTTGTCAAAATCCATGTGGACCATATCAACTGCACTACCCTCATCTATCATCCTTGCTACATCTTCGAAAAATTCAATCAATTTGGTCAAACAATATCTTCCCTTATCAAATCCATGCTCAATATCCGTGATTAACCTGTGCCTTTCTAAGTGACACTTTATCCTGTCTTTCAGAATAGATTCCAATAATGTGCCCACTGCTGAGGTTAGACTGACTGGCCTGAAATTATTCGGTCTGTTCCTGACTCCCTTTTTAAAGAGGTACAATTTTAACAGTTCACCAATCCTCTGGCACGACACCTGTATCCAGTGCGGACTGGAAAATGATGGTCAGACTCTCTGCTATTTCCTCTCTCACCTCTTTTGACAGCCTTGGATACATTTCAACCGGCCCTGGTGATGGATCAACTTTCAAGGATGCTAATCCCATTAATACTTCCTCTCTCCCTATGTACATCACATCCAATAATTCACACTCCTCCTCCTTAACCACAATATCTGCGTCGACCCCCCCTAATGTTAAGACAGATACAAAGTATTCATGAAGAACCATAACAACATGTTCCTCCCCTACTCGTGTATATACATTTATGTATATAGACTTTCAAAAGGCCTGTAAACAAATAACATTTCATAGACTTGTTATGAAAAACGGAAGACATGGCCTAATGTGACAGTGATGGTGTGGATATGACAGTGACTGAGGGACAGAAAGCTGAAAGGTGAAAAGTCATTGTTCAGACTTCGCTGCTTCATCAATGACCTACCTTCAATAATAAGGTCAGAAGTGGGGATGTTCACTGATGATTGCACAATGTTCAGCACCATTTGCGACTCCTCAGATGCTGAAGCAGTCTGTGTAGAAATGCAGCAAGACCTGAACAATATCCAGGCTTGGGCTGATAAGCGACAAGTAACATTCGTGCCACACAAGTGCCAGGCAATGACCATCTCCAACAAGAGAGAATCTAACCATCTCCCCTTGATATTCAACAGCATTACCATCGCTAAATCCCCCACTACCAACATCCTAGGGGCTACCATTGACCAGAAACTGAACTGGAGTAGCCATATAAATACCATGGCTACAAGAGCAGGTCAGAGGCGAGGAATCCTGAGGCGAGTAACGCACCTCCTGACTCCCCAAAGCCTGTCCACCATCTACAAGGCCCAAGTCAGGAGTGTGGTGGAATACTCTCCGTTTGTTTGGATGGGTGCTGCTCCAACAACACTCAAGAAGCTCGACGCCATCCAGGACAAAGCAGCTCACTTGCTTGCCACTCCATCTACAAACATTAACTCCATCCACCACCGACGCACAGTAGCAGCAGTGTGTACCATCTCCAAGATGCACTGCAGCAATGCACCAAGGCTCCTTCGACAGCACCTTCCAAACCCACGAGCTCTCCCAACTAGAAGGACAAGGGCAGCAAATACATGGGAACACCACCACCTGCAAGTTACCGTTCAAGTCACACACCATCCTGACATGGAACTGTGTCGCCGTTCCTTCACTGTCGCTGGGTCAAAATCCCTTGATAACAGCACTGTGGGTCTACCTACTCCAAATGGACTGCAGCGGTTGAAGAAGGCAGCTCACCATCACCTTCTCAAGGGTAACAAGGGCTAAAAATGCTGGCCAAGCCAGTGACGCCCAAATCCCATGAATGAATAAAAAAAAGAGCCAGCATGTGGGACTAACTGGAGGATCTTCAAAAGGGCCAGCACTGACATGTTGGACCGAATGGCCTTCTTCAGTGCAATGCTATTCTATGTTTCTATGATTGTTCTTGCCTCTACTTTCCCAATATTCCTATCCTTTAAACAGGCATTTGATAAAGTACCACATAACAGCCGTGTTACCACATTAGAAACACATGGGATTAAAGGACCAATGTCAGCAGTGACTCAGTTTGTCGCTCTCTCCCCTTTCAGTCACAAGCTTCTAGGATCAAGTGTCACTGCAGGACTTGATCACAAGAATCAAGGCTGACACTGCAGTGACATTACTGTGGGAGTATTGCACTGTCAGATCTGCCGTCTATCGAATGAAACATTAAACCAACATCTGCCCTCCCAGGTGGATGTTAAAGATCTGATCATTATCACATTGCTGCTTGTGGGATCTTGCTGTGTGGAACTTTTCTGCCATCTTTCCTACATTACAATAGTGACTAGGGTGTAATAAATACTCATTGATTGTAAATCGCTTTGGGACATGCAGTGATCATGAAGGGGCTACATAAATGGAAGTTATTTTTTAAATTTACAATGACATAATGCAGTAAATTAGCTAAGTGTCAGAAAGCAGAGAGTATTGGAGAATGGTTGTTGTTCAGTCTGCACGGAAGTACACAGTGGGGTTCCCCAGGGTCACTGTTGGGATCACTGTTGCTGTATGTTAATGCAATGGGCTTGTGTACACAGTGGATTATGTCAAAGTTTTCAGATGGCAGGAAACTCAGAAATGTTAACAAACAGTGAGAAGGAGAGTAACAGACTTCAGGAAGACAGAGACTGACTGGTAAAATGGGCAGGAACATGGCAGATGTAATTTAACTCAGTGAAGTGTGAAGTGAGACATTTGGGTAGGAAGTATGTGGCGAAACAATATAAACTAAATGGTACCATTATAAAGTAGGTGCAGGGTTAGAGAGACCTGGGATGTACGCACACAGATCTTTGAAGGTAACATTGTGTGTCTTTCGTGTTAGAGAGAGACACACAGAGTAATAAAACTCAGGAGGAAATGCTGATTTTTATACATCATTGGTTAGGTCCCAGCTGGAGAATTGTGACCAAATCTGATCACCACACTTTGGTAAGGATGTCAAGGACTTAGTGAAGATCCAGAGGTGATTTACTGGAATAGTACCAGGGATCTGGGAATTCAGTTACATGGAGAGATTGAAGAAGCTGGGATTGTTCTCTTTAGAGAAGGGTAAGGGGAAATTTCATATAGAATTCAAAGTCATGAAGGGTTTTGATAGGATAATTATTGTGAAACGCTTTCCCGTGTCAGAAAGTTCAGTTTTAAGAAGACACAGATTGAAGGTAATTGACAAAAAACCAGAGGTGAAATGAGGAGAATTTCCTTGCACAGCAAGTTGTTGGGATCTGGAATTCACTTCCTGAAAACATGGTGGAAGCAGCTTCAATAATATCTTTCAAAAGGGAATTTAACAAATACTTGAAAAGGAAAAAAAAACAGAAGTCTGGGGAAAGAGGAGGGGAGAAGAACGAATTAAACAGCTCTTTCAAAGAGACTGCACTGAGACAAAGGGCCGAATAGCTTCCTTCTATGCTGCAAATATCTCTGATTCTATGAACAAGTTACAGAGTGAAGAGAGAGGGAGAAAAATAAAGTGAGAGAGAGAGAAACAGTGTGAAAGAGGGAAAGGGAAATAGAAAGGCGAGAAAATCGGGTTTGCATCGCTTTTTGGGCAGAGGGGTCATGATCTTCCCGTACCCGTTCCTATTGTGACTGGTGACATACAAACTTCCTGCTGCCTCCACATTTCCACGAATTCTACATGTCCCTGAGGGTGACCCGCGCTGCTGTCTGTCTGCACGCTGCAGAGGGACCTGACTTTGTGAGGGTCTGGCAGATGTTTGCCAGGATTCCACTCTTAAAGGTAGTCTGTCCCTCTTAAAGGGAAGTTGCACTGAATCACAGGAGGCTGCTGCTGCTGACTGTGAATGCTGCAATTGTAGACAAGGTAAATGGGATATTAGGACAGAGAGAGGGCTCTGTGGCTCACGAATCTGGTGCTGGAGGCCTTAGTCATGGTGGGTGACAGGAGGAGAGAAGCCATGTTTCCGTGTGGTGGGGCGGATACCTTCAGGGAACGCCCTCGGAAGGGAATGGGAGCAGATGGCTAGGAAGGTCAATGCAAGCAGTCTGGCCCCGAGGACCTGGCAGCAGAGCCAGAAGAAGTTTAATGTGCTCACACAGGTGGTCAATGTCAGTGAATTCATCTGCACATGGCATCTCCTACCCCCAACATCACCAACCTCCCACACTGATCAATGTGCCACACCCTCATCACTCACTCATCAGCGGTCCCTAACACTCAGGACTCACACCTAACATTCACATACTCCACCTCACCCTCACACACCTTCCGCTGATACCAGATTCACACCCACCTCTCACTGCCTCCACATACCTCCAGCTATTCAGCGATGGCAGGCACATCACACAAACACAGTGCAACACAATCACTGACATTTTGCCCTCCCTCGTCCAGGGCAAGGTGGCCCTTAATCACAGGGAGCAGCAGTGAACCAGCGAGGACCAGGCATTCCGTCACCCCTGAGTCTGAGGGAGCAGATGGTTCCTCATATCATGGGACCGGCTGTGACAGAGGCCGTAGCATCCGGAATCACCGAGAGCATTCAGGATGATGCTACGTTCCTGCCTAATGTCCCTTCTTAACTCCGACCTCCCCCTCATCCTGCTGTCTGGGATGATGTACAAGCTGCAGATGGTGGGACCATGGGTGTCACTGTAATGTATATGTGAGGTTGAGTAATTTGAGGAGAGCACGTCAAAAAGAATCAGCAAGTAGCACAGGAGACCCTTGAGTGCATCTCATTCTCCAACCAGCATTCAGTACGGAGGAAACTGATGGTTCATCTGAGGACTGTATCCACAGGCAAGCCCATATGGTATGGTACCAAGGCTGTCTCAGCTGTACTGGGAGTTACAGGGAAGACTGGAATGTTGATAGTGATAGGAAATTCGATAGTCACGGGAACAGACAATGGATTCTGAAACCGCAGATGTGTATCCAGGATGGTGTGTTCCCTCCCTGGTGTCATGGTCAAGGATATCACGCCAGCGGCTGCAGAGCATCCTGAAGGTGGAGGGTGAACAGCCAGCAGTCGTGGTCCACATCAGAAGCAACGACAGAGGCAGAAAGAGGGAGGTTGTCCTGCACTCAGAATTCAGGGTGCTGGGAAAGTTAGCAAGCAGGATTACTCTCAGTACCCCATGCGATTGATTACAGATATAGATGTCGAGTACAGATGGATGTGTGGCTGGAAGCATGCTGCAGAAGCGGGGAGGTTTCGATTCCTTGACACTGGGAGCCGTTCTGGAGAATGTGGGATCTGTACAGGCTGGACGATTTACACCTGAACAGAGCTGGGACTAATTCTCTTTTGGGGCGATTTGTTCGTGCTATTGGAGAGGGTGTAAACTAAATTGGCAGGGGTATGGGAACTAGGAGTAAACATCAGAGAAGAATTCCAAGGTGCACAGAATACGGGAAGAGTTGGATAGTACTAAAGCAGGGTTCAGAATGTTATTAGCTGGGGTCAGAGAATGGGAGAAGTAATAGCATTTACGTGAAGGCTAGTGTGCATGTATGTGAAAGCATGGAGTGTGGTGAATAAGACTGGTGAGGTACATGCGCAGATTGCCATGTGGAAATATAGTGTTGTGGCTATAACAAAGACCTGGCCCAAAGAAAGGCAGGACTGGGTGCTAAATATTCATGGATACAAGGTATTCAGGAAAGATAGAAGGAAGAATAGCGACAGGGGTTGTGGTATTGATTGAGGAGAACATTATCGTGCTGGAGAGAGCATGTTCCAGGCGGGGGTGGCGGTGGGAGGGGATCAAGGACAGAATCTAAATGGCTGGCGTGAAGGAGCAAACAAGTTTCAGTTACATTGCTTCGTGTTGTCTATAGGTCACCAGCTAGTGGGAAGGATGTGGAGGAACAAATCTGCATTACTCGGTGTGGTTTAAACTAGTGTGGCGGGGATGGAAACCAGAGCAGTAGGTCAGCAAGTGAAATAACTGAGGGGAACTAGTGAGTAAGGCCAGTAAGACTGAGAGGAAGAGCAGGCTGGGAGATGTTGCTAAGCACAGCAGGACTGGTGGTCTGAAGTGCATTTGAAGGGCAGGCTTGGCAGCTAAATTTTCTAGGCTTCAGAAGCTTCAGGCGGGTTAGAGGGGACGTAAAAGGGGTGGGGGAGTTGCATTACTGGTTAAAGAGAATATCACAGCTGTACTGCGGGAGGACACCTCGGAGGGGTCATGCAGCGAGACAATATGGTTACAGCTCAGGAATAGGAAGGGTGCATTCACGATGTTGGGGGTCTACTACAGGCCTCCCAACAGCCAGCAGGCGATAGAGGAGCAGATAGGTAGACAGATTTTGTAAAGATGTAAAGGTAACAGGGTTGTTGTGATGGCTGCTTTTAACTTTCCCTATATTGACTGGGACTCACTCAGTGCTAGGGGCTTGGATGGGGCAGAATTTGTAAGGGGCATCCAGGAGGGCTTCTTGAAACAATATGGAGATAGTCCAACTAGGGATGGGGTCGTACTGGACCTGGTATTGGGGAAAGAGCCTGGCCAGGTGGTCGAAGTCTCCATAGGGGAGAATGTCGGGATCAGTGATCATAATTCCATAAGTTTTAAGGTACTTGTGCATAAGGATAAGAGTAGTCCTCGGGTGAAGGTGCTAAATTTGGGGAAGGCTAATTATAACAATACTAGGCGGGAAGTGAAGAATTTAGATTGGGGTCGGCTGTTTGAGGGTAAATCAACATCTGACATGTGGAAGTCTTTCAAACGTCAGTTGATTAGAATCCAGGACTGGCATGTTCCTGTGAGGATGAAGGATAAGTTTGGCAAGTTTCAGGAACCTTGGATAACGAGGGATATTGTGAGCCTGGTCAAAAAGCAAAAAGGAAGCATTCGTAAGGGCTAGAAGGCTGGGAACAGATGAAGCCCTTGAGGAATATAAAGAAAGTAGGAAGGAACTTAAGCAAGGAGTCAGGAGGGCTAAAAGTGGTCATGAAAAGTCATTGGCAAACAGGATTAAGGAGAATCCCAAGGCTTTTTATACGTATATAAAGAACAAGAGGGTAACCAGGGAAAGGGTTGGCCCACACAAGGACAGAGATGGGAATCTATGCGTGGAGCCAGAGGAAATGGGTGATGTACTAAATGAATACTTTGCCTCAGTATTCACCCAAGAGAAGGACTTGGTGGATGATGAGTATAGGGAAGGGAGTGTAGATAGACTGGGTCATGTCGTTATCTTAAAGGAGGAGGTGTTGGGCGTCTTGGAAAACATTAACGTAGATAAGTCCCCAGGGCCTGAAGGAATCTACCCCAGAATACTGAAGGAGGCAAGGGAGGACATTTTTGGGGCATTGACAGAAATCTTTGTATCATCATTGGCTACAGGTGAGGTCCCAGAGGACTGGAGAATAGCCAATGCTGTTCCTTTGTTTAAGAAGGGTAGCTAGGATAATCCAAGAAATTACAGGCCGGTGAGCCGTCCGTCAGTGGTAGGGAAATTATTGGAGAGGATTCTTTGGGACAGGATTTACTCCCATTTGGAAACAAATGGACATATTAGCGAGAGACAGCATGGTTTTGTGAAGGGGAGGTCGTGTCTCACTAACTTGATTGAGTTGTTTGAGGAATTGTCGAAGATGATTGATAGAGGAAGGGCAGTGGATGTTGTCTTCATGAACTTCAGTAAAGCCTTTTGACAAGGTCCCTCATGGCAGACTGATACAAAAGGTGAAGTCATATGGGATCAGAGGTGAGCTGCCAAGATGGATACAGAACTGGCTCAGTCATAGAAGACAGAGGGTATCAGTGGATGGGTGTTTTTTCTGAATGGAGGAATGTGACTAGTGGTGTTCCGCAGGGATCAGTGCTGGGACCTTTGCTATTTGTAGTATATATATATATATATATATATATATATATATAAATGATTTGGAGGAAAATGTAGCTGGTCTGATTAGTAAGTTTGCAGGTGACACAAAGGTTGGCGGAGTTGCAGATAGTGATGAAGATTGTCAGAGGATACAGCAGGATATTGATCGGTTTTGACTGGGTAATTAATGTGAAACTGTTTCCAGTGTCAGAAATTTCAGTATCAAGAAAACACAGATTGAAGGTAATTGACAAAGAACCAGAGGTGAAATGAGGAGAATTTTCTTGCACAGCGAGTTGTTGGGATTTGGAATTCACTGCCTGAAAACATGGTGGAAGCAGATTCAATAATATATTTCAAAAGGGAATTTAACAAATACTTGAAAGGGAAACAAAGCAGGAGTCTGGGGAAAGAGGAGGGGAGAGGAACTAATTGGATAACTCTTTCAAAGAGACAGCACTGACACAATGGGCCGAATATCCTCCTTCTGTGCTGCAGCAATCTCTGATTTTATTAGCAAGAGACACAGAGAGTGAAGAGAGAGGGAGAGAGAGAGAGAGAGAGAGAGAGAAGGTTAAATAGTGAAAGGGAACTAGAAAGAGTGATAACATCAGATTTGCATCTTTTTTTGGGCAGATGGTTCATGATCTTCCCGTGTCCGTTCTTGTTGAGGCAGGTGACACACAAACTTCCTGCGGCCTCAACATTTCCATGAAATCTACGTGCCACCCAGGGTGACCCACGCTGCCGTCTGTCTGCACGCTTAACTGGGGCCTAACTGTGTGTGCGGATGGCTCATTTTTCAGCCAGAATTCAGCTCTTTAAGGCAGTCTGTCCCTCTTTAAAGGGAAGCTGCACTGAATCACAGGAGGCTGCTGCTGCTGGCTGTGAATGCTGAAATTGGAGACATGTTAAATGGAGAGTATTGGTGAATAGTTATTTCTCAGATTGAAGGAACGTTTATAGTGGTGTTCCCCAGGGGTCAGGATAGGGCCACTGTTGTTCTTGATCTACATTAATGACCTGTATTTCAGTCTAGAGGGAACAATTTCAAAATTTGCAGCTGACAGAAGACTCGGCATTATTGTGAACAGAGAGGAGGATAGTGATAGACTTCAAGAGGACAGAGACAGGCAGGTAGAATGGGAGGGCACATTGCAGATGAAATTTAATGTTGAGACATGTGAAGTAATTCATTTTGGTAGCACGACCGTGAAGAAGCAAGAGAAAATAAAGGATCAAATTCTAATGGGTATGCAGGAGCAGAGAGACCTGAGGGGTATACGTGATCCTATTGTTGGAGGTGGCAGGCAGGTTGAGAAAGCAGTTAGTAAGGCATGCAGAATCCTGGGTTTAATAAATAGAGACAGAGAGTTCAATAGCAAGGATGTTATGATGAAACGTTATAAAACACAGCCTCAGTCTCAACTGGAGTATTGTGTCCAGGCCTAGACACCTCAGTTCAGGAAGGTTGTAAAGGAATTAGAGAGGGTGCTGCAAAGATTTACGGGAATGGTTTCAGGGATGAGGAATTCCGTTATACAGATAGATTGGGGAAGCTGGGGCTGTTCTGCTTGAAGAAAAAATGAAGATGAGATTTTACAGAAGAGTTTTAAATGATGTGGGGTTTGGACAGGGTGAATAGGGAGAAGCTGTTCCCATTGGTGGATGGATCAAGACCAGAGGACACTGATTTAAGGTGATTGGTAGAAGAACTAAAGGTGACATGAGGATAAACACAGTGAGTGGTTAGAATCTGGAATGAACTGCCTGAGAGTTTGGTGGAGGCAAATTCAAACATAATTTTCAAAAGGTAATTGGATAATTATTTGAAGATTTAAAAAAATGCAGGACTTTGGGAAAAGGCAGGGGCAGTGGGAGGAGCTGCGTGATTTTCACAGAGATCCAGCACGGACACAAAGGGACGAATGGCCTCCTTCTGTGCTCGAACAATCCTATGAGACTATGACTCGCCACGTGCAGATTCTGGCTCTACACCAGCCTCGAAGGTACACGCAGTGTTAATATTTGAGCTGGTGACTGTGAATATCAGACCAAGTGAGGGGAATTCACCATCAGTGCTGTGCTGCTGCTCTCTCTCTGTCTCCTGGAGCTGCTGTGACTGGGAAGCTGGCAGTTTTGGGTTATCATTGGAAAGTATAAAACCATCTGCTTCATGAATGTCCTTTTGAGGAAGGAAATCTGCTGTCCTTACCTGGTCTGGACTACATGCGACTCCAGACCCACAGCAACGTGGTTGACTCTTAACTACACTCTGAAAAGGCCTAGCAAGCCACTCAGTTCAAAGGCAAATCGGGATGGGCAGAACATGCTAGTCTTGACAGTGAGACACAAATCCATGAAAGAATAAAAACAATCAGAAGGTTTGGGTTGAGAGATTGGGGTGGGATGGATCGCAGGGCGGCCATTGTCCCATGAGTACAATCTCAAAATGTTCCGATGACACCAAATTTGGAGGAAGAGCAAAGAGTGAGGATGATATGAAGCACCTTCAACAGGACACAGATAGGCAGACAACTGGCATATGGAATTTAATAGAGAGGAGTGTGAGGTGATGCATTTTGTCAGTCGGAATAGAATAGCTATATTGACTAATGTCACAGTTCTAAAGAGTGTTGAGGAACAGAGAAACCTGCGGGTGGATTAATCTGTGAAGATAACAGGACATATTGACAATTGACAGCAAAGCAAATGGGATTTGGGTTTAAAACAGAGGCATTGAGTACTAAAGCAGGGAAGTTATGCTGAACATTTATAGAACAGCGGTAAGGCTCCAAATGTAATATAGCGTCCAGTTCTGGTCAGCACACTTTGGGAAGGGTGTGAGTGTCCTTGGGAGGGTACAGAGCAGGTTAACCAGAATGGATCTAGGGAAGGCGGAGGAGGATTAGTTACAAGGTAAGATTGGAAAATGTGCCTTTGTTCGAAGGGGAACAAAGGAGATTGAAGGGTGATTTAATCGAGGTGTACTAGATTATGACAGGCTTTGATAAATTAGAAAAGGAAAACTGTCCGTATTAACGAATAGTACAAGGACTAGAGACACAGATTGAAGGATTTGACAAGAAATGCCGGGGGAATCTGAACAAGAACTTGTTTTTTGTTTTACGCAGCGATTTGTAATGAGCTGGAACTGACTACCCACAATGGTGGTGGAAGTAGAGATGATCAATGATTTCCAGAAGAAACTGGATGGACAGTTGAAGGAAAGAAACTTGCAGGAACACAGGGATTGAGTGGGGGAATGGGCCTGACTGGATTACTCTGCAGAGAGCCAGCATGGTCTCAATCTGTACCATAAATGACTCCATGACTCCAGCACCAGTCACATTGACAGCAGTGTGTACCATCTACAAGATGACCTGCAGCAACTCACCAAGCCTCCCTAGACAGCACCTTCCAAATCCGCGACCTCCACCACCTGGAAGGACAACGGCAGCAGATGCATGGGAGCACCACCACCTGCACATTTCCCTGCAAGTCACACACCATCCTGACCTGGAAATATATCACCGTCCCTTCACTGTCGCTGTGGCAAAATCCTGGAACTTCCTTCCTCACAGCACTGTGGGTGCGCCTACCCTACATGGACTGCAGTGGTCCAAGAAGGCAGCTCACTATCACCTTCACAAGGGAAACTAACGATGGAAAATAAATTCTGGCCGAGTTAGCGATACCCACATTCCATGCATGAATATAAAAAGCTACAGCCACTGGGGAAGCACTGTATAGGAGCAGTCAGCAAGTCTCTGTGGAAGGCATCCAAGAAATACCCTCCCTGCCTCCTCCTCCTGAGGTGGCCTCCGGATTCCTGGTGCCAATGCCTGTGCCCTCATCAGGGTGATGATATGAAGGGTGCAGCAGAACACCATGAACTTGGGCACAGCTCCAGTGTGTACTGGAGGGCACCCCACACCTCACCCACCCGCCCCCCCCCCCACACACCCTCCCCCCCCACCACCCGCCCCCCGAGCGGTTCAGGCATTGGAAGCATTGCCTCATCAAACGAATGGTCTATTCCACCATGTTCCTGGTGACTCCATTGCTCACGTTATACACATGTAAATCGCGTGAGGTTGGTTGGCGATGGGAGGTGGTTTGGGATGTAGAAACATGAGCTGTCTCTGGAATGGGTTTTACTTTATCTCCGAGGAGCCACCTTCTGATTTTGCATGGAGAACTGAAGATGGTGGGAACAGCCGACTGCTTCAGAATGAAGGTATCGGGGCTGCTGTCAAGATAGTGGACATTCACCAACATGATGTACTGGGCATGCTCACGCACCAACAAAGGCATACATCAAAGCTGAAGGAATGGTGCATTGATGCTACTTCCAGCTACAGACGTACACATGGTACATCCAGGCTGGAGCCCTGCTCAGAATGCGGCGCTGTGCAGGCCATGCTGGAAGTGGACAGTAGCTCAGATTGCATCATTGTATGGATCCAAGCTTCTGTGGCATTTGGCCCAGTGGCCCTGTAGAGATGAAAATCATGGTCCGGGGTAGATACAGAGGGAAAGAATTCACTTTAAAAGGAAAATTGAAAAAAAAAAACGTGTTAATGGCGAAAGATATGAAGTAATGGGACTAATTGGAGGGGTGAGGCAATGGAGGGATTCAAACACAAGAACGAGATTATTAAAACTAAGGTGCTGTCAGACTGGAAGCCAATGTAGATCAGTGAACACAGGGGTGATGGGTGATCTCGATTTGGTGTGAGTTAGGATACAGGCAGCAGAATTCTGAGTAGGGTCTGGTTTATGGTGGTCTATAACTGGGAGAGTGACCAGGATAGAATTGGATTAATCAACTGTGTTTTAACAACAGCACCGATGAGGGATTATGCAGCAGATGGACTGAGGAGGAGCTGGGTGATATTACAGAGATGGTAGTAGGCAGGGTTGGTGATGGAGAGATTAGGAGATGAACTCAGAGGATGTAAACTGTCTGGTTGAACATCAGACGTTGCCCAGGGAAGGCTAAGTGGATCTGGGATAGGGGACGGAATTTATAATAGACCAATGACACTGGTTTTGGTCTTCCCATAATTCAAATTGCAAGAACTGTATTTGAGTGAACCAACGTTTACAGATCTTATAGCTGGAAATACAGACAGCGACAGCAGCAAAGATGCGAGAGTAAATTACAAGACCTGCAATACAGTTAGCAATGGTTTAGAGAGCTAATAGCTGGAGATATTCACCAGGGATAACAGGAAAAAGTAGGACAGAGTAAATGACAAGAACAGTAATACAGTTCAACATGGTTGATAGAATAAAAGGCAAGGTAGAGAGACTTACCAGAGACACCAATAATAGCCAGGATGGGATAGTAAATGTATTGAATAACAGTCAGTGCCCAATATATCCGAGAGGCCAAAGATAGTCAATCATACATAGAAATAATGAAAAGATCTGAGGGAAAAACTCCTGTCCACTGTTCTAACATTCCAATCTAACGTTCTCAGATTCTGACCCATTGTTGGAACATTCCAATCCATTGTTCTCAGATTCTGACCCATTGTTGGAACATTCCAATCTATTGTTCTCAGATTCTGACCCATTGTTGGAACATTCCAATCTATTGTTCTCAGATTCTGACCCATTGTTGGAACATTCCAATCCATTGTTCTCAGACTCTGAACCATTGTTTTAACATTCCAATATAACGTTCAGTATCTGACTCATTAAGGAAAATCCCAAGGCTTTTTATACATATATCAAGAGCAAGAGGGTAACCAGGGAAAGGGTTGGCCCACTCGAGGACAGAGATGGGAATCTATGCGTGGAGCCAGAGGAAATGGGTGAAGTGCTAAATGAGTACTTTGCATCAGTATTCACCAAGGAGAAGGACTTGGTGGATGATAAGCCTAGGGAAGGGAGTGCAGATAGTCTCAGTCATCTCATTATCAAAAAGGAGGAGGTGTTGGGTGTCTTGCAAAGCATTAAGGTAGATAAGTCCCCAGGGCCTGATGGGATCTACCCTAGAATACAGAGGGAGGCAAGGGAAGAAATTGCTGGGGCCTTGACAGAAATCTTTGCATCATCATTGGCTACAGGTGAGGTCCCAGAGGACCAATGGAGAATAGCCAATGTTGTTCCTTTGTTTAAGAAGGGTGGTAAGGATAATCCAGGAAATTATAGGCCAGTGAGCCTTACGTCAGTGGTAGGGAAACTATTAGAGAGGATTCTTCGGGACAGGATATACTCCCATTTGGAAACAAACGAACTTATTAGCGAGAGATAGCATGGTTCTGTGAAGTGGAGGTCGTGTCTTACTAAGTTGATTGAGTATTTTGAAGAAGTGACGAAGATGATTGATGAGGGAAGGGCGGTGGATGTTGTCTATATGGTCCCGCATGGCAAACTGGTGCAAAAGGTGAAGTCACACTGGATCAGAGGTGAGTTGGCAAGATGGATACAGAACTGGCTTGGTCACAGAAGACAGAGGGTAACAGTGGATGGGTGTTTTTTCTGAATGGAGGGATGTGACTAGTGGTGTTCCACAGGGATCAGTGCTGGGACCTTTGATGTTTGTAGTATATATAAATGATTTGGAGGAAAATGTAGCTGGTCTGATTAGTAAGTTTGCGGACGACACAAATGTTGGTGGAGTTGCAGATAATAGAACAAAGAGAACAAAGAACAAAGATAATTACAGCACAGGAAGAGGCCCTTCGGCCCTCCAAGCCTACGTCGATCCAAATCCTCTATCCAAACATGTCGCCTATATTCTAAGGGTCTGCATCTCTTTACTTCCTGCCCATTCATGTATCTGTCTAGATACATCTTAAAAGACGCTATCGTGCCCGAGTCTACCACCTCCGCTGGCAATGCATTCCATGCACCCACCACCCTCTGCATGAAGAACTTTTACGCATATCCCCCCTAAACCTTTCCCCTCTCACTTTTAAATCGTGTCCCCTTGTAATTGAATCCCCCACTCTGGGAAAAAGCTTCTTGCTATCCACCCTGTCTACACCTGTCATGTGTTTGTACACCTCAATCAGGTCCCCCCTCAACCTCCGTCTTTCTAATGAAAATAATCCTAATCTACTCAACCTCTCTTCATAGCTAGCGCCCTCCATACCAGGCAACATCCTGGTGAACCTCCTCTGCACCCTCTCCAAAGCATCTACATCCTTTTGGTAATGTGGCGACCAGAACTGCACGCAGTATTCCAAATGTGGCCTAACCAAAGTCCTATTCAACTGTAACATGACCTGCCAACCCTTGTACTCAATACCCCGTACGATGAAGGAAAGCATGCCGTATGCCTTCTTGACCACTCTATTGACCTGCGTTGCCACTTTCAGGGAACAATGGACCTGAACACCCAAATATCTCTGTACATCAATTTTCCCCAGGACATTTCCATTTACTGTATAGTTCACTCTTGAATTGGATCTTCCAAAATGCATCACCTCGCCATTTGCCCTGATTGAACTCCATCTGACATTTCTCTGCCGAACTCTCCAGTCTATCTATATTCTGCTGTATTCTCTGACAGTCCCCTTCACTATCTGCTACTCCACCAATCTTAGTGTCGTCTGCAAACTTGCTAATCAGACCACCTATACTTTCCGCCAAATCATTTATGTTTATCACAAACAACAGTGGTCCCAGCACGGATCCCTGTGGAACACCACTGGTAACACGTCTCCATTTTGAGAAACTCCCTTCCACTGCTACTCTCTGTCTCCTGTTACCAAGCCAGTTCTTCATCCATCTAGCTGTTCCACCTTGCACCCCATGTGCCTTCACTTTCTCCATCCATAATGATGAGGATTGTCAGAGGATACAGCAGGATATAGATCGTTTGGAGACTTGGGCAGAGAAATGGCAGATGGATTTTAATCCGGACAAATGTGAGGTAATGCATTTTGGAAGGTCTAATGGAGGTGGGAGGTATACAGTAAATGGCAGAACCCTTAGGAGTATTGACAGGCAAAAACATCTGAGCGTACAGATCCACAGGTCACTGAAAGTGGCAACGCAGGTGGATAAGGTAGTCCAGAAGGCATACGGCATGCTTGCCTTTATCGGTCGGGGCATAGAGTATAAAAATTGGCAAGTCATGTTGCAGCTGTACAAAACCTTAGTTCGGCCACACTTTGAATATTGCGTGCAATTCTGGTCGCCACACTGCTAGAAGGATGTGGAGGCTTTGGAGAGGGGACAGAGGATGTTTACCAGGATGTTGCCTGGTCTGGAGGGCATTAGCTATGAGGAGAGGTTGGAAAAACTCGGATTGTTTTCACTGGAACGACGGAGGAGGAGGGGCGACATGATTGAGGTTTACAAAGGTATGAGCGGCATCGACAGAGTGGATAGTCAGAAGCTTTTTCCCAGGGTGGAAGAGTCAGTTACTAGGCGACATAGGTTTAAGGTGCGAGGGGCAAAGTTTAGAGGGGATGTGCGAGGCACGTTTTTTACACAGAGGGTGGTGAGTGCCTGGAACTTGCTGCCAGGGGAGGTGGTGGAAGCAGATACGATAGCGACGTTTAAGAGACATCTTGACAAATATATGAATAGGAAGGGAATAGAGGGATATGGGCCCCGGAAGTGTAGAAGGTGTTAGTTTAGGCAGGCATCAAGATCGGCGCAGGCTTGGAGGGCCGAATTGTCTGTTCCTGTTCGTTGTAGGGTATTCCCAAGCGCAGAGGCACCTGCCATAAATATCATAATGTTTAAATATTATTTGAGTAACCAGTAACATATAATATTAGTGAACAGTAAGGAAGTTTCAAAGCACCATGGGGCTCAGTCAACCTGACCACATTCCACAGGAGCTGAGTAATCCAATCTCAAACAAAAGGCTAATTAAAATGAAAAGCAGAAACCTTTGTGGAATGCTGACAAAGTAGCTAGCCTGTAACGAGGTGAAAACATCATGAGTAATCCCCGATCTGTGTCTGGGCCGGTAATGAGGTGAAGATAAAGGGGTATGGAAAACATCATGAGTAATCCCCTATCTGTGTATGGGCCGGTAATGAGGTGAAGATAAGGGGGTATGGAAAACATCATGAGTAATCCCCGATCTGTGTATGGGCTGGTCATGCAGCCCCTCTATGCCTAGTAACCGCTTCTATTGGCTCTAATAATCAATGTATATAATCGATAATCGTTGTGATTGGACCATGTCCGGCCGGGATGGGCTGAGTAACTGTTTGAAAATGTATAAGTATGGATGATTTTCCTATGTTGAGTGGAGAGGCATCTGGACAGCCCAGTAACCTGCTCCCCACTGGCGTAACTAAATAAACTGTTTGACATTGGAGCAGACCTGAGTGTCGAGTGATTCTCCTAGATTCATTCCCGCTAACACTGTTCTTTGTTCATTGTTGAAATATTCCAATCTAGTGTTCTCAGATTCTGACCCATTGTTGTAACATTCCAATCTATTGTTCTCAGATTCTGACCCATTGTTGTAACATTCCAATCTAGTGTTCTCAGATTCTGACCCATTGTTGTAACATTCCAATTTATTGTTCTCAGATTCTGACCCATTGTTGTAACATTCCAATCTATTGTTCTCAGATTCTGACCCATTGTTGTAACATTCCAATCTAGTGTTCTCAGATTCTGACCCATTGTTGTAACATTCCAATCTAGTGTTCTCAGATTCTGACCAATTGTTGTAGCATTCCAATGTATTGTTCTCAGATTCGGACCCATTGTTGTAACATTCCAATCTAGTGTTCTCAGATTCTGACCCATTGTTGTAACATTCCAATCTATTGTTCTCAGATTCTGACCCATTGTTGTAACATTCCAATCTACTGTTCAGATTATGATCCATTGTTGTGACATTGCAATCTATTGTTCTCAGATTCTGATCTATTCCCTCCCTCTCTCTGTCGCCACTGATCACTGTTAGTGCCCCGGATGATACTCCCGCTGATATTGTGCGGTGACACATTGAAAGAAGTCCCTCTATTGATAGAAGGGGGAAACCCTCCAGTGACACAAGTAGCATCCATGGGGACAGGCATTAATTACAGTCACTGAACAAATAGGTTCAGTTAACCCCTTTCAATCCAACACTTTTTGCACCACAATGAAGGAGAACATTTACCTGGTCTGGATTGGACGTGTGAAAGTTGCTGAGGGACGGAAAGGTGGAAATAGCAGATGCACTGGCAAGAACCTTTCAATCCTACTTGGCTATGGGAGTTATGAGAAGGGATTGGAGGGTTGTAATTGTTATTCCCTGTTTAAAAAGGGACAGATGGAGTAAACACTGTAATTACTGACCAATCAGTCTAACCTCGCTGGTGGGGAAATTTCTGGCGGTCACAAGCAGGAGAATAGTATTCATTACACGTAAAAACATGGGATAATAACAGGCTAGCAGCACGGATATGCGAATGCAAAAAAGAAAAAAGTCTAGCAAACATGAACAACAGCAACTCATTTTATATAGTGCCTTTGTCATAAAACATCCGAAAATGCTTCACAGGAGCATTATGAAACAATGTATGACTCGGAACCATTTATAAAGATATTGAGTCAGATGACCAACAGCTTGGTTAAAAAGGTAGGTTTTAAGGAGTGTCTTAAGGAAGGAAAGTGAGTGGAGAGGCAGAGCGGTAGAGATCTGTAGGGAGATTATTCCAGAGCTTGGGGCCTAGACAACCGAAGGTGCAGCTTCCAATGGTGAAGTAATTAAAATCAGGGACACACAAGAGGGCTGAAGCAGAGGAGTGCAGATATCTTTAAGGGTTGTGGGGCTGGAAGATATTACAGATATAGGGTGGGGGCGATGTCATGGAGGACAAACAAGGTGGAGAAATTTAAAATAAAAACATTGCTAAATCAGGAGTAAATGTAGGTCAGTGATAGGTGAACAGGGAATTAGGGCACGGGCAGCAGAGTTTTGGATGAACCTCAAGTTTACAGAGAGTAGAATGTGGGAGATCAGCCAGGAGTGAGTTGGATTAATCACATCTAGAGGTGAAATAAACTCACTTTAAAAAGGGAATTAGAAAAAGACTTGAAGATGAACAAGTTTCAGGAATATTGGAAATGGACAGGGGATTGGGATAATCAGAGGGGTAAGGACATGGAGGGATTTGATCACACGAGTGAGAATATTAAAATTGAGGTGTTACTGGACATAGTAAAATGGGTCCCAGGGGCAGGAGTAGTCCATTCGGCCCTTTGAGCCTGCTCCACCATTCGTTATGATCATGGCTGAACATGGCTGAACTCTTATTATCATCTTTATCCCCTAGTTCCAGTCTCCCCCACAACCGGAAACATCCTCCCGGTATCGACTCTATCAAGTCCACTCAGGATATTACATGTTTCACTCAGATCACCTCTTATTCTTTCAAACTATAGTCCAACCTTTTCAACCTTTCTTCATAAAATAAACCCTTCATTCGCTGAATGAATCAAGTGAACTTTGTCTTACCTGCTTCAAACATAGTTATATCATTGTTATCAAATAAGACGCACAAAACTGTACACAGTAAACCTGATGAGTTCTCACCAATGTCCTGCATAGCTGCAGAAAAACGTCCCCACTTTTATACACGATTCCCTTTGCAATAAACACTAATATTACATTTTCCTTCCTCTTTCATTCCACTTGCTGTCCCTGTGTACTAACTCTTTCTGATTCCTGTACCAGGACACTCAGATCCCTCTGTACCACCGAGTTCTGCAATCTCTCTACATTTAAATAATATACTGCTTTTCTATTCTTCCTGCCAAAATGGACAAGTTCACATCATACCACATTCTACTCCACCTGCCAAATTTTTGCCAATTTCCTTTAACCTATTTGTGTCATTTGGGAAATTCTTTTCCTGCTCTTGACAACCCGTTTTCCTTCCCATCTTGCTGTCATCGGTACATTTAGCTACCTCACATCTTGTTCTTTCATCCAAGTCATCGATATGGATTGTAAATACTTGAGGCCCCAACACTGATCCCTGTAGTACTTCACCAGTTACTGTTTGCCAACGCAAAAAGACCCATTTATCCCTAGTCTATGTTTCCTGTTAGCTAACGAATCCTTTATCCATGCCAATATGTTACCCCCTACATCATGCATTTGGAAATCCAAGTATACCACATCTACAGGTGCCCCTTTATCCACCTTGCTTGTTACTTCCTCAAAGAGCTCTAATAAAACAGTTGCATATGATTTCCCTTACACAAAACCATGTTGATTCTGTCTGGTCCCATGATGATTTTCTAGGTGTGCTGCTACAAACTCATTCTTACTGTATTCTCGCAGTTTCTCTATGACAGATTTTAGGCTGACTGGCCTATAGATTCCTGTTTTCTGTCTCCCTCCTTTCCTGAATAAATGTGTTACATTTTCTGTTTTCCAATCCGCTGGGACCCTTCCCGAATCTAAGGAATTTTGGAAGATTTTAATCAATGCCTGCACTATTTCTGCGGCCACATACTTTAAGGCCCTAGAATGCAGGCTTTTAATTAAGGGACTTGACATACGAACACACAAACATATGAATTAGGAGCAGGAGTAGGCCACTTGGCCCCTCAAGCCTGCTCCGCCGTTCAATAAGATCATAGCTGATCTGATTGTAACCTCAATCCACATTCCCACCTATCCCAAATAACCACTCACCCACTTGCTTATCAAGAATCTATCTATTTCGGCTTTAAAAATATTCAAAGACTCTGCTTCCACTGCCTTTTGAGGAAGAGTGTTCCAAAGACTCACGACCCTCACAAAAAAAAAATCTCCTCATCTGTCTTAAATGGGCGACCCCTTATTTTTAAACAGTGAACCCGAGTTCTAGATTCTCCCACAAGGGTAAACATCCTTCCCACATCCACCCTGTCAAGATCCCTCAGTATCTCATATGCTTCAATCAAGTCGCCTCTTGCTCTTCTAACCTCCAGTGGATACAAGCTTAGTCTTTCCAACCTTTTCTTATAAGGCAACCTGCCCATTCAAGGTATTGGTCTGGTCAACCTTCTCTGAATGCTTCCAATACATTTACATCCTTCCTTAAATAAGGAGACCAATACTGGACACAGTACTCCAGATGTGGTCTCACCAATATTCTGCATAACTGTAGCATAACCTCCTTACTTTTGCATTCAATTCCCATTCCAACAAATTATAGCATTCTATTAGCTTTCCTAATTACTTGCTGAACCTAAAGACTAACCTTTAGTAATTCATGCACTAGGACACCCAGATCGCTCTGCATCTCAGAGCTCTGCAATCTTTCACCATCTAAATATGCTTCTTTTTTATTCTTCCTGCCAAAATGGACAATGTCACATTTTCCCACATTATACTCCATTTGTCAGATCTTTGCCCACTCACTAAACCTAATCTATATCGATTTTCAGCCTCCTTATGTCCTCTTCACAAGTTATTTTCCTACCTATCGTTGTGTCATCAGCAGATTTGGCACCATTACTTCACTCCCATCATCCAAGTCATTTATATAAATTGTAAAAAGTTGAGACACCAGCACATATTCCCGTGTCGCATCACTCATCACATCCTGTGAACCAGATAATGCCCCATTTATGCCTACTCTCTGTTTCCTGTTAGCTAGCCAATCTTTCATCCATGCTGATATTTTACCCCCTACACCATGAGCTTTTATTTTCTGCAAAAACCTTTGATGTGGCACCTTATCAATGGCCTTCTGGAAATCTAAGTACAGTACATCCATCAGTTCCCCTTTATCCACAGCACATGTTACTTCTTCAAAGAACTCCAATAAATTGGTGAAACACGATTTCCTTTTCACAAAATCCTGTTGATTCTGCCGCATTACACTAATCTTTTTTAAATGCCCTGCTACAACATCTTTAATAATAGCTTCCAACATTTTCCGAAGAGAGATATCAAGCAAAGTGGCCTGTTGTTTCCTGCTTTCTGTCTCCCTTACTTTTTGAATAAAGGAGTTACATTCGCTATTTTACAATCTAACGGAACTTTCCTCAAATCTAAGGAACTTTGGAAAATTAAAACTAATGCATCAACTATCTCACTAGCCACTTCTTTTAAAACCGTAGGATGAAGTCCGTCAGGATCTGGTCATTTGTCAGCCCGCAGCTCCATCTATTTGTTTAGCACCACTTCCCTGGTGATTGTAATTTTCTTGAGCTCCTCCCTCCTTTCCATTTCTGGCTTACAGCTAATACTGGGGTGTTGCTTGCATCCTCTATAGTGAGGACCGATGCAAAATTCCTGTACAAGTCAGTTGTCAACTTTTTAATATTCATTATTAATTCCACAGACTCACTTTCTATAGGACCAACGCTCACTTTGTTAACTATTTTCTTGTTTATATATTTGGAAGCTCTTACTATCTGTCTTTATATTTCTTGCCAGCTTTCTCTCCTATACTAATTGTCCCCACATTATTAATCTTTTAGTTGTTCTTAGCTGCTGTTTATATTCTGTTCAATCTTCTGACATGCCACCCAGCTTTGCATAATTATATGTTTGTTCTTTAAGGTTGAAAATATCTTTAACTGTTTTAGTTAACCACGGATGGCGGGTCTTGTCAGCCTTTCGGTGTAATAGTTTTATCAGTACCTTTTCTCTGGATAGGGTGATTGTTTGAAGTTCCTCTCTCCCTTTTTGCCTCTTGATTCATGTATCTTTGGAAGGTTTTCTAAGTTTGCTACAGTGATAACAGACACAACATATCTGTTCAACCCCTCCTCCATGTCCTTGTTTCTCATTATTAATTCCCCAAACACACTCACTCGAGGATTAACCCTAACTTTAGTTCCTCTTTTCCTAATTAAATATTTGCAGAAACTCGTACTCTTTGTTTACATTACTAGCTAGCTTTCTCCAACACTCTACTTATACCCTCTTTTTTGTCATTCGTTGCTGGTTCTTAAAATCTGTCCAATCTTTTCACCTACCACTAATCTTGGCAGATTTGTGCAGTGTTTCTTTCAATTTAATATTATCCTTAAATTCCCTATTTAACCACGTATGATGCAACCTTCTCCAAGAGTCTTTCTTTCTCACTCAGTTAAATCTTTGCTGAGAGTTGTTAAGTATCTCTTTAAAAGTCAGCCACTGAATCTCTACTGTTCTAACTTTTAACCTAGTTTCCCAGTTCACTTTGGCTGGCTATGCCTTCTTGTCCTTATCATTACCTTCAATATAAAAAAAAGAACAGTCTTAGACCCACAGTTTTCTCTTCAATCTGAACATTGAAATTCTATCATGTTATGATCATTGTCGCCTCGAAGCTCCTTTACCATGAGGTTCTTGATTAATACTGTCTCACTGCACATTACCAGTTCCAGAACAGCCTGCTCCTGGTTGGCTCCAGAACGTGTTTCTCTGAGGAATTTTCACGAATAAATTCTATGAACTAATTTTCCAGTCTACCTTTGCCAACCTGATTTGCCCAATCTACATGTTGATTAAAATCTCCATGAATATTGCGGAATTTTTCTTACACACCCCATTTATTTCTTCCTATATACTCTGTCCTACAGAAAACCAATGTATGTCACTGAGCACAGGGATGTTGGGTGAACGAGACTTTGTGCCGTTAGGATATGGATAGCAGAGTTTTGGATAGACTGTTATTTATGGCAGTTTGTAATAGGGATGGTAACCAGGACAGCATTTGAATAGTAGATTTGACAAAGGCACATATCAGAGTTTATGCAGCAAATGGGCTCCCATGGAGGACGTTATTATGGAAGTGGCCATTGTTAAGAGCAGTAAAACAGTTAATCAAGGTTTATAGAATTAATAGCTGGATAGAGAGACTTACCAGGGACACCAACGATAGCGAGAATGGGATAATAAATATGTTGAGTCATCCTCAGTGCACAATAGATCCGATCCGCTAATGTCATCCAAGAATCATCCACAGTAAGATAATCAAACCAAGAGCATAAACTCCTGTCCATTGTTCTAACATCCCAGTCGATTGTTCTCAGATTCTGACCCATTGTTGTAACATTCCAATCTATTGTTCTCAGATTCTGATCTATGCTCTCCCTTACTCTCGCTGGAGGTGCTGATCCCTGTTAGTGTCGGTGATGATACTGCCGCTGACACGATGGGATAACTCATTGAAAGGAACCCCTTACTAACAGAAGAGGGAAACCCTCCAGTGACACAATTAGGCTCCATGGAGAATGACATTAATTACAGTCACTGAAAAAACAGGTTCAATTAACCCCTTTCAATCCAATACCTTTTGTACCACAATAAAGTAGAACATTTAGCCGGTCAGGATGGGATGTATGAGAGTTGCTGAGGGAAGCGATGGTGCAAATAGCAGAGGCACTGGCCAGAATCTTCCAATCCTCCTTGGATATAGGAGTGGTGACAGGGGACTAGAGGGTTGTATGTATGACACTGAGCCATATATGGAGATATTGGGTCAGATCACCAACAGCTTGGTGAAAGAGGTAGGTTTTACGGAGTTTCCTAAAGAAGGAAAATGAGTGGAGTGGTGCAGAGGCAGACAGGTGGAGCTCTGTAGGGAGATTATTCCAGAAGCTTGCCGCCTTGACAACTGAAGGTGCAGCTTTCAATGGTGGAGTAATTAAAATCAGGGACACACAAGAAGCCTGAATGAGAAGAGTGCAGATATCTTTAAGGTTTGTGGGGCTGGAGGATATTACACATATAGAATGTGGGCGATATCATGGAGGGAAAACAGGGTGGAGAATTTTAAAATAAATACTTTTCTAATCAGGAGTCAATGTCGGTCAGTGATAGCTGAAAAGGAAATTAGGACACGGTTCGCAGAGTTCTGGAGGACCTCAAGTTTACAAATGGTAGAATGTGGGAGATAAGCCAGGAGTGAGTTGGAATAATCACATCCAGAGGTGACGAAGGCATGAATGAGGTTTCAGCAGCAGATGGGCTGAGACAGGGTGAAGTCGGGCGATGTTACTGAGGTGGAAATAGGCGGTTGTAATGATATCCTGAAAATGCATTTGGGAGACCATTTTGTGGTCAAATATGACACCAAGTTTGCAAACAGACCGCCTGAATCTCAGACTGTTAATAGGGGGACGGATGGAATCAATAGCAAGGGAAAAGAGTTGGAGTGGGGAGTCAAAACAATGGCTTCAGTCTTCCCAATATTTAATTGGAGGAAATTTCTGCTCATCCAGTACTGGGTGTCGGATAATCAGTCTGATAATTTAACAACAGTGGAGGAGTGGAGAGAGGTGGTGGTGAGGTAAACATGATGGAGTTCTTTGATGAAACAATGGAGAGGGTTGATGAGGGTGGTGTGATTGAAGTTATATATATGGACTTTCAAAAGGTGTTTGATCAAGTGACATTCAATAGATAGGTTAGGGAAACCGAACCCGATGGATTAAAGGTACAGTGACAGTGTGGATATAACATTGGCTAAGGAACAGTAAACAGAGAGAAGTGGTGAAAGGTTGTTGTTCAGACTCGATGGGAGTATACAGTGGTGCTCCCCAGGGCTTGGTATTAGGACCACTGTTCTTTTTGCTCTTGGAAAACCCTGGGTGGGTAGGGCAGTGCCCCCTCCTCCTCCCTCTTTACAGAGCTTCCCCTATTTGCAGCCTCTGCTCCATTTGTTGGTCATGTTACAGACCCAGAGACACTGTAACTACAGTCACCATACCTCGTCCAGAGTTGGGTCACTAAATCCTCCGTCCTCCCTGAATATCTGCAGCAGCTCACAACACAACCTCCAGAAAACCATCCACAGCACCTCCACTAACTTTACAATAGCAAAAGTAAGTCAAAAGCCACCTGTATGTTGGATGCTTGATCCTTTTAAATAACACTAGAGGGAGTTCCTCGTGCTGCTGAATGTATGTTCAGCTGAGTGTGACTGACACAGGTGGTTAGTGGACATGCACAGACCAAGTTTCAAAGACATACATCAAAGCTGCCAGAATGGCTGATTGGCACCATACTCAGACCCCTCCTCACACTGCAGACACACACACGTTACACCCACACTAGCATCTCGGCCAGCCTGGGTGTCCTGTACAATGTGCTGGATGTAACCGGCAGTGCAGCTCACATCATTTTATGGATCCAAACTTCCACATCACCAGTGGAGCTGGAGAGATAAAATGTGTGGTCAGGGAGAGAGACAGAGGGAAAGAAATTCACTTTAAAAAGGGAATTAGAAAAAGACTTTAAGATGAACAAGTTTCAGGAATATTGGAAATGGACAGGATTGGGATAATCAGAGGAGTGAGGACATGAAGTGATGTGATCACACGAGTGAGAATATTAAAATTGAGGTTTTACTGGATACAGGAACATAGAACTCAGGAGTAGGCTCTTCACCCCATTGAGCCTGATCCACCATTCGATAAGAATATGTCTTATCTCCTATTTTTAAACGTTATCCCCTTGTTCCAGTCTCCCCCACAAGAGGAAACATCCTCCAGTATCCACTCTATCAAATCCACTCAGGATCTAATAGGTTTCAATAAGACACCTCTCATTCTTCTAAACTCCAACCTGTTCAAACCTGCTTCATAAAATAAGCCCTTCATTCAGAAAATGAGTCAAGTTCACTTTTGTTGACCTGCTTCTTATGCAATTATATCATTTTTGTCAAATAAGGAGACCAAAACTATACACAATACTCCAGATTTGGCCTTACCAAGGCCCTGCACAGCTGCAGTAAAACTTCTCCACTTTGATGCTCGATTCCCTTTTCAATAAACACTAACATTCCATTTTCCTTCCTAATTACTTGTTGTCCCTGTATACTAACTCGTTCTGATTCATGTACCAGGATACCCAGATCTCTCTGTACCACCGTGTTCGTCAATCTGTATTTAAATAGTATACTGCTTTTCTATTCTTCCTACTAAATTGGACAAGTTCACATCTTCCCACATTCTGCTCCATCTGCCAAAGTTTTCCGACCTCACTTAACCTAATTACATCCCTTTGTAAACCCTTTACCTCCTCTTGACAAAGTACTTTCCTTCCCATTCTGTCACTTCATCCAAGTCATTGATATGCATTGTAAATAGCTGAGGCCCCAGTACTGATCCCTGCGGCACTCCACTAGTTACAGCTTGTAAACACAAAAAGATCAATTTATCCCAGTCACTGTTTCCTGTTAGATAACCAGTCCTTTATCCATACAAATATGTTACCCCCTTTATAATGCCTTTTGGAAATCCAAGTACACCACATCTACAGGTGCCCCTTTATCCACCTTGCTTGCCACTTCCTCAAAGATCTCTAATAAATTAGTTACATATTATTTCCCTTTTAAAAAACCATGTTGATTCTGTCTGATCCCATGATGATTTTCGAGGTATGCTGCAAGCTCCTTATTAATGGATTATCGGAATTTCCCTATGCCAGATTTTAGGCTAACTCACCTAGAGTTTCCTGTCTTCCTCCTTTCTTGGAGAAATGAGTTCCAATTTTTATTTTCCAATCCGCTGGAACTCTTTCAGAAACTAAGTAATTTTGGAAGATTATAACCAATGCCTCTACTGTCACTGCAGCCACTGACTTTAAAGACCTCGGATGCAGGCCATCTGGTCCTGGGGAATTGTTATCCGAACATACGTAGTAGGAGGTGGAGTAGGCCACTCGGCCCCTCGAGCCAGCTCCACCATTAAATAAGATCATGGCTGATCTGATTGGAACCCCAACTCCACATTCTCGCCTTCCACAATAATCTTCCACCCCTTGCTTATCAAGAATCTATCTACCTCTGCTTTAAAAATATTCAAAGACTCTGCTTCCACCACCTTCTGAGGAAAAGTGTTCTAAAGACTCACAACCCTGTCTAAAATGGGCGGCACCTTATTTTTAAATAGTGACCCGGAGTTCTAGATTCTCCCACAAGAGAGAATCTTGTCTTCCGGGAGTGGAGTGGATCTGTCGGGAGAACGCCGAGAGCGGAGCCTATAACCCGAGCCCGAGGATCAAATTCCAGTCTCTTACCTTCTGGGAGTGGAGAGGAGCTCTTTCAGCTGCCGGAGTTTTCAAAATAAAAGAAAACAACAACAGTGACATCACAAGAGAGCTGAAAGTTGATTTAATGCTGTTAGGGAATACCTCTAAACAGCTGGGTAAGTATCTAAGGCAAAAAAAAGTTTAAAAGTTTAAAGGTTATTTCAAAGAAAGTAAGTAGTTATTTTTTTAAAGGGAGTTCTGTAGTACCGAGGACCAGGGAAAAAGGGATCTAGAGTAATTGATATTATTGGACTTTAAGATCTTCCAGAAGATTTATTTTAATTGAAAGGGTTAAGTCATGGCAGGAGAGCTCAAAGCCGTAGTGTGCTCCTCGTGCTCCATGTCGGAAGCCGGGAACAATTCCAATGCCTGGGACCAGCATGTGTGTCGGAAGTGTGTCCAACTGCAGCTCCTGGAAGCCTTGGTTTCGGAGCTGGAGCGTCAGCTAGGAATACCGTGGGGCATCCACGAGGTGGAGAGTATCGTAGATAGCATGTATAGAGAGGAGGTCACACCGTAGGCTCAGACTCCACAGGCAGGAGGGGAGTGGGTGATCACCATGCAGAGCAAGAGGACTAGGCAGGCAGTGCAGGAATCCCCTGTGGCGATTCCCCTGCGAAACAGATATACTGTTTTGGATAATGTTGGGGGGAATGGCCTCTAAGGGGAAAGCAGCAACAGCCCATTTCGTTGCACCATGGTTGGCTCCGCTGCACAGGGGAGGAGTAAAACATCTGGGAATGCAATAGTTTTAGGGGATTCAATAGTAACAGGAATAGATAGGCGTTTCCGTGGCCGCAAAAGAGACTGCAGGATAGTATGTTACCTCTCTGGTGCTCGGGTCAAGGATGTCTCAGACTGGTTCCAGGACATTCTGAAGGGGGAGGGTGAACAGCCAGTGGTCGCGGTACACATTGGTATAAACGACATAGGTAATAAAAAGGACGAGATCCTAAAAGCAGAATATAGGGAGCTTGGAAGTAAGTTGAAATGTAGGACCTCAAAGATAGTGATCTCAGGATTACTGCTAGTGCCACGTGCAAGTCAGAGTAGAAATGGCAGGATATATCGGATGAATACGTGGATGAAGAGATGGAGTGAGGGGGAGGGGTTTAGATTCCTGGGACATTGGGACCGGTTCTGGGGCAGGTGGGACCAGTACAAACTGGATAGGCTACACCTGTGTAGGACCAGGACTGATGTCCTCGGGGGAGTATTTGCTGGAGTGCTTGAGGAGAGTTTAAACTAAAATGGCTGGAGGATGAGAACCTTTGCAAGGAGCCAGAGGAAGGAGATCAAAGAAAAGAGCAAACGACATTAAGGAGAATAAGAAAAGTGATAGGCAGAGAAATCAAGGGCCAGAATCAAACAGGTACGCAGTGGGAAATATTGGGAAGAGGAAAAGTAATGTTAAAAATGTAAGCCTTAAATCTTTGTGCCTTAATACACGGAGCATTCAAAATAAAGTGGATTAATTAATCATGCAAATAGACGTAAACGGGTATGATATAGTCGGGATTATAGAGACATGGTGACCAGGGATAGGAAATGAACATCCAGGGATAGTCAATATTTAGGAAGGACAGATAAAAAGCAAAAGGCGGTGGGGTTGCATTGCCGGTTAAAGTGTAAATTAACGCAATAGTGAGGAAAGATATTAGCTCTGACGATGTGTTATCTGCATGGGTAGAGCTGAGAAACACGAAGGGGCATAAAACATTAGTGGAGGTTGTATATAGACCCCAAAACTGTAGTGGTGATGTTGGAAATGGCACTAAATAGGAAATTAGAGATGCATGCGATAAATTATGGGTAATTATGTAATTATGGGTGACCTTAATCTGCATATAGATTGGGCAAATCAAATGAGTCACAATACTGTAGAGCAGGAATTCTTGGAGTGTATACGGGATGGTTTTCTGGACCAATATGTTGAGGAACCAACTAGAGAACAGGTCATCCTAGACTGGGTATTTTGTAATGAGAGTGGAATAATTAGCTATCTAGTGGTGCGAGACCCCTTGGGGATGAGCCACCATAACATGATAGAATTCTTCATCAAGATGGAGAGTGGCAGAGTTGATTCAGAGACCAGGGTCCTGAACCTTAGTAAAGGAAACTACGAAGGTATGAGGCGTGAGTTGGCCATGACGCATTGGGAAATGTTACTTAAAGGGATGACGGTGGATAGGCAATGGCAAATATTTAAATAGCGCATGGATGAACTGCAACATTTGTTTATACCTGTCTGACGCCAAAGTAAAATGGGAAATGTAGCCCAACCATGGCTTAAAAGGGAAATTAGAGACTAGAGATTAGATACAAGGAAGAGGCAGATAAATTTGCCATGAAAAACAACAGACCTGAGGATTGGGCACAGTTTAGAATTCAGCAAAGGAGGACCAAGGGATTGATTAAGAAGGGGAAAACAGAGTACGAAAGCAAGCTTGTAGGGAACATAAAAACTGACGGTAAAAGTTTCTATAGGTATGTGAAGAGAAAAAGATTGGTGAAGACAAATGTAGGTCCTTTACAGTCAGAAACATGGGAATTTATTATGGGGAATAAAGAAAAGGCTGAACAACTAAGCGCATACTGTGTTTCTGTCTTCACAAAGGAGGACACACATATCATACCAGAAATGTTGGCTCAGTGAGAGAGCGGTACTGAAGGACATCCATATTAGCCAAGAAATGATGCTGGGGAAATTGATGGGATTGAAGGTTGATAAATCCCAAGGGCCTGATGGTCTACATCCCAGAGTACTTAAGGAAGTGGCCCTGGAAATAGTGGATGCGATGGTGGTCATCGTCCAAGTTTCTACAGACCCTGGAACAGTTCCCACAGATTGGAGGGAAGCTCATGTAACCCCACTATTTAAAAAGGGAGATAGAGAGAAAGCAGGGAATTATCGACCAGTCAGCCTGACGTCGGTAGTGGGGAAAATTCTAGAGTGCATTATCAAAGATTTTATAGCAGAGCACTTGGAGAATTGGGTAGAGTCAGCATGGATTTACGAAAGGGAAATCATGCTTGATAAATCTACTAGAAATCTTCGAGGATGTAACGAGTAGAGCTGATGAGGGGGAGCCGGTGGATGTGGTTTATTTGGACTTTCAGAAGGCTTTTGACAAAGTCCCACATAAGAGATTAGCGTGTAAAATTAAAACGCATGGTACTGGGGGTAATGTATTGCGAGGGACAGAACATTGGTTGGCGGACAGGAAACAAAGCGTAGGGATAAATGGGTCTTTTTTCTGAATGGCAGGCATGACCAGTGGGGTACCGCAGGGATTGGTGCTAGGACAGCAGCTATTCACAATATACATTAATGATTTAGACGAGGGAACTAAATGTAATGTCTCCAAATTTGCAGATGACACAAAACTGGGTGGGAGGTGAGTTGTGAGGAGGATGCAGAGAGGCTTCAGTGTGATTTGGATAAGTTGAGTGAGTGGGCTATTGCATGGCAGATGCAGTATAATGTGGATAAATGTGAGGTTATCCACTTTCGTAGCAATAAATGGAAGGCAGATTATTATCTGAACGGCTATAAACTGAGAGAGGGGAATATGCAGCGAGACCTGGGTGTTCTCGTACACCAGTCGCTGAAGGTAAGCATGCAGGTGCAACAGGCGGTAAAAAAGGCAAATGGTATGTTGGCCTTCATAGCGAGAGGATTCGATTCCAGAAGCAGGGATGTTTTGCTGCAATTATACAGGGCCTTGGTGAGGCCACACCTGGAATATTGTGGGCAGTTTTGGTCTCCTTATCTGAGGAAGGATGTTCTTACTACAGAGGGAGTGCAGTGAAAGTTTACCAGGCTGATTCCTGGGATGGCAGGACTGACGTGTGAGGATAGATTGAGTCGGTTAGGATTATAATCGCTGGAGTTCAGAAGAGTGAGGGGGATCTCATAGAAACCTATAAAATTCTAACAGGACTTGACAGGGTAGATGCAGGAAGGATATTTCCGATGGTGGGGGAGTCCAGAACTAGGGGCCATTGTCTAAGGATACGGGGTAAACCTTTCAGGACTGAGATGTGGAGCAATTGCATCACCCAGAGAGTGATGAGCCTGTGGAATTCGCTACCACCGAAAGCAATTGAGGCCAAAACATTGTATGTTTTCAAGAAGGAGTGAGATATAGCTCTTGGGTCTAAAGGGATCAAAGGGTATGGAGCAAAAGTTGGAACAGACTGCTGAGTTGGACGATCATCAATTATCATAATGAATGGCGGAGCATGCTTGAAGGGCCGAATGGCCTACTCCTGCTCCTATTTTCTATGTTTCTACGTAAGAGGAAAAATTCTTCCGGCATCGAGTCTGTTAAATGCCATCAGGATCTTTTATGTGTCAATCAAGTTGCCTCTTATTCCTCTAAACTCCAGCAGATACAAGCCTAGCCTCTCCAACCGCTCCTCATACGACAACCCGCCCATTCCAGGTGTTAGTCTTGCAAACCTTGCCTGAACTGTCCTGAGAGGACACTGAATCTCTATTGTCTTAACTTTTAACCTGGTTTCCCAGTTCACTCTTGCTAGCTATACCTTCATATCCTTATAATTACCTTTATTTAGGTTTAACAAACTAGAATAGGCCCAAAGTTTTCCCTTCAATCTGAACATTGAAATCCTGTCATTGTTGCCTCGAGGCTGCTTTACCAGGAGGTTCTTGATCAATCCTGTCTCATTGCACATTACCAGTTCTAGAATCGCCTGCACTCCGGTTGACTCTAGAACGTGCTACTGTAAGGACCTGTCCTAAATACACTCAAAGTTTTCCAGGCTACCTTTGCCAATCTGATTTGTCCAATCTATATGCAGATTAAACTCACCCATGGTTGTTGTGGTACCTTTCTTACACACCCCATTTATTTCTTCCACATTCTCTATCTGACAAAAACCAATGTATGTCACTGAGCACATGGATGTTGCGTGAATGTGATTTAGTGTGAGTGAGGATATGGAGAACAGAGTTTTGGGTAGCTTATGGCGGTTTGCAATAGGGAAGGTAACCAGGAGAGCATTGGAATAGTAGATTTGGCAAGGGCACAGACAAGAGGTTATGCAGCAAATGGGCTCACACGGAGAACGATATTTCAGAGGTAGTTGTTGTTAGAACAGTAAAACATTTAATCATGGTTTATAGAATTAATAGCTGGATAGAGGGACTTACCAGGGACACCAACAATAGCGAGGATGGGATAATAAATGTGTTGAATTATTATCAGTGCAAAACGGATCCGATCCTCCAATGTTATCCAATAATAATCCGCAGTAAGATCATCAAACCAATAGGATAAACTCCTGTCTATTGTTGTAACATTCCAATCTATTGTTCTCAGATTCTGACCCATTGTTGTAACATTCCAATCTATTGTTCTCAGATTCTGACCCATTGTTGTAACATTCCAAGCTATTGCTCTCAGATTCTGATCTATCCTCTCCCTCTCTCTGGAACCGCTGATCACTGTTAGTGCCGGGGCTGATGTTCCCGCTGACGGATAACAAATTGAAAAGAGCCCCTTATTAATAGAAGAGGGAAACCCTCCAGTGACACAATTAGGGTCCATAGAGACTGCCATTAATTACAATCACTGAACAAACATGATCAGTTAAAGCCTTTCAATCCAACACTTTATAATTAATGACATTTACCCGGTCTGGATGGGATGTATGAGGGTTGCTGAGGTAATGAATGATGGAAATAGCAGATGCACTCGCCAGAATCTTCCAATCCTTGGATATGGGAGACATGGCAGAGGACTGGAGAGTTGGAAATGTTTCACCCCATTTAAAAAAGGAGAGATGGAATAAACCCTGTATTTACTGACCTATCAGACGAGTGTCCCTGGTGGGGAAATTACAACCATCAGTGTGTACAAAGTTACCTGCTGATTTTCAAAACAAGGGTTTATCAATGTCAGCTACCATGAACATGTTAAAGGCAAATTGTACAGAACAAACTTGAAGGATTTATTTGATATAGTAATAGGGGGGATTGATCACGGTGGCACAGCTGGTGTCATGTATATAAACTTATAAAAGGCGTTTGATCAAGTGCCATTTAATAGACTTATTAGGAAAACTGAATCCAATTGATCAAAGTTGCAGAGGTTGTGTAAACATCCAATTGACTAAGGCACAGAAAATACATTGTTTTTCAGGCTGAGGAGAAGTATACAGAGCTGTTCCGAAGACATCAAAAACAACAACATATATTTATATATGAACATACGAAGTAGGAGCAGGAGTAGGCCACTCGGCCCTTCGAGCCTGCTCTGCCATTCAATGATTTCATGGCTGAACTGATTACTCCACATTTCCACCTACCTTCCATAACATTTCACCCCCACCTCCGATAACATTTCACCCCCTTGCTTATCAAAAATCTATCTACCGCTAAGTTAAAAAATATTCAAAGACTCCGGTTACACTGTCTTTTGAGAAAGAGAATTCCAAAGACTCACGAGCCTCTGAGAGGAAACAACTTCTCCTCATCTCTGTCTTAAATGGGTGATTCCTTATTTTTAAACAGTGGCACCTTCTCCTCTCTCACTGAACGAACTGTACTTAGCAAAGGACTCAGTTTTATCCCCTTACACTCCCACCTCAATTCATGTCACGCTCAGCATGACGTTGAGCTCTTTGCAATTCCATCGCCTCCTGCCCACTTCTTCGGCCAGGGATTTTTCCCCCGACCAGTGGACCCACTCAGCCACTTGCAATATTTCGCCTCTACCTGGACCCTTTCCTCTGGCCTCTTACCCACTCTTGATCTTTTCATTGCGAACTGTCGGTGAGACATCGGCCATCTCAATTTCTTTGCTCCCTTTCCTGACTCCAATTTGTCTCCCTCTGAGCTTGCCACACCCCATTCTCTCAGGTCTAACCCTGACATGGCGATGACACCTGCAGATAAGGGTGTTGCTGTTTTTGTCTGGCGTCCCAACCTTTACCTTGCAGAGGCTCAGCGCCAACTCTCAGACACTTCTTCCAACCTCCCCCTGGATCATGACCCCACCACAGAACATCAAGACGCTGTCTGCTGGACACTGTCACTGACCTCATCTTCTCCAGACTTTGTCCCTCTGCAGCTTCCACCCTCAGTCACACAACCCCAGACAGTCCACTTCTACCTCCTTCCTAAAATCCACATACATGACTATCCTAGTGGACCCATCTTTTTAGACTGTTCCTGTCCCACTTAACTTATTTCTTCCTATTTTGGCTCGATTTTTTCTCCCCTTGACAAGTCTCTTCCCTCCTACTTCCGTTATTCTTCGGACGGACTACGATAATTTCCAGTTTCCTGGCCCTAACAACCTCCTCTTCACTATGGACGTCCAATCTCTCTATACCACCATCCCCGACCAACACGGTTTGAGGGCTCTCCGCTTCTTCCTTGAACAGAGGCCTAACCAGTTCCCATCCACCACCACCCTCCTCCGCCTGGCTGAACCTGTTCTCACATTGAACAACATCTCCTTCAACTCCACTCACTTCATCGAGACATAGAGTTACACAGCACAGAAAAGGTCCTTCGGCCCATCATGCCCATGCTGGCCATCAAGCACTAACTATTCTAACCCCATTTTCCAGAACTTGGCCCGGAGCCTTGTAGGTTATGGCGTTTCAATTGATCAACTATTTACTTCTTAAATGGTGTGAGCATTCCTGCCTCTTCCATCCATTCAGGCAGTGGGTTCCAGATTCCAACCACCTTCTAGATGACAACATTTTTCCTCAAATCTCCTCTAAAACTCCTGCTCCTTACCTTAAATCTATGCCCCCTGGTCATTGACACCTCTGCTAAGGGAAAGGTTTCTTCCCATCTACCCAATCTATGCCACTCATAATTTTGTCTACCTCAATCAGGTCCCCCCTCAGCATTCTCTGCTCTGAGGAAAACAACCAGTCTCTCTTCATAGCTGAACTTCAAGTAAATGGTGTTGCTATGGGTACCCGCATGTGTCTTAACTATGCCCGTCTTATTATCGCATATCTTGAACATTCCTTGTTCCAGTCCGACTCAGGTACCCTCCCTGAGCTCTTTCTTCTGGTGCATTGATAACTGTATCGGTGCTGTTTCCTGCTCCCATCTCGAACTGGAAACGTTTATCAACATTGCTTCCAATTTTCACCCTTCTTTCACCTTCTTGTTGTCCATCTCCAACACTTCCCTTCCTCGACTTTTCTGTCTCCATCTCTTGGGATGGGCTGCCCAATAATATCCATTATAAGTCCAGTGAGTCTCACAGCCACCTTGACTACACTTCTTCACACCCTGCCTCCTGTCAGGACTCCATTCCATTCTCCCCGTTTCTCCATCGCATCTGTTCTGATGATGCAACCTTCCACGACAACACTTCTGATATGTCTTCCTTTTTCCTCCACTGAGGATCCCCCCCCCCCACTTTGGTTGACAGGGCCTTCATCTGGGTCTGACTCATTTTCCACACCTTTACCCTCACCCCTTCCCCTCCCTCCCAGACCTGTGAAAGGGTTCATCTTGTCTTCACTTTCCACCCCATCAGCCTCCACATCCAAAGTATCACTTTCCACCATTTCTGCCACCTCCAGTGTGATGCCACTACCAAGAGCTCCTTCCCCCCATCCTCCGCTGTCAGCATTCTGAAGGGATTGTTCCCTCCATGACACCCTGGTCCACTCCTCCCTCACCCCCAACACCTTGTCCCCTTCCCACGGCACCTTCCCATGCAATCACAGAAGGTTTCATATCTGCCCTTTTACCTCCTCGAGCCTCACTATCCAAGGCCCTAAACATTCCTTTCAGGTGAAGCAGCAATTTATTATTACTTCTTTCAATTTAGTATACAGTATTCGCTGCTCACAATGCGGTCTCCTCTCCCTTAAGGATGGCCTAAAAATGCTGTCCTAGTCAGTGATGAACACATCCCATTAACGAGTAACAAAAAGAAAACATTGGGAAGACCAAATAAAGATTGAGTGACCGCTTTGTGGGGCCTGTCCACTCAGTCTGCCGAACCCTGGGCTTCTGGTCACTTGCCATTTTAATTCACTGCCCTACTGCCACTCTGACATTTCTGACCTCCACCTGCTGCAGTGTTCCAGTGAAGCTCAATTCAAGCTTGAGGAACAGAACCTCATCTTCCAATTAGACACTTTAGAGCCTCTGGATCAACACTGAGTTCAACAATGTCACACCGTCACATGATCTTAAACTTGTTTTTCATGCTTTTGCTTTCAGACAGAGCAGTTCATTATTCAGCCATTAACACTCTCTCTGAACAAATGCCTTGTTCTTTGTCATTTAATCTCTCTGCCCTCGGTCCTATTCAGACCCTCCTTTTTGTTGCTCTTCCCCACCTTTCACTTGTTCAAAACCCTTTACATTTCTGACCGTTGTCGGTTTTGATGAAAGGTCATCAACATGAAACATTAACTCTGCCGCACTCTCCACAGATGCTGCCAGACAAGCTGAGTATTCTCAACATTTTCTGTACTTTTAGCTATGAATGGAACCTAGCTAAGCAGAAGTCAATGGGAGAAATCAACTGGTTGGAGTCATTCCTAACCTAGCATAAAGGAAGATGGTTGTGGTTGTTGGAGGTCAATCATCTCAGTTCCAGGACATCACTGCAGGAGTTCCTCAGGGTAGTGTCCTAGGCCCAAACATCTTCAGCTGCTTCATCAATGACCCTCTTCAATCATAAGGTCAGAAGTGGGAAAGTTCACTGATGACTGTACAATGATGATCACTATTCACAACTGCTCAGATACTGAAGACAGACATATGCAGCAAGACCTGGACAACATTCAGGCTTGAGCTGATAAGTGGAAAGTAACATTCATGGCACACAAGTGCCAGGACACAATTATTTCCAATAAGAGAGAATCTAACCATCTCCCCTTGACATTCAACGGCAATACCATCGCTGAATCTCCCACTATCAACATCCTAGGGGTTACCATTGAACAGAAGCTGAATTGCAGCTACAAGATCAGGTCAAAGGCTAGGAATGCTGCAGAGAGTAACCCACCTCCTGACTCCCCAAAGCCTGTACACCATTTACAAGGCACAAGTCAGGAGTGTTATGAAATACTGTCCACTTGCCTGGATGAGTGCAGCACCAACAACACTCCAGGAGGTCAACACCATCCAGGACAAAGCAGCCCGCTTGATTGTTGTGATTGGGGTGCCATGCACTCCCTCACCATCAGCACAGGGGCAGCAGTGTGTACCATCTACCAGATGCACTGTAGCAATGCACCAAGGCTTCTTAGACAGCACCTTCCAAACCCACGACCTCGACAACTTAGAAGGACAATGGCAGCGATGCATGGGAACACCACCACCTGCAAGTTCCCCTCCAAGTCACTTACCATCCTGAAATGGAACTATTTCGCTGTTCCTTTACTGTCACTGGGTCGAAATCCTGGAACCCCCTTCCTAAATAGTACTGTGGGTGTACCAGCACCAGGCGGACTGCAGCGGATCAAGGAGGCAGCTGAACACCACCTTTTCAAAGGCAATTAGTGATGGGCAATGAATGTTGGTTTAGCCAGCGATGCCCACATCCCATGAAATAATAAAAAGGTAACAGCATTTCCTTCCAGCTGGACGACAGTGGAGAGGTGTGGGAGGAAGATGCTGTTATGAACATTGTCACAGACTACAGTAAGTTTGTGAAGGACAAGGAGGGATAGTTTGTCTTTGTAACAGTCACACAGCATGTCATTTTTAACAAGCTCATCTATATGTCCTGCCATTGAAATATTCACATGCATCCACTCTGTTGCTGCACCCCCATTAAAATGACACCCATTATTTTCCATTGCCTCTCCACTCCGTCCAATGAAAATGTATCAATTTGTGCTTCTGTTAAAGTTTATCTGCCACGTGTCCGTCCATTCCACCAACCTGTCTACATCCACTTGAAGTCTGTTACGATCATCCTCATTGCGCAGTACACTTCCAAATTTTGTGCCAAGTGTAAATTTTGAAATTGTTCCATTTACACTCAAGTCCAAGTGGCTAATATATATCATGAAAAGTAGCAGACCCAGTAACGACCCCTGGGGAAACTTCCTCCAGTCTAAAAACAACCTTTCACCCCCTCTCTCTGCTTCTGGTCATGCAGACAACTTTGTCCCTTTTATTCCATGGGCTTTATCTTTTCATGTTAAGTGGCACTTCATCGAATTCTGTTTGGAAGTAATGGGGAACAAAGAAATGGCAGACCAATTAAATACATACTTTGGTTCTGTCTTCACAAAGGAGAACACAAATTACCTCCCAGTAATGTTGGGGAACATAGGGTCTAGTAAGAAGGAGGGACTGTATGAAATCAGTATTAGTAGGGAAATGGTGTTGGGTAAATTGATGGTATTGAAGGCTGATAAATCCCCAGGGCCTGATAATCTCCATCCCAAAGTACTTAAGGAAGTGACTCTAGAAATAGTAGATGCGTTGCTGATCAGTCTTCAAATTTCTATAGACTCTGGAAGAGTTCCAATGGATTGCAGGTTCGCTAATGTAACACCACTATTTAAAAACGGAGGTAGAGACACAACAGGGAATTATTGACCGGTAAGCCTGACATAAGTAGTGGGGAAAATGCTAGAGTACATTACAAAAGATGCAATAACAGAGCACACGCAAAACAATGACAGGATCGGACACAGTCAACATGGATTTAAGAAAGGGAAATCATGCTTGGCAAATCCACTGGGATTTTTTGAGGATGTAACTCATAGAATAGATATGAGAGAACGAGTGGATGTGATGTATTGGGACTTTCAGAAGGATTTTGGTAAGATCCCACGTAAGAAATAAGCGTGCAAAATTAAAGCACATGGGATTCAATGAAGAGTGTAGGAGGGCATGCCAGGAGCAGCACAAGGCATACCTCAAATTGAGGTGTCAACCAGGTGAAGCCACAACACAAGAGTATCTACGTGACAAACTGCATAAGCAGCATGTGATAGACAGAGATTAGCGATTCCATAACCAACGGATCAGATCTAAGCTCTGCAATCTTGCCACAACCAGTCGAGAATGGTGATGGACAATTAAACAACTAACTGGAGGAGATAGCTCCACAAATATCCCCTTTCTCAATAATGGGGGAGCCCAGCACATCAGTGCAAAAAAAAAGGCTGAAGAGGTTGCAACAATCTTCAGCCAGAAGTGCCGAGTTGATCATCCATCTTGGTCTCCTCCTGAAGTCCCCGGCATCACAGATTATTGTATTTGACTGGAACAGGACATCGATAGGTTAGCAGAATAGACACAGAAGAAAGGACAGACAGCCAGGATCATAGTAATTGACTGATCCAGGACATGGATAGGTTAGAAAGGTCAGAGGATCAGGATGATAGTAATTGACTGAAACAGGACATAGATAATCAGAATGGGCAGAGGATCAGGATGATAGTAATTGACTGAAATAGGACATAGATAATCAGAATGGGCAGAGGATCAGGATGATAGTAATTGACTGAAACAGGACATAGATAATCAGAATGGGCAAAGGATCAGGATGATAGTAATTGACTGAAAAAGGACATAGATAATTAGAATGGACAGAGGATCAGGATAATAGTAATTGACTGAAACAGGACAGAGATAATTAGAATGGACAGAGGATCAGGATGATAGTAATTGACTGAAACAGGACATAGATAAACAGAATGGACAGAGGATCAGAATGATAGTAATTGGCTGAAACAGGACATAGATAATCAGAATGGACAGAGTATCAGGATGATAGTAATTGACTGAAACAGGACATAGATAATCAGCATGGACAGAGGATCAGGATGATAGTAATTGACTGAAACAGGACATAGATAATTAGAATGGACAGAGGATCAGGATGATAGTAATTGACTGAAACAGGACATAGATAATTAGAATGGACAGAGGATGAGGATGATAGTAATTGACTGAAACAGGACATAGATAATTAGAATGGACAGAGGATCAGGATGATAGTAATTGACTGAAACAGGACATAGATAATCGGAATGGACAGAGGATCAGGATGATAGCAATTGACTGAAACATGACATAGATAATTAGAATAGACAGAGGATCAGGATGATAGTAATTGACTGAAACAGGACATAGATAATCGGAATGGACAGAGGATCAGGATGATAGTAATTGACTGAAACAGGACATAGATAATTAGAATGGAAAGAGGATCAGGATGATCGTAATTGACTGAAACAGGAAATATATAATTAGAATAGACATAGGATCAGGATGATAGTAATTGACTAAAACAGGACATAGATAATCGGAATGGACAGAGGATCAGGATGATGGTAATTGACTGAAACAGGACATAGATAATTAGAATAGACAGAGGATCAGGATGATAGTAATTGACTGAAACAGGACATAGATAATTAGAATGGACAGAGGATCAGGATGATAGTAATTGACTGAAACAGGACATAGATAATTAGAATGGAAAGAGGATCAGGATGATAGTAATTGACTGAAACAGGACATAGATAATTAGAATGGAAAGAGGATCAGGATGATAGTAATTGACTGAGACAGGACATAGATAAATGGAATGGACAGAGGATCAGGATGATAGTAATTGACTGAAACAGGACATAGATAATTATAATGTTCAGAGGATCAGGATGATAGTAATTGACTGAAACAGGACATAGATAATTAGAATGGACACAGCATCAGTATGATAGTAATTGACTGAAACAGGACATAGATAATTAAAATGGACAGAGGATCAGGATGACAGTAATTGACTGAAACAGGACATAGATAATTATAATGTTCAGAGGATCAGGATGATAGTAATTGACTGAAACAGGACATAGATAATTAAAATGGACAGAGGATCAGGATGATAGTAATTGACTGAAACAGGACATAGATAATCGGAATGGACAGAGGATCAGGATGATAGTAATTGACTGAAACAGGACATAGATAATTAGAATAGACAGAGGATCAGGATGATCGTAATTGACTGAAACAGGAAATATATAATTAGAATAGACAGAGGATCAGGATGATAGTAATTGACTAAAACAGGACATAGATAATCGGAATGGACAGAGGATCAGGATGATAGTAATTGACTGAAACAGGACATAGATAATTAGAATAGACAGAGGATCAGGATGATAGTAATTGACTGAAACAGGACATAGATAATTAGAATAGACAGAGGATCAGGTTGATAGTAATTGACTGAAACAGGACATAGATAATTAGAATGGACGGAGGATCAGGATGATAGTAATTGACTGAAACAGGACATAGATAATTAGAATAGACAGAGGACCAGGATGATAGTAATTGACTGAAACATGACATAGATAATTAGAATGGACAGAGGATCAGGATGATAGTAATTGACTGAAACAGGACTTGGATAATTAGAATGTTCAGAGGATCAGGATGATAGTAATTGACTGAAACAGGACATAGATAATTAGAATGGACAGAGGATCAGGATGATAGTAATTGACTGAAACAGGACATAGATAATTAGAATGGACAGAGGATCAGGATGATAGTAATTGACTGAAACAGGACACAGATAATTAGAATAGACAGAGGATCAGGATGATAGTAATTGACTGAAACAGGACATAGATAATTAGAATGGACGGAGGATCAGGATGATAGTAATTGACTGAAACAGGACATAGATAATTAGATTGGACAGTGGATCAGGATGATAGTAATTGACTGAAACAGGACATAGATAATTAGAATGGAAAGAGGATCAGGATGATAGTAATTGACTGAAACAGGACATAGATAATTAGAATGGAAAGAGGATCAGGATGACAGTAATTGACTGAGACAGGACATAGATAAATGGAATGGACAGAGGATCAGGATGATAGTAATTGACTGAAACAGGACATAGATAATTATAATGTTCAGAGGATCAGGATGATAGTAATTGACTGAAACAGGACATAGATATTTAGAATGGACAGAGCATCAGGATGATAGTAATTGACTGAAACAGGACATAGATAATTAAAATGGACAGAGGATCAGGATGACAGTAATTGACTGAAACAGGACATAGATAATTATAATGTTCAGAGGATCAGGATGATAGTAATTGACTGAAACAGGACATAGATAATTAAAATGGACAGAGGATCAGGATGATAGTAATTGACTGAAACAGGACATAGATAATTATAATGTTCAGAGGATCAGGATGACAGTAATTGACTGAAACAGGACATAGATAATTATAATGTTCAGAGGATCAGGATGATAGGAATTGACTGAAACAGGACATAGATAGTTAGAATAGACAGAAGATCAGGATGATAGCAATTGACTGAAACAGGACAGAGATAATTAAAATGGACAGAGGATCAGGATGATAGTAATTGACTGAAACAGGACATAGATAATTAGAATGGACAGAGGATCAGGATGACAGCAATTGACCGAAACAGGACATAGGTAATTAAAATGGACAGAGGATCAGGATGATAGTAATTGACTGAAACAGGACATAGATAATTAGAATGGACAGAGGATCAGGATGATAGTAATTGACTGAAACAGGACATAGATAATTAGAATGGACAGAGGATCAAGATGACAGTAATTGACTGAAACAGGACATAGATAATTAGAATGGACAGAGGATCAGGATGATAAAAATTGACTGAAGCAGGACATAGATAATTAGAATAGTCAGACAGTCGGGATGAGAGAAATTGACTGAAACAGGACATAGATAATTAGAATGGTCAGAGGATCAGGATGATATTAATTGACTGAAACAGGACATAGATAATTAGAATGGTCAGAGGATCAGGATGATAGTAATTGACTGAAACAGGACATAGATAATCAGAATGGACAGATGATCAGGATGATAGTAATTGACTGAAAGAGGACATAGATAATTAGAGTAGACAGAGGATCAGGATGATAATAATTGACTGGAACAGGACATAGATAATTAGAATAGACAGAGGTTCAGAATGATGGTAATTGACTGAAACAGGACATAGATAATTAGAATGTACAGAGGATCAGGATGATAGTAATTGACAGAAGCAGGACATAGATAATTTGAATGGTCAGAGGTTCAGGATGATAGTAATTGACTGAAACAGGACATAGATAATTAGAATGGACAGAGGATCAGGATGATAAAAATTGACTGAAACAGGAGATAGATAATTAGAACAGACAGAGGATCAGGATGATAGTAATTGACAGAAGCAGCACATAGATAATTAGAATTTTCAGAGGATCAGGATGATAGTAATTGACTGAAACAGGACATAGATAATTAGAATGGACAGAGGATCAGGATGATAGCAAATGACTGAAACAGGACACAGATAATTTGAATGGTCAGAGGATCAGGATGATAAAAATTGACTGAAACAGGACATAGATAATTAGAATGGACAGAGGATCAGGATGATAGTAATTGACTGAAACAGGACATAGATAATTAGAATGGACAGAGGATCAGGATGATATTAAGTGACTGAAACAGGAAATAGATAATTAGAATGGACAGAGGATCAGGATGATAGTAAGTGACTGAAACAGGACCTAGATAATTAGAATGTACAGAGGATCAGGATGATAACAATTGACTGAAACAGGACATAGATAATTAGAATGGACAGAGTATCAGGATGATATTAAGTGACTGAAACAGGACATAGATAATTAGAATGGACAGAGGATCAGGATGATAGTAATTGACTGAAACAGGACATAGATAATTAGAATGGACAGAGGATCAGGACGATAGTAATTGACTGAAACAAGACAGAGAAATTTAGAAAGATCAGAGGATCAGGATGATAGTAAGTGACTTAAACAGGACATAGATAATTAGAATGTACAGAGGATCAGGATGATAGTAATTGACTGAAACAGGACATAGATAATTAGAATGGACAGAGGATCAGGATGATAGTAATTGACTGAAACAGGACATAGATAATTAGAATGGACAGAGGATCAGGATGACAGTAATTGACTGAAACAGGACATTGATAATTAGAATAGACAGAGGATCAGGTCGATAGTACTTGACTGAAACAGGACATAGATAATCAGAATAGACAGAGTATCAGGATGATAGTAATTGACTGAATCAGGACATAGATAATTAGAAAGGACAGAGGATCAGGATGATAGTAATTGTCTGAAATAGGACACAGATAATTAGAATGGTCAGAGGATCAGGATGATAGTAATTGACAGAAGCAGGACATAGATAATTTGAATGGTCAGAGGATCAGGATGATAGTAAGTGACTGAAACAGGACAAAGATAATCAGAATAGACAGAGGATCAGGATGATAGTAATTGACTGAAACAGGACATAGATAATTAAAATGGACAGAGGATCAGGATGATAGTAATTGACTGAAACATGACATAGATAATTAGAATGGACAGAGGAACAGGATGATAGCAATTGACTGAAACAGGACATAGATAATAAGAATGGTCAGAGGATCAGGATGATAGTAATTGACAGAAGCAGGACATAGATAATTAGAATGGTCAGAGGATCAGGATGATAGTAAGTGACTGAAACAGGACATAGATAATTAGAATGGACAGAGGATCAGGATGATAGTAATTGACTGAAACAGGACATAGATAATTAGAATAGACAGAGGAACAGGATGATAGTAAGTGACTGAAACAGGACATAGATAATTAGAATGGACAGAGGATCAGGATGATAGTAATTGACTGAAACCGGATATAGATAATTAGAATGGAAAGAGGATCAGGATGATAGTAATTGACTGAAACAGGACATAGATGATTAGAATGGAGAGAGGATCAGGATGATAGTAATTGACTGAAACAGGACACAGATAATTAGAATGGACAGAGGATCAGGATGATAGTAATTGACTGAAACCGGATATAGATAAATAGAATGGAAAGAGGATCAGGATGATAGTAATTGACTGAAACAGGACATAGATGATTAGAATGGAGAGAGGATCAGGATGATAGTAATTGACTGAAACAGGACATAGATAATTAGAATGGACAGAGGATCAGGATGATAGTAATTGACTGAAACCGGATATAGATAATTAGAATGGAAAGAGGATCAGGATGATAGTAATTGACTGAAACAGGACATAGATGATTAGAATGGAGAGAGGATCAGGATGATAGTAATTGACTGAAACAGGACACAGATAATTAGAATGGACAGAGGATCAGGTTGATATTAATTGACTGAAACAGGACATAGATAATCAGAATAGACAGAGGATCAGGATGATAGTAATTGACTGAAACAGGACACAGATAATTAGAATAGACAGAGGATCAGGATGATAGTAAGTGACTGAAACAGGACATAGATAATTAGAATGGACAGAGGATCAGGATGATAACAATTGACTGAAACAGGACATAGATAATTAGAATGGACAGAGGATCAGGATGATAGTAATTGACTGAAACAGGACATAGATAATTAGAATGGACAGAGGATCAGGATGATAGTAATTGACTCAAACAGGACATAGATATTTAGAATGGACAGAGGATCAGGATGATAGTAATTGACAGAAACAGGACATAGATAATTAGAATGGACAGAGGATCAGGATGATAGTAATTGACTGAAGCAGGACATAGATAATTAGAATGTTCAGAGGATCAGGATGATAGTAATTGACTGAAACAGGACATAGATAATTAGAATGGACAGAGGATCAGGATGATAGTAATTGACTGAAACAGGACATAGATAATTAGAATGGACAGAGGATCAGGATGATAGTAATTAACTGAAACAGGACATAGATCATGAGAATAGACAGAGGATCAGGATGATAGTAATTGACTGAAACAGGACATAGATAATTAGAATAGACAGAGAGTCAGGATGATAGTAATTGACTGAAACAGGACATAGAAAATTAGAATGGACAGAGGATCAGGATGATAGCAATTAACTGAAACAGGACATAGATCATGAGAATAGACAGAGGATCAGGATGATAGTAATTGACTGAAACAGGACATAGATAATTAGAATAGACAGAGAGTCAGGATGATAGTAAGTGACTGAAACAGGACATAGATAATTAGAATGGACAGAGGATCAGGATGATAACAATTGACTGAAACAGGACATAGATAATTAGAATAGACAGAGGATGAGGATGATAGCAAGTGACAGAAGCAGGAAATAGGAAATTAGAATGGACAGAGGATCAGGATGATAGTAATTGACTGAAACAGGACATAGATAATTAGATTGGACAGTGGATCAGGATGATAGTAATTGACTGAAACAGGACATAGATAATTAGAATGTTCAGAGGATCAGGATGATAGTAATTGACTGAAACAGTACATAGATAATTAGAATGGACAGAGGATGAGGATGATAGTAATTGACTGAAACAGGACATAGATAATTAGAATGGAAAGAGGATCAGGATGATAGTAATTGACTGAAACAGGACATAGATAATTAGAATGTTCAGAGGATCAGGATGATAGTAATTGACTGAAACAGGACATAGATAATTAGAATGGACAGAGGATCAGGATGATAGTAATTGACTGAGACAGGACATAGATAAATGGAATGGACAGAGGATCAGGATGATCGTAATTGACTGAAACAGGACATAGATAATTAGAATGGACAGAGCATCAGGATGATAGTAATTGACTGAAACAGGACATAGATAATTAGAATGTTCAGAGGATCAGGATGATAGTAATTGACTGAAACAGGACATAGATAATTAAAATGGACAGAGGATCAGGATGATAGTAATTGACTGAAACAGGACATAGATAATTATAATGTTCAGAGGATCAGGATGACAGTAATTGACTGAAACAGGACATAGATAATTATAATGTTCAGAGGATCAGGATGATAGTAATTGACTGAAACAGGACATAGATAATTAGAATGGACAGAGGATCAGGATGACAGTAATTGACTGAAACAGGACATAGATAATTATAATGTTCAGAGGATCAGGATGATAGTAATTGACTGAAACAGGACATAGATAATTAAAATGGACAGAGGATCAGGATGATAGTAATTGACTGAAACAGGACATAGATAATTATAATGTTCAGAGGATCAGGATGACAGTAATTGACTGAAACAGGACATAGATAATTATAATGTTCAGAGGATCAGGATGATAGTAATTGACTGAAACATGACATAGATAATTAGAATAGACAGAGGATCAGGATGATAGCAATTGACTGAAACAGGACAGAGATAATTAAAATGGACAGAGGATCAGGATGATAGTAATTGACTGAAACAGGACATAGATAATTTGAATGGACAGAGGATCAGGATGATAGTAATTGACCGAAACAGGACATAGGTAATTAAAATGGACAGAGTATCAGGATGATAGTAATTGACTGAAACAGGACATAGATAATTAGAATGGACAGAGGATCAGGATGATAGTAATTGACTGAAACAGGACATAGATAATTAGAATGGACAGAGGATCAGGATGATAGTAATTGACTGAAACAGGACATAGATAATTAGAATGGACAGAGGATCAGGATGATAAAAATTGACTGAAGCAGGACATAGATAATTAGAATGGTCAGAGGATGAGGATGATAGTAACAGACTGAAACAGGACATAGATAATTAGAGTGGTCAGACAGTCGGGATGATAGAAATTGACTGAAACAGGACATAGATAATTAGAATGGTCAGAGGATCAGGATGATAGTAATTGACTGAAACAGGACATAGATAATTAGAATGGTCAGAGGATCAGGATGATAGTAATTGACTGAAACAGGACATAGATAATCAGAATGGACAGATGATCAGGATGATAGTAATTGACTGAAAGAGGACATAGATAATTAGAGTAGACAGAGGATCAGGATGATAATAATTGACTGAAACAGGACATAGATAATTAGAATGGACAGAGGTTCAGAATGATGGTAATTGACTGAAACAGGACATAGATAATTAGAATGTACAGAGGATCAGGATGATAGTAATTGACAGAAGCAGGACATAGATAATTTGAATGGTCAGAGGTTCAGGATGATAGTAATTGACTGAAACAGGACATAGATAATTAGAATGGACAGAGGATCAGGATGATAAAAATTGACTGAAACAGGAGATAGATAATTAGAACGGACAGAGGATCAGGATGATAGTAATTGACAGAAGCAGCACATAGATAATTAGAATGGTCAGAGGATCAGGATGATAGTAATTGACTGAAACAGGACATAGATAATTAGAATGGACAGAGGATCAGGATGATAGCAAATGACTGAAACAGGACACAGATGATTTGAATGGTCAGAGGATCAGGATGATAAAAATTGACTGAAACAGGACATAGATAATTAGAATGGACAGAGGATCAGGATGATATTAAGTGACTGAAACAGGAAATAGATAATTAGAATGGACAGAGGATCAGGATGATAGTAAGTGACTGAAACAGGACCTAGGTAATTAGAATGTACAGAGGATCAGGATGATAACAATTGACTGAAACAGGACATAGATAATTAGAATGGACAGAGGATCAGGATGATATTAAGTGACTGAAACAGGACATAGATAATTAGAATGGACAGAGGATCAGGATGATAGTAATTGACTGAAACAGGACATAGATAATTAGAATGTACAGAGGATCAGGATGATAGTAATTGACTGAAACAGGACATAGATACTTAGAATGGACAGAGGATCAGGATGATAGTAATTGACTGAAACAGGACATAGATAATTAGAATGGACAGAGGATCAGGATGACAGTAATTGACTGAAACAGGACATTGATAATTAGAATAGACAGAGGATCAGGTCGATAGTACTTGACTGAATTCAGGACATAGATAATCAGAATAGACAGAGTATCAGGATGATAGTAATTGACTGAATCAGGACATAGATAATTAGAAAGGACAGAAGATCATGATGATAGTAATTGTCTGAAATAGGACACAGATAATTAGAATGGTCAGAGGATCAGGATGATAGTAATTGACAGAAGCAGGACATAGATAATTTGAATGGTCAGAGGATCAGGATGATAGTAAGTGACTGAAACAGGACAAAGATAATCAGAATAGACAGAGGATCAGGATGATAGTAATTGACTGAAACAGGACATAGATAATTAAAATGGACAGAGGATCAGGATGATAGTAATTGACTGAAACATGACATAGATAATTAGAATGGACAGAGGAAAAGGATGATAGCAATTGACTGAAACAGGACATAGATAATTAGAATGGTCAGAGGATCAGGATGATAGTAATTGACAGAAGCAGGACATAGATAATTTGAATGGTCAGGGATCAGGATGATAGTAAGTGACTGAAACAGGACATAGATAATTAGAATGGACAGAGGATCAGGATGATAGTAATTGACTGAAACAGGACATAGATAATTAGAATAGACAGAGGAACAGGATGATATTAAGTGACTGAAACAGGACATAGATAATTAGAATGGACAGAGGATCAGGATGATAGTAATTGACTGAAACAGGACATAGATAATTAGAATGGACAGAGGATCAGGACGATAGTAATTGACTGAAACAAGACAGAGAAATTTAGAAAGATCAGAGGATCAGGATGATAGTAAGTGACTTAAACAGGACATAGATAATTAGAATGTACAGAGGATCAGGATGATAGTAATTGACTGAAACAGGACATAGATAATTAGAATGGACAGAGGATCAGGATGATAGTAATTGACTGAAACAGGACATAGATAATTAGAATGGACAGAGGATCAGGATGACAGTAATTGACTGAATCAGGACATAGATAATCAGAATAGACAGAGTATCAGGATGATAGTAATTGACTGAATCAGGACATAGATAATTAGAAAGGACAGAAGATCATGATGATAGTAATTGTCTGAAATAGGACACAGATAATTAGAATGGTCAGAGGATCAGGATGATAGTAATTGACAGAAGCAGGACATAGATAATTTGAATGGTCAGAGGATCAGGATGATAGTAAGTGACTGAAACAGGACAAAGATAATCAGAATAGACAGAGGATCAGGATGATAGTAATTGACTGAAACAGGACATAGATAATTAAAATGGACAGAGGATCAGGATGATAGTAATTGACTGAAACATGACATAGATAATTAGAATGGACAGAGGAAAAGGATGATAGCAATTGACTGAAACAGGACATAGATAATTAGAATGGTCAGAGGATCAGGATGATAGTAATTGACAGAAGCAGGACATAGATAATTTGAATGGTCAGGGATCAGGATGATAGTAAGTGACTGAAACAGGACATAGATAATTAGAATGGACAGAGGATCAGGATGATAGTAATTGACTGAAACAGGACATAGATAATTAGAATAGACAGAGGAACAGGATGATATTAAGTGACTGAAACAGGACATAGATAATTAGAATGGACAGAGGATCAGGATGATAGTAATTGACTGAAACAGGACATAGATAATTAGAATGGACAGAGGATCAGGACGATAGTAATTGACTGAAACAAGACAGAGAAATTTAGAAAGATCAGAGGATCAGGATGATAGTAAGTGACTTAAACAGGACATAGATAATTAGAATGTACAGAGGATCAGGATGATAGTAATTGACTGAAACAGGACATAGATAATTAGAATGGACAGAGGATCAGGATGATAGTAATTGACTGAAACAGGACATAGATAATTAGAATGGACAGAGGATCAGGATGACAGTAATTGACTGAAACAGGACATTGATAATTAGAATAGACAGAGGATCAGGTCGATAGTACTTGACTGAAACAGGACATAGATAATCAGAATAGACAGAGAATCAGGATGATAGTAATTGACTGAATCAGGACATAGATAATTAGAAAGGACAGAGAATCAGGATGATAGTAATTGTCTGAAATAGGACACAGATAATTAGAATGGTCAGAGGATCAGGATGATAGTAATTGACAGAAGCAGGACATAGATAATTTGAATGGTCAGAGGATCAGGATGATAGTAAGTGACTGAAACAGGACAAAGATAATCAGAATAGACAGAGGATCAGGATGATAGTAATTGACTGAAACAGGACATAGATAATTAAAATGGACAGAGGATCAGGATGATAGTAATTGACTGAAACATGACATAGATAATTAGAATGGACAGAGGAACAGGATGATAGCAATTGACTGAAACAGGACATAGATAATAAGAATGGTCAGAGGATCAGGATGATAGTAATTGACAGAAGCAGGACATAGATAATTAGAATGGTCAGAGGATCAGGATGATAGTAAGTGACTGAAACAGGACATAGATAATTAGAATGGACAGAGGATCAGGATGATAGTAATTGACTGAAACAGGACATAGATAATTAGAATAGACAGAGGAACAGGATGATAGTAAGTGACTGAAACAGGACATAGATGATTAGAATGGACAGAGGATCGGGATGATAGTAATTGACTGAAACCGGATATAGATAATTAGAATGGAAAGAGGATCAGGATGATAGTAATTGACTGAAACAGGACATAGATGATTAGAATGGAGAGAGGATCAGGATGATAGTAATTGACTGAAACAGGGCACAGATAATTAGAATGGACAGAGGATCAGGATGATAGTAATTGACTGCAACCGGATATAGATAATTAGAATGGAAAGAGGATCAGGATGATAGTAATTGACTGAAACAGGACATAGATGATTAGAATGGAGAGAGGATCAGGATGATAGTAATTGACTGAAACAGGACATAGATAATTAGAATGGACAGAGGATCAGGATGATAGTAATTGACTGAAACCGGATATAGATAATTAGAATGGAAAGAGGATCAGGATGATAGTAATTGACTGAAACAGGACATAGATGATTAGAATGGAGAGAAGATCAGGATGATAGTAATTGACTGAAACAGGACACAGATAATTAGAATGGACAGAGGATCAGGTTGATATTAATTGACTGAAACAGGACATAGATAATCAGAATAGACAGAGGATCAGGATGATAGTAATTGACTGAAACAGGACACAGATAATTAGAATAGACAGAGGATCAGGATGATAGTAAGTGACTGAAACAGGACATAGATAATTAGAATGGACAGAGGATCAGGATGATAACAATTGACTGAAACAGGTCATAGATAATTAGAATGGACAGAGGATCAGGATGATAGTAATTGACTGAAACAGGACATAGATAATTAGAATGGACAGAGGATCAGGATGATAGTAATTGACTCAAACAGGACATAGATATTTAGAATGGACAGAGGATCAGGATGATAGTAATTGACTGAAACAGGACATAGATAATTAGAATGGACAGAGGATCAGGATGATAGTAATTGACTGAAGCAGGACATAGATAATTAGAATGTTCAGAGGATCAGGATGATAGTAATTGACTGAAACAGGACATAGATAATTAGAATGGACAGAGGATCAGGATGATAGTAATTGACTGAAACAGGACATAGATAATTAGAATGGACAGAGGATCAGGATGATAGTAATTAACTGAAACAGGACATAGATCATGAGAATAGACAGAGGATCAGGATGATAGTAATTGACTGAAACAGGACATAGATAATTAGAATAGACAGAGAGTCAGGATGATAGTAATTGACTGAAACAGGACATAGAAAATTAGAATGGACAGAGGATCAGGATGATAGCAATTAACTGAAACAGGACATAGATCATGAGAATAGACAGAGGATCAGGATGATAGTAATTGACTGAAACAGGACATAGATAATTAGAATAGACAGAGAGTCAGGATGATAGTAAGTGACTGAAACAGGACATAGATAATTAGAATGGACAGAGGATCAGGATGATAACAATTGACTGAAACAGGACATAGATAATTAGAATAGACAGAGGATGAGGATGATAGTAAGTGACAGAAGCAGGAAATAGGAAATTAGAATGGACAGAGGATCAGGATGATAGTAATTGACTGAAACAGGACATAGATAATTAGATTGGACAGTGGATCAGGATGATAGTAATTGACTGAAACAGGACATAGATAATTAGAATGTTCAGAGGATCAGGATGATAGTAATTGACTGAAACAGTACATAGATAATTAGAATGGACAGAGGATGAGGATGATAGTAATTGACTGAAACAGGACATAGATAATTAGAATGGAAAGAGGATCAGGATGATAGTAATTGACTGAAACAGGACATAGATAATTAGAATGTTCAGAGGATCAGGATGATAGTAATTGACTGAAACAGGACATAGATAATTAGAATGGACAGAGGATCAGGATGATAGTAATTGACTGAGACAGGACATAGATAAATGGAATGGACAGAGGATCAGGATGATCGTAATTGACTGAAACAGGACATAGATAATTAGAATGGACAGAGCATCAGGATGATAGTAATTGACTGAAACAGGACATAGATAATTAGAATGTTCAGAGGATCAGGATGATAGTAATTGACTGAAACAGGACATAGATAATTAAAATGGACAGAGGATCAGGATGATAGTAATTGACTGAAACAGGACATAGATAATTATAATGTTCAGAGGATCAGGATGACAGTAATTGACTGAAACAGGACATAGATAATTATAATGTTCAGAGGATCAGGATGATAGTAATTGACTGAAACAGGACATAGATAATTAGAATGGACAGAGGATCAGGATGACAGTAATTGACTGAAACAGGACATAGATAATTATAATGTTCAGAGGATCAGGATGATAGTAATTGACTGAAACAGGACATAGATAATTAAAATGGACAGAGGATCAGGATGATAGTAATTGACTGAAACAGGACATAGATAATTATAATGTTCAGAGGATCAGGATGACAGTAATTGACTGAAACAGGACATAGATAATTATAATGTTCAGAGGATCAGGATGATAGTAATTGACTGAAACAGGACATAGATAATTAGAATAGACAGAGGATCAGGATGATAGCAATTGACTGAAACAGGACAGAGATAATTAAAATGGACAGAGGATCAGGATGATAGTAATTGACTGAAACAGGACATAGATAATTTGAATGGACAGAGGATCAGGATGATAGTAATTGACCGTAACAGGACATAGGTAATTAAAATGGACAGAGTATCAGGATGATAGTAATTGACTGAAACAGGACATAGATAATTAGAATGGACAGAGGATCAGGATGATAGTAATTGACTGAAACAGGACATAGATAATTAGAATGGACAGAGGATCAGGATGATAGTAATTGACTGAAACAGGACATAGATAATTAGAATGGACAGAGGATCAGGATGATAAAAATTGACTGAAGCAGGACATAGATAATTAGAATGGTCAGAGGAAGAGGATGATAGTAACAGACTGAAACAGGACATAGATAATTAGAGTGGTCAGACAGTCGGGATGATAGAAATTGACTGAAACAGGACATAGATAATTAGAATGGTCAGAGGATCAGGATGATAGTAATTGACTGAAACAGGACATAGATAATTAGAATGGTCAGAGGATCAGGATGATAGTAATTGACTGAAACAGGACATAGATAATCAGAATGGACAGATGATCAGGATGATAGTAATTGACTGAAAGAGGACATAGATAATTAGAGTAGACAGAGGATCAGGATGATAATAATTGACTGAAACAGGACATAGATAATTAGAATGGACAGAGGTTCAGAATGATGGTAATTGACTGAAACAGGACATAGATAATTAGAATGTACAGAGGATCAGGATGATAGTAATTGACAGAAGCAGGACATAGATAATTTGAATGGTCAGAGGTTCAGGATGATAGTAATTGACTGAAACAGGACATAGATAATTAGAATGGACAGAGGATCAGGATGATAAAAATTGACTGAAACAGGAGATAGATAATTAGAACGGACAGAGGATCAGGATGATAGTAATTGACAGAAGCAGCACATAGATAATTAGAATGGTCAGAGGATCAGGATGATAGTAATTGACTGAAACAGGACATAGATAATTAGAATGGACAGAGGATCAGGATGATAGCAAATGACTGAAACAGGACACAGATGATTTGAATGGTCAGAGGATCAGGATGATAAAAATTGACTGAAACAGGACATAGATAATTAGAATGGACAGAGGATCAGGATGATATAAAGTGACTGAAACAGGAAATAGATAATTAGAATGGACAGAGGATCAGGATGATAGTAAGTGACTGAAACAGGACCTAGGTAATTAGAATGTACAGAGGATCAGGATGATAACAATTGACTGAAACAGGACATAGATAATTAGAATGGACAGAGGATCAGGATGATATTAAGTGACTGAAACAGGACATAGATAATTAGAATGGACAGAGGATCAGGATGATAGTAATTGACTGAAACAGGACATAGATAATTAGAATGTACAGAGGATCAGGATGATAGTAATTGACTGAAACAGGACATAGATACTTAGAATGGACAGAGGATCAGGATGATAGTAATTGACTGAAACAGGACATAGATAATTAGAATGGACAGAGGATCAGGATGACAGTAATTGACTGAAACAGGACATTGATAATTAGAATAGACAGAGGAACAGGTCGATAGTACTTGACTGAATTCAGGACATAGATAATCAGAATAGACAGAGTATCAGGATGATAGTAATTGACTGAAATAGGACACAGATAATTAGAATGGTCAGAGGATCAGGATGATAGTAATTGACAGAAGCAGGACATAGATAATTTGAATGGTCAGAGGATCAGGATGATACTAAGTGACTGAAACAGGACAAAGATAATCAGAATAGACAGAGGATCAGGATGATAGTAATTGACTGAAACAGGACATAGTTAATTAAAATGGACAGAGGATCAGGATGATAGTAATTGACTGAAACATGACATAGATAATTAGAATGGACAGAGGAAAAGGATGATAGCAATTGACTGAAACAGGACATAGATAATTAGAATGGTCAGAGGATCAGGATGATAGTAATTGACAGAAGCAGGACATAGATAATTTGAATGGTCAGGGATCAGGATGATAGTAAGTGACTGAAACAGGACATAGATAATTAGAATGGACAGAGGATCAGGATGATAGTAATTGACTGAAACAGGACATAGATAATTAGAATAGACAGAGGATCAGGATGATAGTAAGTGACTGAAACAGGACATAGATAATTAGAATGGACAGAGGATCAGGATGATAGTAATTGACTGAAACAGGACATAGATAATTAGAATGGAAAGAGGATCACGATGATAGTAATTGACTGAAACAGGACATAGATGATTAGAATGGAGAGAGGATCAGGATGATAGTAATTGACTGAAACAGGACATAGATAATTAGAATGGAAAGAGGATCAGGATGATAGTAATTGACTGAAACAGGACATAGATGATTAGAATGGAGAGAAGATCAGGATGATAGTAATTGACTGAAACAGAACACAGATAATTAGAATGGACAGAGGATCAGGTTGATATTAATTGACTGAAACAGGACATAGATAATCAGAATAGACAGAGGATCAGGATGATAGTAATTGACTGAAACAGGACACAGATAATTAGAATAGACAGAGGATCAGGATGATAGTAAGTGACTGAAACAGGACATAGATAATTAGAATGGACAGAGGATCAGGATGATAACAATTGACTGAAACAGGACATAGATAATTAGAATGGACAGAGGATCAGGATGATAGTAATTGACTGAAACAGGACATAGATAATTAGAATGGACAGAGGATCAGGATGATAGTAATTGACTCAAACAGGACATAGATATTTAGAATGGACAGAGGATCAGGATGATAGTAATTGACTGAAACAGGACATAGATAATTAGAATGGACAGAGGATCAGGATGATAGTAATTGACTGAAGCAGGACATAGATAATTAGAATGTTCAGAGGATCAGGATGATAGTAATTGACTGAAACAGGACATAGATAATTAGAATGGACAGAGGATCAGGATGATAGTAATTGACTGAAACAGGACATAGATAATTAGAATGGACAGAGGATCAGGATGATAGTAATTAACTGAAACAGGACATAGATCATGAGAATAGACAGAGGATCAGGATGATAGTAATTGACTGAAACAGGACATAGATAATTAGAATAGACAGAGAGTCAGGATGATAGTAATTGACTGAAACAGGACATAGAAAATTAGAATGGACAGAGGATCAGGATGATAGCAATTAACTGAAACAGGACATAGATCATGAGAATAGACAGAGGATCAGGATGATAGTAATTGACTGAAACAGGACATAGATAATTAGAATAGACAGAGAGTCAGGATGATAGTAAGTGACTGAAACAGGACATAGATAATTAGAATGGACAGAGGATCAGGATGATAACAATTGACTGAAACAGGACATAGATAATTAGAATAGACAGAAGATGAGGATGATAGTAAGTGACAGAAGCAGGAAATAGGAAATTAGAATGGACAGAGGATCAGGATGATAGTAATTGACTGAAACAGGACATAGATAATTAGATTGGACAGTGGATCAGGATGATAGTAATTGACTGAAACAGGACATAGATAATTAGAATGTTCAGAGGATCAGGATGATAGTAATTGACTGAAACAGTACATAGATAATTAGAATGGACAGAGGATGAGGATGATAGTAATTGACTGAAACAGGACATAGATAATTAGAATGGAAAGAGGATCAGGATGATAGTAATTGACAGAAGCAGGACATAGATAATTTGAATGGTCAGAGGATCAGGATGATACTAAGTGACTGAAACAGGACAAAGATAATCAGAATAGACAGAGGATCAGGATGATAGTAATTGACTGAAACAGGACATAGTTAATTAAAATGGACAGAGGATCAGGATGATAGTAATTGACTGAAACATGACATAGATAATTAGAATGGACAGAGGAAAAGGATGATAGCAATTGACTGAAACAGGACATAGATAATTAGAATGGTCAGAGGATCAGGATGATAGTAATTGACAGAAGCAGGACATAGATAATTTGAATGGTCAGGGATCAGGATGATAGTAAGTGACTGAAACAGGACATAGATAATTAGAATGGACAGAGGATCAGGATGATAGTAATTGACTGAAACAGGACATAGATAATTAGAATAGACAGAGGATCAGGATGATAGTAAGTGACTGAAACAGGACATAGATAATTAGAATGGACAGAGGATCAGGATGATAGTAATTGACTGAAACAGGACATAGATAATTAGAATGGAAAGAGGATCACGATGATAGTAATTGACTGAAACAGGACATAGATGATTAGAATGGAGAGAGGATCAGGATGATAGTAATTGACTGAAACAGGACATAGATAATTAGAATGGAAAGAGGATCAGGATGATAGTAATTGACTGAAACAGGACATAGATGATTAGAATGGAGAGAAGATCAGGATGATAGTAATTGACTGAAACAGGACACAGATAATTAGAATGGACAGAGGATCAGGTTGATATTAATTGACTGAAACAGGACATAGATAATCAGAATAGACAGAGGATCAGGATGATAGTAATTGACTGAAACAGGACACAGATAATTAGAATAGACAGAGGATCAGGATGATAGTAAGTGACTGAAACAGGACATAGATAATTAGAATGGACAGAGGATCAGGATGATAACAATTGACTGAAACAGGACATAGATAATTAGAATGGACAGAGGATCAGGATGATAGTAATTGACTGAAACAGGACATAGATAATTAGAATGGACAGAGGATCAGGATGATAGTAATTGACTCAAACAGGACATAGATATTTAGAATGGACAGAGGATCAGGATGATAGTAATTGACTGAAACAGGACATAGATAATTAGAATGGACAGAGGATCAGGATGATAGTAATTGACTGAAGCAGGACATAGATAATTAGAATGTTCAGAGGATCAGGATGATAGTAATTGACTGAAACAGGACATAGATAATTAGAATGGACAGAGGATCAGGATGATAGTAATTGACTGAAACAGGACATAGATAATTAGAATGGACAGAGGATCAGGATGATAGTAATTAACTGAAACAGGACATAGATCATGAGAATAGACAGAGGATCAGGATGATAGTAATTGACTGAAACAGGACATAGATAATTAGAATAGACAGAGAGTCAGGATGATAGTAATTGACTGAAACAGGACATAGAAAATTAGAATGGACAGAGGATCAGGATGATAGCAATTAACTGAAACAGGACATAGATCATGAGAATAGACTGAGGATCAGGATGATAGTAATTGACTGAAACAGGACATAGATAATTAGAATAGACAGAGAGTCAGGATGATAGTAAGTGACTGAAACAGGACATAGATAATTAGAATGGACAGAGGATCAGGATGATAACAATTGACTGAAACAGGACATAGATAATTAGAATAGACAGAGGATGAGGATGATAGTAAGTGACAGAAGCAGGAAATAGGAAATTAGAATGGACAGAGGATCAGGATGATAGTAATTGACTGAAACAGGACATAGATAATTAGATTGGACAGTGGATCAGGATGATAGTAATTGACTGAAACAGGACATAGATAATTAGAATGTTCAGAGGATCAGGATGATAGTAATTGACTGAAACAGTACATAGATAATTAGAATGGACAGAGGATGAGGATGATAGTAATTGACTGAAACAGGACATAGATAATTAGAATGGAAAGAGGATCAGGATGATAGTAATTGACTGAAACAGGACATAGATAATTAGAATGTTCAGAGGATCAGGATGATAGTAATTGACTGAAACAGGACATAGATAATTAGAATGGACAGAGGATCAGGATGATAGTAATTGACTGAGACAGGACATAGATAAATGGAATGGACAGAGGATCAGGATGATCGTAATTGACTGAAACAGGACATAGATAATTAGAATGGACAGAGCATCAGGATGATAGTAATTGACTGAAACAGGACATAGATAATTAGAATGTTCAGAGGATCAGGATGATAGTAATTGACTGAAACAGGACATAGATAATTAAAATGGACAGAGGATCAGGATGATAGTAATTGACTGAAACAGGACATAGATAATTATAATGTTCAGAGGATCAGGATGACAGTAATTGACTGAAACAGGACATAGATAATTATAATGTTCAGAGGATCAGGATGATAGTAATTGACTGAAACAGGACATAGATAATTAGAATGGACAGAGGATCAGGATGACAGTAATTGACTGAAACAGGACATAGATAATTATAATGTTCAGAGGATCAGGATGATAGTAATTGACTGAAACAGGACATAGATAATTAAAATGGACAGAGGATCAGGATGATAGTAATTGACTGAAACAGGACATAGATAATTATAATGTTCAGAGGATCAGGATGACAGTAATTGACTGAAACAGGACATAGATAATTATAATGTTCAGAGGATCAGGATGATAGTAATTGACTGAAACAGGACATAGATAATTAGAATAGACAGAGGATCAGGATGATAGCAATTGACTGAAACAGGACAGAGATAATTAAAATGGACAGAGGATCAGGATGATAGTAATTGACTGAAACAGGACATAGATAATTTGAATGGACAGAGGATCAGGATGATAGTAATTGACCGAAACAGGACATAGGTAATTAAAATGGACAGAGTATCAGGATGATAGTAATTGACTGAAACAGGACATAGATAATTAGAATGGACAGAGGATCAGGATGATAGTAATTGACTGAAACAGGACATAGATAATTAGAATGGACAGAGGATCAGGATGATAGTAATTGACTGAAACAGGACATAGATAATTAGAATGGACAGAGGATCAGGATGATAAAAATTGACTGAAGCAGGACATAGATAATTAGAATGGTCAGAGGAAGAGGATGATAGTAACAGACTGAAACAGGACATAGATAATTAGAGTGGTCAGACAGTCGGGATGATAGAAATTGACTGAAACAGGACATAGATAATTAGAATGGTCAGAGGATCAGGATGATAGTAATTGACTGAAACAGGACATAGATAATTAGAATGGTCAGAGGATCAGGATGATAGTAATTGACTGAAACAGGACATAGATAATCAGAATGGACAGATGATCAGGATGATAGTAATTGACTGAAAGAGGACATAGATAATTAGAGTAGACAGAGGATCAGGATGATAATAATTGACTGAAACAGGACATAGATAATTAGAATGGACAGAGGTTCAGAATGATGGTAATTGACTGAAACAGGACATAGATAATTAGAATGTACAGAGGATCAGGATGATAGTAATTGACAGAAGCAGGACATAGATAATTTGAATGGTCAGAGGTTCAGGATGATAGTAATTGACTGAAACAGGACATAGATAATTAGAATGGACAGAGGATCAGGATGATAAAAATTGACTGAAACAGGAGATAGATAATTAGAACGGACAGAGGATCAGGATGATAGTAATTGACAGAAGCAGCACATAGATAATTAGAATGGTCAGAGGATCAGGATGATAGTAATTGACTGAAACAGGACATAGATAATTAGAATGGACAGAGGATCAGGATGATAGCAAATGACTGAAACAGGACACAGATGATTTGAATGGTCAGAGGATCAGGATGATAAAAATTGACTGAAACAGGACATAGATAATTAGAATGGACAGAGGATCAGGATGATATTAAGTGACTGAAACAGGAAATAGATAATTAGAATGGACAGAGGATCAGGATGATAGTAAGTGACTGAAACAGGACCTAGGTAATTAGAATGTACAGAGGATCAGGATGATAACAATTGACTGAAACAGGACATAGATAATTAGAATGGACAGAGGATCAGGATGATATTAAGTGACTGAAACAGGACATAGATAATTAGAATGGACAGAGGATCAGGATGATAGTAATTGACTGAAACAGGACATAGATAATTAGAATGGACAGAGGATCAGGATGATAGTAATTGACTGAAACAGGACATAGATACTTAGAATGGACAGAGGATCAGGATGATAGTAATTGACTGAAACAGGACATAGATAATTAGAATGGACAGAGGATCAGGATGACAGTAATTGACTGAAACAGGACATTGATAATTAGAATAGACAGAGGATCAGGTCGATAGTACTTGACTGAATTCAGGACATAGATAATCAGAATAGACAGAGTATCAGGATGATAGTAATTGACTGAAATAGGACACAGATAATTAGAATGGTCAGAGGATCAGGATGATAGTAATTGACAGAAGCAGGACATAGATAATTTGAATGGTCAGAGGATCAGGATGATACTAAGTGACTGAAACAGGACAAAGATAATCAGAATAGACAGAGGATCAGGATGATAGTAATTGACTGAAACAGGACATAGTTAATTAAAATGGACAGAGGATCAGGATGATAGTAATTGACTGAAACATGACATAGATAATTAGAATGGACAGAGGAAAAGGATGATAGCAATTGACTGAAACAGGACATAGATAATTAGAATGGTCAGAGGATCAGGATGATAGTAATTGACAGAAGCAGGACATAGATAATTTGAATGGTCAGGGATCAGGATGATAGTAAGTGACTGAAACAGGACATAGATAATTAGAATGGACAGAGGATCAGGATGATAGTAATTGACTGAAACAGGACATAGATAATTAGAATAGACAGAGGATCAGGATGATAGTAAGTGACTGAAACAGGACATAGATAATTAGAATGGACAGAGGATCAGGATGATAGTAATTGACTGAAACAGGACATAGATAATTAGAATGGAAAGAGGATCACGATGATAGTAATTGACTGAAACAGGACATAGATGATTAGAATGGAGAGAGGATCAGGATGATAGTAATTGACTGAAACAGGACACAGATAATTAGAATGGACAGAGGATCAGGTTGATATTAATTGACTGAAACAGGACATAGATAATCAGAATAGACAGAGGATCAGGATGATAGTAATTGACAGAAACAGGACACAGATAATTAGAATAGACAGAGGATCAGGATGATAGTAAGTGACTGAAACAGGACATAGATAATTAGAATGGACAGAGGATCAGGAAGATAACAATTGACTGAAACAGGACATAGATAATTAGAATGGACAGAGAATCAGGATGATATTAATTGACTGAAACAGGACATAGATAATTAGAATGGACAGAGGATCAGGATGATAGTAATTGACTCAAACAGGACATAGATATTTAGAATGGACAGAGGATCAGGATGATAGTAATTGACTGAAACAGGACATAGATAATTAGAATGGACAGAGGATCAGGATGATAGTAATTGACTGAAACAGGACATAGATAATTAGAATGTTCAGAGGATCAGGATGATAGTAATTGACTGAAACAGGACATAGATAATTAGAATGGACAGAGGATCAGGATGATAGTAATTGACTGAAACAGGACATAGAAAATTAGAATGGACAGAGGATCAGGATGATAGTAATTAACTGAAACAGGACATAGATCATGAGAATAGACAGAGGATCAGGATGATAGTAACTGACTGAAACAGGACATAGATAATTAGAATAGACAGAGAGTCAGGATGATAGTAAGTGACTGAAACAGGACATAGATAATTAGAATGGACAGAGGATCATGATGATAACAATTGACTGAAACAGGACATAGATAATTAGAATAGACAGAGGATGAGGATGATAGTAAGTGACAGAAGCAGGAAATAGGAAATTCGAATGGACAGAGGATCATGATGATAGTAATTGACTGAAACAGGACATAGATATTTAGAATGGACAGAGGATCAGGATGATAGTAATTGACTGAAACAGGACATAGATAATTATAATGTTCAGAGGATCAGGATGATAGTAATTGACTGAAACAGGAAATAGATAATTAGAATGTTCAGAGGATCAGGATGATAGTAATTGACTGAAACAGGACATAGATAATTAGAATGGACAGAGGATCAGGATGATAGTAATTGACTGAAACAGGACATAGATAATTAGAATGGACAGAGGATCAGGACGATAGTAATTGACTGAAACAGGACATAGATAATTAGAATGTACAGAGGATCAGGATGATAGTAATTGACAGAAGCAGGACATAGATAATTTGAATGGTCAGAGGTTCAGGATGATAGTAATTGACTGAAACAGGACATAGATAATTAGAATGGACAGAGGATCAGGATGATAAAAATTGATTGAAACAGGACATAGATAATTAGAATGGACAGAGGATCAGGATGATAGTAATTGACTGAAACAGGACATAGATAATTAGAATGGACAGAGGATCAGGATGATAAAAATTGACTGAAACAGGACATAGATAATTAGAATGGACAGAGGATCAGGATGATAGCAATTGACTGAAACAGGACATAGATAATTTGAATGGTCAGAGGATCAGGATGATAAAAATTGACTGAAACAGGACATAGATAATTAGAATGGACAGAGGATCAGGATGATAGTAATTGACTGAAACAGGACATAGATAATTAGAATGGACTGAGGATCAGGATGATATTAAGTGACAGAAGCAGGACATAGATAATTAGAATGGACAGAGGATCAGGATGATAGTAAGTGACTGAAACAGGACCTAGATAATTAGAATGTACAGAGGATCAGGATGATAGTAAGTGACTGAAACAGGACCTAGATAATTAGAATGGACAGAGGATCAGGATGATAGTAATGACTGAAACAGGACATAGATAATTAGAATGGACAGAGGATCAGGATGATAACAATTGACTGAAACAGGACATAGATAATTAGAATAGACAGAGGATGAGGATGATAGTAAGTGACAGAAGCAGGAAATAGGAAATTAGAATGGACAGAGGATCAGGATGATAGTAATGACCTGAAACAGGACATAGATCATTAGAATAGACAGAGGATCAGGATGATAGTAATTGACTGAAACAGGACATAGATAATTAGAATAGACATAGAGTCAGGATGATAGTAAGTGACTGAAACAGGACATAGATAATTAGAATGGACTGAGGATCAGGATGATAACAATTGACTGAAACAGGACATAGATAATTAGAATGGACAGAGGATCAGGATGATAGTAATTGACTGAAACAGGACATAGATAATTAGAATGGACAGAGGATCAGGATGATAGTAATTGACTGAAACAGGACATAGATATTTAGAATGGACAGAGGATCAGGATGATAGTAATTGACTGAAACAGGACATAGATAATTAGAATGTTCAGAGGATCAGGATGATAGTAATTGACTGAAACAGGAAATAGATAATTAGAATGTTCAGAGGATCAGGATGATAGTAATTGACTGAAACAGGACATAGATAATTAGAATGGACAGAGGATCAGGATGATAGTAATTGACTGAAACAGGACATAGATAATTAGAATGGACAGAGGATCAGGACGATAGTAATTGACTGAAACAGGACATAGATAATTAGAATGTACAGAGGTTCAGGATGATAGTAATTGACAGAAGCAGGACATAGATAATTTGAATGGTCAGAGGTTCAGGATGATAGTAATTGACTGAAACAGGACATAGATAATTAGAATGTTCAGAGGATCAGGATGATAAAAATTGACTGAAACAGGGCATAGATAATTAGAATGGACAGAGGATCAGGATGATAGTAATTGACTGAAACAGGACATAGAAAATTAGAATGGACAGAGGATCAGGATGATAGTAATTGACTGAAACAGGACATAGATAATTAGAATAGACATAGAGTCAGGATGATAGTAAGTGACTGAAACAGGACATAGATAATTAGAATGGACTGAGAATCAGGATGATAACAATTGACTGAAACAGGACATAGATAATTAGAATGGACAGAGGATCAGGATTATAGTAATTGACTGAAACAGGACATAGATAATTAGAATGGACTGAGGATCAGGATGATAGTAATTGACTGAAACAGGACATAGAAATTTAGAATGGACAGAGGATCAGGATGATAGTAATTGACTGAAACAGGACATAGATAATTAGAATGTTCAGAGGATCAGGATGATAGTAATTGACTGAAACAGGAAATAGATAATTAGAATGTTCAGAGGATCAGGATGATAGTAATTGACTGAAACAGGACATAGATAATTAGAATGGACAGAGGATCAGGATGATAGTAATTGACTGAAACAGGACATAGATAATTAGAATGGACAGAGGATCAGGACGATAGTAATTGACTGAAACAGGACATAGATAATTAGAATGTACAGAGGTTCAGGATGATAGTAATTGACAGAAGCAGGACATAGATAATTTGAATGGTCAGAGGTTCAGGATGATAGTAATTGACTGAAACAGGACATAGATAATTAGAATGTTCAGAGGATCAGGATGATAGTAATTGACTGAAACAGGACATAGATAATTAGAATGGACAGAGGATCAGGATGATAGTAATTGACTGAAACAGGACATAGAAAATTAGAATGGACAGAGGATCAGGATGATAGTAATTAACTGAAACAGGACATAGATCATGAGAATAGACAGAGGATCAGGATGATAGTAACTGACTGAAACAGGACATAGATAATTAGAAAAGACAGAGAGTCAGGATGATAGTAAGTGACTGAAACAGGACATAGATAATTAGAATGGACAGAGGATCAGGATGATAACAATTGACTGAAACAGGACATAGATAATTAGAATAGACAGAGGATGAGGATGATAGTAAGTGACAGAAGCAGGAAATAGGAAATTAGAATGGACAGAGGATCAGGATGATAGTAATTGACTGAAACAGGACATAGATATTTAGAATGGACAGAGGATCAGGATGATAGTAATTGACAGAAGCAGGACATAGATAATTTGAATGGTCAGAGGTTCAGGATGATAGTAATTGACTGAAACAGGACATAGATAATTAGAATGGACAGAGGATCAGGTTGATAAAAATTGATTGAAACAGGACATAGATAATTAGAATGGACAGAGGATCAGGATGATAGTAATTGACTGAAACAGGACATAGATAATTAGAATGGACAGAGGATCAGGATGATAACAATTGACTGAAACAGGACATAGATAATTAGAATGGACAGAGGATCAGGATGATAGCAATTGACTGAAACAGGACATAGATAATTTGAATGGTCGGAGGATCAGGATGATAAAAATTGACTGAAACAGGACATAGATAATTAGAATGGACAGAGGATCAGGATGATAGTAATTGACTGAAACAGGACATAGATAATTAGAATGGACTGAGGATCAGGATGATATTAAGTGACAGAAGCAGGACATAGATAATTAGAATGGACAGAGGATCAGGATGACAGTAAGTGACTGAAACAGGACCTAGATAATTAGAATGTACAGAGGATCAGGATGATAGTAATTGACTGAAACAGGACATAGATAATTAGAATAGACAGAGAGTCAGGATGATAGTAATGACTGAAACAGGACATAGATTATTAGAATGGACAGAGGATCAGGATGATAACAATTGACTGAAACAGGACATAGATAATTAGAATAGACAGAGGATGAGGATGATAGTAAGTGACAGAAGCAGGAAATAGGAAATTAGAATGGACAGAGGATCAGGATGATAGTAATTAACTGAAACAGGACATAGATCATTAGAATAGACAGAGGATCAGGATGATAGTAATTGACTGAAACAGGACATAGATAATTAGAATAGACAGAGAGTCAGGATGATAGTAAGTGACTGAAACAGGACATAGATAATTAGAATGGACTGAGGATCAGGATGATAACAATTGACTGAAACAGGACATAGATAATTAGAATGGACAGAGGATCAGGATGATAGTAATTGACTGAAACAGGACATAGATAATTAGAATGGACAGAGGATCAGGATGATAGTAATTGACTGAAACAGGACATAGATATTTAGAATGGACAGAGGATCAGGATGATAGTAATTGACTGAAACAGGACATAGATAATTAGAATGTTCAGAGGATCAGGATGATAGTAATTGACTGAAACAGGAAATAGATAATTAGAATGTTCAGAGGATCAGGATGATAGTAATTGACTGAAACAGGACATAGATAATTAGAATGGACAGAGGATCAGGATGATAGTAATTGACTGAAACAGGACATAGATAATTAGAATGGACAGAGGATCAGGACGATAGTAATTGACTGAAACAGGACATAGATAATTAGAATGTACAGAGGATCAGGATGATAGTAATTGACTGAAGCAGGACATAGATAATTTGAATGGTCAGAGGTTCAGGATGATAGTAATTGACTGAAACAGGACATAGATAATTAGAATGGACAGAGGATCAGGATGATAAAAATTGACTGAAACAGGACATAGATAATTAGAATGGACAGAGGATCAGGATGATAGTAATTGACTGAAACAGGACATAGATAATTAGAATGGACAGAGGATCAGGATGATAGAAATTGACGGAAACAGGACATAGATAATTAGAATGGACAGAGGATCAGGATGATAGCAATTGACTGAAACAAGACATAGATAATTTGAATGGTCAGAGGATCAGGATGATAAAAATTGACTGAAACAGGACATAGATAATTAGAATGGACAGAGGATCAGGATGATAGTAATTGACTGAAACAGGACATAGATAATTAGAATGGACAGAGGATCAGGATGATAGTAAGTGACTGAAACAGGACCTAGATAATTAGAATGTACTGAGGATCAGGATGATAGTAATTGACTGAAACAGGACATAGATAATTAGAATGGACAGAGGATTAGGATGATATTAAGTGACTGAAACAGGACACAGATAATAAGAATGGACAGAGGATCAGGATGATAGTAATTGACTGAAACAGGACATAGATAATTAGAATGGACACAGGATGAGGATGATAGTAATTGAGTGAAACAGGACATGGATAATTAGAATGGACAGAGGATCAGGATGATAATAATTGACAGAAACAGGACATAGATAATCAGCATGGACAGAGGATCAGGATGATAGTAATTGACTGAAACAGGACCTAGATAATTTGAATGTACAGAGGATCAGGATGATAGTAATTGACTGAAACAGGACATAGATCATTAGGATAGACAGAGGATCAGGATGATAGTAATTGACTGAAACAGGACATAGATAATTAGAATAGACAGAGAGTCAGGATGATAGTAAATGACTGAAACAGGACATAGATAATTAGAATGGACTGAGGATCAGGATGATAACAATTGACTGAAACAGGACATAGATAATTAGAATGGACAGAGGATCAGGATGATAGTAATTGACTGAAACAGGACATAGATAATTAGAATGGACAGAGGATCAGGATGATAGTAATTGACTGAAACAGGACATAGATATTTAGAATGGACAGATGATCAGGATGATAGTAATTGACTGAAACAGGACATAGATAATTAGAATGTTCAGAGGATCAGGATGATAGTAATTGACTGAAACAGGAAATAGATAATTAGAATGTTCAGAGGATCAGGATGATAGTAATTGACTGAAACAGGACATAGATAATTAGAATGGACAGAGGATCAGGATGATAGTAATTGACTGAAACAGGACATAGATAATTAGAATGGACAGAGGATCAGGACGATAGTAATTGACTGAAACAGGACATAGATAATTAGAATGTACAGAGGATCAGGATGATAGTAATTGACAGAAGCAGGACATAGATAATTTGAATGGACTGAGGATCAGGATGATAGTAATTGACTGAAACAGGACATAGATAATTAGAATGGACAGAGGATCAGGATGATAAAAATTGACTGAAACAGGACATAGATAATTAGAATGGACAGAGGATCAGGATGATAGTAATTGACTGAAACAGGACATAGATAATTAGAATGGACAGAGGATCAGGATGATAGAAATTGACTGAAACAGGACATAGATAATTAGAATGGACAGAGGATCAGGATGATAGCAATTGACTGCAACAAGACATAGATAATTTGAATGGTCAGAGGATCAGGATGATAAAAATTGACTGAAACAGGACATAGATAATTAGAATGGACAGAGGATCAGGATGATAGTAATTGACTGAAACAGGACATAGATAATTAGAATGGACTGAGGATCAGGATGATAGTAAGTGACTGAAACAGGACCTAGATAATTAGAATGTACTGAGGATCAGGATGATAACAATTGACTGAAACAGGACATAGATAATTAGAATGGACAGAGGATTAGGATGATATTAAGTGACTGAAACAGGACACAGATAATTAGAATGGACAGAGGATCAGGATGATAGTAATTGACTGAAACAGGACATAGATAATTAAAATGGACAGAGGATCAGGATGATAGTAATTGACTGAAACAGGACATAGATAATTAGAATGGACACAGGATGAGGATGATAGTAATTGAGTGAAACAGGACATAGATAATTAGAATGGACAGAGGATCAGGATGATAATAATTGACAGAAACAGGACATAGATAATCAGCATGGACAGAGGATCAGGATGATAGTAATTGACTGAAACAGGACCTAGATAATTAGAATGTACAGAGGATCAGGATGATAGTAATTGACTGAAACAGGACATAGATAATTAGAATAGACAGAGAGTCAGGATGATAGTAATGACTGAAACAGGACATAGATAATTAGAATGGACAGAGGATCAGGATGTTAACAATTGAATGAAACAGGACATAGATAATTAGAATAGACAGAGGATGAGGATGATAGTAAGTGACAGAAGCAGGAAATAGGAAATTAGAATGGACAGAGGATCAGGATGATAGTACTTAACTGAAACAGGACATAGATCATTAGAATAGACAGAGGATCAGGATGATAGTAATTGACTGAAACAGGACATAGATAATTAGAATAGACAGAGAGTCAGGATGATAGTAAATGACTGAAACAGGACATAGATAATTAGAATGGACTGAGGATCAGGATGATAACAATTGACTGAAACAGGACATAGATAATTAGAATGGACAGAGGATCAGGATGATAGTAATTGAATGAAACAGGACATAGATAATTAGAATGGACAGAGGATCAGGATGATAGTAATTGACTGAAACAGGACATAGATATTTAGAATGGACAGAGGATCAGGATGATAGTAATTGACTGAAAAAGGACATAGATAATTAGAATGTTCAGAGGATCAGGATGATAGTAATTGACTGAAACAGGAAATAGATAATTAGAATGTTCAGAGGATCAGGATGATAGTAATTGACTGAAACAGGACATAGATAATTAGAATGGACAGAGGATCAGGATGATAGTAATTGACTGAAACAGGACATAGATAATTAGAATGGACAGAGGATCAGGACGATAGTAATTGACTGAAACAGGACATAGATAATTAGAATGTACAGAGGATCAGGATGATAGTAATTGACAGAAGCAGGACATAGATAATTTGAATGGTCAGAGGTTCAGGATGATAGTAATTGACTGAAACAGGACATAGATAATTAGAATGGACAGAGGATCAGGATGATAAAAATTGACTGAAACAGGATATAGATAATTAGAATGGACAGAGGATCAGGATGATAGTAATTTTCTGAAACAGGACATAGATAATTAGAATGGACAGAGGATCAGGATGATAGAAATTGACTGAAACAGGACATAGATAATTAGAATGGACAGAGGTTCAGGATGATAGCAATTGACTGAAACAGGACATAGATAATTTGAATGGTCAGAGGATCAGGATGATAAAAATTGACTGAAACAGGACATAGATAATTAGAATGGACAGAGGATCAGGATGATAGTAATTGACTGAAACAGGACATAGATAATTAGAATGTTCAGAGGATCAGGATGATAGTAAGTGACTGAAACAGGACCTAGATAATTAGAATGTACTGAGGATCAGGATGATAACAATTGACTGAAACAGGACATAGATAATTAGAATGGACAGAGGATTAGGATGATAGTAATTGACTGAAACAGGACATAGATAATTAAAATGGACAGAGGATCAGGATGATAGTAATTGACTGAAACAGGACATAGATAATTAGAATGGACACAGGATGAGGATGATAGTAATTGAGTGAAACAGGACATAGATAATTAGAATGGACAGAGGATCAGGATGATAATAATTGACAGAAACAGGACATAGATAATCAGCATGGACAGAGGATCAGGATGATAGTAGTAGACTGAAACAGGACATAGATAATTAGAATGGACAGAGGATCAGGATGATAGTAATTGACTGAAACAGGACATAGATAATTAGAATTTTCAGAGGATCAGGATGATAGTAATTGACTGAAACAGGACATAGATAATTAGAATGGACAGAGGATCAGGATGATAGTAATTGACTGAAACAGGACATAGATAATTAGAATGTTCAGAGGATCAGGATGATAGTAATTGACTGAAACAGGAAATAGATAATTAGAATGTTCAGAGGATCAGGATGATAGTAATTGACTGAAACAGGACATAGATAATTAGAATGGACAGAGGATCAGGATGATAGTAATTGACTGAAACAGGACATAGATAATTAGAATGGACAGAGGATCAGGACGATAGTAATTGACTGAAACAGGACATAGATAATTAGAATGTACAGAGGATCAGGATGATAGTAATTGACAGTAGCAGGACATAGATAATTTGAATGGTCAGAGGTTCAGGATGATAGTAATTGACTGAAACAGGACATAGATAATTAGAATGGACAGAGGATCAGGATGATAAAAATTGACTGAAACAGGACATAGATAATTAGAATGGACAGAGGATCAGGATGATAGTAATTGACTGAAACAGGACATAGATAATTAGAATGGACAGAGGATCAGGATGATAAAAATTGACTGAAACAGGACATAGATAATTAGAATGGAGAGAGGATCAGGATGATAGCAATTGACTGAAACAGGACATAGATAATTTGAATGGTCAGAGGATCAGGATGATAAAAATTGACTGAAACAGGACATAGATAATTAGAATGGACAGAGGATCAGGATGATAGTAATTGACTGAAACAGGACATAGATAATTAGAATGGACTGAGGATCAGGATGATATTAAGTGACAGAAGCAGGACAAAGATAATTAGAATGGACAGAGGATCAGGATGATAGTAAGTGACTGAAACAGGACCTAGATAATTAGAATGTACAGAGGATCAGGATGATAACAATTGACTGAAACAGGACATAGATAATTAGAATGGACAGAGGATTAGGATGATATTAAGTGACTGAAACAGGACACAGATAATTAGAATGGACAGAGGATCAGGATGATAGTAATTGACTGAAACAGGACATAGATAATTAGAATGGACAGAGGATCAGGACGATAGTAATTGACTGCAACAAGACAGAGAAATTTAGAATGATCAGAGGATCAGGATGATAGTAAGTGACTGAAACAGGACATAGATAATTAGAATGGACAGAGGATTAGGATGATATTAAGTGACTGAAACAGGACATAGATAATTAAAATGGACAGAGGATCAGGATGATAGTAATTGACTGAAACAGGACATAGATAATTAGAATGGACACAGGATGAGGATGATAGTAATTGAGTGAAACAGGACATAGATAATTAGAATGGACAGAGGATCAGGATGATAATAATTGACAGAAACAGGACATAGATAATCAGCATGGACAGAGGATCAGGATGATAGTAGTAGACTGAAACAGGACATAGATAATTAGAATGGACAGAGGATCAGGATGATAGTGATTGACTGAAACAGGACATAGATGTTTAGAATGGACAGAGGATCAGGATGATAGTAATTGACTGAAACAGGACATAGATAATTAGAATGTTCAGAGGATCAGGATGATAGTAATTGACTGAAACAGGAAATAGATAATTAGAATGTTCAGAGGATCAGGATGATAGTAATTGACTGAAACAGGACATAGATAATTAGAATGGACAGAGGATCAAGATTATAGTAATTGACTGAAACAGGACATAGATAATTAGAATGGACAGAGGATTAGGATGATATTAAGTGACTGAAACAGGACATAGATAATTAAAATGGACAGAGGATCAGGATGATAGTAATTGACTGAAACAGGACATAGATAATTAGAATGGACACAGGATGAGGATGATAGTAATTGAGTGAAACAGGACATAGATAATTAGAATGGACAGAGGATCAGGATGATAGTAGTAGACTGAAACAGGACATAGATAATTAGAATGGACAGAGGATCAGGATGATAGTGATTGACTGAAACAGGACATAGATGTTTAGAATGGACAGAGGATCAGGATGATAGTAATTGACTGAAACAGGACATAGATAATTAGAATGTTCAGAGGATCAGGATGATAGTAATTGACTGAAACAGGAAATAGATAATTAGAATGTTCAGAGGATCAGGATGATAGTAATTGACTGAAACAGGACATAGATAATTAGAATGGACAGAGGATCAAGATTATAGTAATTGACTGAAACAGGACATAGATAATTAGAATGGACAGAGGATCAGGACGATAGTAATTGACTGAAACAGGACATAGATAATTAGAATGTACAGAGGATCAGGATGATAGTAATTGACAGTAGCAGGACATAGATAATTTGAATGGTCAGAGGTTCAGGATGATAGTAATTGACTGAAACAGGACATAGATAATTAGAATGGACAGAGGATCAGGATGATAAAAATTGACTGAAACAGGACATAGATAATTAGAATGGACAGAGGATCAGGATGATAGTAATTGACTGAAACAGGACATAGATAATTAGAATGGACAGAGGATCAGGATGATAAAAATTGACTGAAACAGGACATAGATAATTAGAATGGAGAGAGGATCAGGATGATAGCAATTGACTGAAACAGGACATAGATAATTTGAATGGTCAGAGGATCAGGATGATAAAAATTGACTGAAACAGGACATAGATAATTAGAATGGACAGAGGATCAGGATGATAGTAATTGACTGAAACAGGACATAGATAATTAGAATGGACTGAGGATCAGGATGATATTAAGTGACAGAAGCAGGACAAAGATAATGAGAATGGACAGAGGATCAGGATGATAGTAAGTGACTGAAACAGGACCTAGATAATTAGAATGTACAGAGGATCAGGATGATAACCATTGACTGAAACAGGACATAGATAATTAGAATGGACAGAGGATTAGGATGATATTAAGTGACTGAAACAGGACACAGATAATTAGAATGGACAGAGGATCAGGATGATAGTAATTGACTGAAACAGGACATAGATAATTAGAATGGACAGAGGATCAGGACGATAGTAATTGACTGAAACAAGACAGAGAAATTTAGAATGATCAGAGGATCAGGATGATAGTAAGTGACTGAAACAGGACATAGATAATTAGAATGGACAGAGGATCAGGATGATAGTAATTGACTGAAACAGGACATAGATAATTAAAATGGACAGAGGATCAGGATGATAGTAATTGACTGAAACAGGACATAGATAATCAGCATGGACAGAGGATCAGGATGATAGTAATTGACTGAAACAGGACATAGATAATCAGCATGGACAGAGGATCAGGATGATAGTAATTGACTGAAACAGGACATAGATAATTAGAATGGACAGAGGATCAGGATGATAGTAATTGACTGAAACAGGACATAGATAATCAGCATGGACAGAGGATCAGGATGATAGTAATTGACTGAAACAGGACATAGATAATTAGAATGGACAGAGGATGAGGATGATAGTAATTGAGTGAAACAGGACATAGATAATTAGAATGGACAGAGGATCAGGATGATAGTAATTGACTGAAACAGGACATAGATAATCGGAATGGACAGAGGATCAGGATGATAGCAATTGACTGAAACAGGACATAGAGAATTAGAATAGACAGAGGATCAAGATGATAGTAATTGACTGAAACAGGACATAGATAATCGGAATGGACAGAGGATCAGGATGATAGTAATTGACTGAAACAGGACATAGATAATTAGAATGGAAAATGGATCAGGATGATCGTAATTGACTGAAACAGTAAATATATAATTAGAATAGACAGAGGATCAGGATGATAGTAATTGACTAAAACAGGACATAGATAATCGGAATGGACAGAGGATCAGGATGATAGTAATTGACTGAAACAGGACATAGATATTTAGAATAGACACAGGATCAGGATGATAGTAATTGACTGAAACAGGACATAGATAATTAGAATAGACAGAGGATCAGGATGATAGTAATTGACTGAAACAGGACATAGATAATTAGAATGGACAGAGGAACAGGATGATAGTAATTAACTGAAACAGGACATAGATCATTAGAATAGACAGAGGATCAGGATGATAGTAATTGACTGAAACAGGACATAGATAATTAGAATAGACAGAGGATCAGGATGATAGTAATTGACTGAAACAGGACATAGATAATTAGAATGGACAGAGGATCAGGATGATAACAATTGACTGAAACAGGACATAGATAATTAGAATAGACAGAGGATCAGGATGATAGTAATTGACTGAACCAGGACATAGATAATCGGAATGGACAGAGGATCAGGATGATAGTAATTGACTGAAACAGGACATAGATAATTAGAATGGAAAGAGGATCAGGATGATCGTAATTGACTGAAACAGTAAATATATAATTAGAATAGACAGAGGATCAGGATGATAGTAATTGACTAAAACAGGACATAGATAATCGGAATGGACAGAGGATCAGGATGATAGTAATTGACTGAAACAGGACATAGATAATTAGAATAGACAGAGGATCAGGATGATAGTAATTGACTGAAACAGGACATAGATAATTAGAATAGACAGAGGATCAGGATGATAGTAATTGACTGAAACAGGACATAGATAATTAGAATGGACAGAGGATCAGGATGATAGTAATTAACTGAAACAGGACATAGATCATTAGAATAGACAGAGGATCAGGATGATAGTAATTGACTGAAACAGGACATAGATAATTAGAATAGACAGAGGATCAGGATGATAGTAATTGACTGAAACAGGACATAGATAATTAGAATGGACAGAGGATCAGGATGATAACAATTGACTGAATCAGGACATAGATAATTAGAATGGACAGAGGATCAGGATGATAGTAATTGACTGAAACAGGACATAGATAATTAGAATGGACAGAGGATCAGGATGATAGTAATTGACTGAAACAGGACATAGATATTTAGAATGGACAGAGGATCAGGATGATAGTAATTGACTGAAACAGGAAATAGATAATTAGAATGTGCAGAGGATCAGGATGATAGTAATTGACTGAAACAGGACATAGATAATTTGAATGGTCAGAGGTTCAGGATGATAGTAATTGACTGAAACAGGACATAGATAATTAGAATGGACAGAGGATCAGGATGATAGTAATTAAGAGATGCAGGACATAGATAATTACAATAGACAGAGGATCAGGATGATAAAAATTGACTGAAACAGGACATAGATAATTAGAATGGACAGAGGATCAGGATGATAGTAATTAACAGAAGCAGGACATAGATAATTAGAATGGTCAGAGGATCAGGATGATAGTAATTGACTGAAACAGGACATAGATAATCAGAACGGACAGAGGACCAGGATGATAAAAATTGACTGAAACAGGACATAGATAATTAGAATGGACAGAGGATCAGGATGATAGCAATTGACTGAAACAGGACATAGATAATTTGAATGGTCAGAGGATCAGGATGATAAAAATTGACTGAAACAGGACATAGATAATTAGAATGGACAGAGGATCAGGATGATAGTAATTGACTGAAACAGGACATAGATAATTAGAATGGACTGAGGATCAGGATGATATTAAGTGACAGAAGCAGGACATTGATAATTAGAATGGACAGAGGATCAGGATGATAGTAAGTGACTGAAACAGGACCTAGATAATTAGAATGTACAGTGGATCAGGATGATAACAATTGACTGAAACAGGACATAGATAATTAGAATGGACAGAGGATTAGGATGATATTAAGTGACTGAAACAGGACACAGATAATTAGAATGGACAGATGATCAGGATGATAGTAATTGACTGAAACAGGACATAGATAATTAGAATGGACAGAGGATCAGGACGATAGTAATTGACTGAAACAAGAAAGAGAAATTTAGTATGATCAGAGGATCAGGATGATAGTAAGTGACTGAAACAGGACATAGATAATTAGAATGTACAGAGGATCAGGATGATAGTAATTGACTGAAACAGGACATAGATAATTAAAATGGACAGAGGATCAGGATGATAGTAATTGACTGAAACAGGACATAGATAATCGGAATGGACAGAGGATCAGGATGATAGTAATTGACTGAAACAGGACATAGATAATCAGCATGGACAGAGGATCAGGATGATAGTAATTGACTGAAACAGGACATAGATAATCAGCATGGACAGAGGATCAGGATGATAGTAATTGACTGAAACAGGACATAGATAATTAGAATGGAGAGAGGATGAGGATGATATCAATTGACTGAAACAGGACATGGATAATTAGAATGGACAGAGGATCAGGATGATAGTAACTGACTGAAACAGGACATAGATAATCGGAATGGACAGAGGATCAGGATGATAGCAATTGACTGAAACAGGACATAGATAATTAGAATAGACAGAGGATCAGGATGATAGTAATTGACTGAAACAGGACATAGATAATCGGAATGGACAGAGGATCAGGATGATAGTAATTGACTGAAACAGGACATAGATAATTAGAATGGAAAGAGGATCAGGATGATAGTAATTGACTGAGACAGGACATAGATAAATGGAATGGACAGAGGATCAGGATGATATTAATTGACTGAAACAGGACATAGATAATTATAATGTTCAGAGGATCAGGATGATAGTAATTGACTTAAACAGGACATAGATAATTAGAATGTTCAGAGGATCAGGATGATAGTAATTGACTGAAACAGGACATAGATGATTAGAATAGACAGAGTATCAGGATGATAGTAATTGACTGAAACAGGACACAGATAATTAAAATGGACAGATTATCAGGATGATAGTAATTGACTGAAACAGGACATAGATAATTAGAATGGACAGAGGGTCAGGATGATAGTAATTGACTGAAACAGGACATAGATAATTAGAATGTTCAGAGGATCATTATAACAGTAATTGACTGAAACGGGACATAGATAATTGGAATGGACAGAGGATCAGGATGATAGTAATTGACTGAAACAGGACATAGATAATTAGAATGGACAGAGGGTCAGGATGATAGTAATTGACTGAAACAGGACATAGATAATTAGAATGTTCAGAGGATCAGGAGAACAGTAATTGACTGAAACGGGACATAGATAATTAGAATGGACAGAGGATCAGGATGATAGTAATTGACTGAAACAGGACATAGATAATTAGAATAGACAGAAGATAAGGATGATACTAATTGACTGAAACGGGACATAGATAATTAGAATGGACAGAGGATCAGGATGATAGTAATTGACTGAAACAGGACATAGATAATTAGAATGTTCAGAGGATCAGGTTGATAGTAATTGACTGAAACAGGACACAGATAATTAGAATAGACAGAGGATCAGGATGATACTAATTGACTGAAACAGGACATAGATAATTAGAATGTTCAGAGGATCAGGATGATAGTAATTGACTGAAACAGGACATAGATAATTAGAATAGACAGAAGATAAGGATGATACTAATTGACTGAAACAGGACATAGATAATTAGAATGTTCAGAGGATCAGAATGATAGTAATTGACTGAAACAGGACATAGATAATTAGAATAGACAGAGGATCAGGATGATAGTAATTGACTGAAACAGGACATAGATAATTAGAATGGACAGAGGATCAGGCTGATAGTAATTGACTGAAACAGGACATAGATAATTAGAATGGAAAGAGGATCAGGATGATAGTAATTGACTGAAACAGGACATAGATAATTAGAATGGACATAGGATCGGGCTGATAGTAAGTGACTGAAACAGGACATAGATGATTAGAATGGACAGAGGATCTGGATGATCGTAATTGACTGAAACAGGACATAGATAATTAGAATGGACAGAGGATCAGGCTGATAGTAAGTGACTGAAACAGGACATAGATGATTAGAATGGACAGAGGATCAGGATGATCGTAATTGACTGAAACGGGACAGAGATAATTAGAATGGACAGAGGATCAGGATGATAGTAATTGACTGAAACAGGGCATAGATAATTAGAATGGAGAGAGGATCATGATGATAGTAATTGACTGAAACAGGACATAGATAATTAGAATGGACAGAGGGCCAGGATGATAGTAATTGACTGAAACAGGACATAGATAATTAGAATGGACAGAGGATCAGGATGATAGTAATTGACTGAAACAGGACATAGATAATTAGAATGGACAGAGGATCAGGATGATAGTAATTGACTGAAACAGGACATCGATAATTAGAATAGGCAGAGGATCAGGATGATAGTAATTGACTGAAACAGGACATAGATAATTGGAATGGACTGAGGATCAGGATGATATTAATTGTCTGAAACAGGTCATAGATAATTATAGTAGACAGAGGATCAGGGTCATAGTATTTGACTGAAACTGGACATAGATATTTAGAATAGACAGAGGATCAGGATGATAGTAATTGACTGAAACAGGACATCGATAATTAGAATGGACAGAGGATCAGGATGATAGTAATTGACTGAAACAGGACATAGATAATTAGAATAGACAGAGGATCAGGATGATAGTAATTGACTGAAACAGGACATAGATAATTGGAGTCGACAGAGGATCAGGATGATAGTAATTGACTGAAACAGGACATAGATAATCAGAATGGACAGAGAGTCAGGATGATAGTAATTGACTGAAAAAGGACATAGATAATTAGAATAGACAGAGAGTCAGGATGATAGTAATTGACTGAAACGGGAAATAGATACTTAGAATACACAGAGGATCAGGATGATAGTAATTGACTGAAACATGACATAGATAATTAGAATGGACAGAGGATCAGGATGATAGTAATTGACTGAAACAGGACATAGATAATTAGAACAGACAGAGGATCAGGATGATAGTCATTGAATGAAACAGGACATAGATAATTTGAATAGACAGAGAGTCAGGATGATAGTAATTGACTGAAACGTGACATAGATAATTAGAATAAACAGAGGATCAGGATGATAGTAATTGACTGAAACAGGACATAGATAATTAGAATAGACAGAGGATCAGGATGATTGTAATATTGACTGAAACAGGACATAGATAATTAGAATGGACAGAGGATCAGGATGATAGTAATTGACTGAAACAGGACATAGATGATTAGAGTAGACAGATTATCAGGATGATAGTAATATTGACTGAAACAGGACACAGATAATTAGAATACACAGAGGATCAGGATGATAGTAATTGACTGAAACAGGACATAGATGATTAGAATAGACAGAGGATCAGGATGATAGTAATTGAATGAAACAGGACACAGATAATTAAAATGGACAGATTATCAGGATGATAGTAATTGACTGAAACAGGACATAGATAATTCGAATGGACAGATGGTCAGGATGATAGTAATTGACTGAAACAGGACATAGATAATTAGAATGTTCAGAGGATCAGGATAACAGTAATTGACCGAAACGGGACACAGATAATTAGAATGGACAGAGGATCAGGATGATAGTAATTGACTGAAACAGGACATAGATAATTAGAATGTTAAGAGGATCAGGATGATAGTAATTGACTGAAACAGGACATAGATAATTAGAATGGACAGAGGATCAGGATGATAGTAATTGACTGAAACAGGACATAGATAATTCGAATAGACAGAGGATCAGGATGATAGTAATTGACTGAAACAGGACATAGATAATTAGAATGGTCAGAGGATCAGGATGATAGTAATTGACTGAAACAGGACATAGATAATTAGAATGTTCAGAGGATCAGGATAATAGTAATTGACAGAAACAGGACACAGATAATTAGAATGAACAGAGGTTCAGGATGATAGTAATTGACTGAAACAGGACATAGATAATTAGAATAGACAGAGGATCAGGATGATACTAATTGACTGAAACAGGACATAGATAATTAGAATGTTAAGAGGATCAGGATGATAGTAATTGACTGAAACAGGACATAGATAATTCGAATAGACAGAGGATCAGGATGATAGTAATTGACTGAAACAGGACATAGATAATTAGAATGGTCAGAGGATCAGGATGATAGTATAGTCTGAAATAGGACATAGATAATTATAATGGACAGAGGAACAGGATGATAGCAATTGACTGAAACAGTACATAGATAATTAGAATAGACAGAGGATCAGGATGATAGTAATTGACTGAAACAGGACATAGATAATTAGAATGGTCAGAGGATCAGGATGATAGTAATTGACTGAAACAGGACATAGCTAATTAGAATAGACAGAGGATCAGGATGATAGTAATTGACTGAAACAGGACATAGCTTATTAGAATAGACAGAGGATCAGGATGATAGTAATTGACTGAAACAGGACATTGCTAATTGGAATGGTCAGAGGATCAGGATGATAGTAATTGACTGAAATAGGACATAGATACTTACAATGATCAGAGGATCAGGATGATAGTAATTGACTGAAACAGGACATAGATAATTAGAATAGACAGAGGATCAGGATGATAGCAATTGACTGAAACAGGACATAGATAATTAGAATAGACAAAGGATCAGGATGATAATAATTGACCGAAACTGGACATAATTAATTAGAATGGACAGAGGAAAAGGATGAAAGTAATTGACAGAAACAGGACATAGATAAGTGGAATGGACAAAGGATCAGGATGATAGTAATTTACTGTAACAGGACATAGATAATTACAATGATCAGAGGATCAGGATGATAGTAATTGACTGAAACAGGACATAGATAATTAGAATAGACAGAGGATCAGGATGATAGTAATTGACTGAAACAGGACATAGATAATTAGAATGGTCAGAGGATCAGCATGATAGTAATTGACTGAAACAGGACATAGATAATTAGAATGGTCAGAGGATCAGGATGATAGTAATTGACTGAAACAGGACATAGATAATTAGAATGGGCAGAGGATCAGGATGATAGTAATTGACTGAAACAGGACATAGAAAATTAGAATAGACAGAGGATCAGGATGATAGTAATTGACGGAAACAGGAAATAGATAATTAGAATGTTCAGAGGATCAGGATGATAGTAATTGACTGAAACAGGACATAGATAATTAGAATGGGCAGAGGATCAGGATGATAGTAATTGACTGAAACAGGAAATAGATAATTAGAATAGACAGAGGATCAGGATGATAGTAATTGACTGAAACAGGACATAGAAAATTAGAATAGACAGAGGATCAGGATGATAGTAATTGACTGAAACAGGAAATAGATAATTAGAATGTTCAGAGGATCAGGATGATAGTAATTGACTGAAACAGGACATAGATAATTAGAATGGGCAGAGGATCAGGATGATAGTAATTGACTGAAACAGGACATAGATAATTAGAATGTTCAGAGGATCAGGATGATAGTAATTGACTGAAAGAGGAAATAGATAATTAGAATAGACAGAGGATCAGGATGATAGTAATTGACTGAAACAGGACATAGATAATTAGAATGGACAGAGGATCAGGATGATACTAATTGACCGAAAGTGGACATAATTAATTAGAATGGACAGAGGATCAGGATGATAGTAATTGACTGAAACAGGAAATAGATAATTAGAATAGACAGAGGAAAAGGATGATAGTAATTGACTGAAACAAGACATAGATAATTAGAATGGACAGAGGATCAGGATGATAGTAATTGATTGAAACAAGTCACAGATAATTAGAATGGACAGAGGATCAGGATGATAGTAATTGACTGAAACAGGACATCGATAATTAGAATGGACAGAGGATCGGGATGATAGTAATTGACTGAAACAGGACATAGATAATTAGAATGGACAGAGGATCAGGATGACAGTAATTGACTGAAACAGGACATAGATAATTAGAATGGACAGAGGATCAGGATGATAGTAATTGACTGAAACAGGACATAGATAATTAGAATGGACAGAGGATCAGGATGATAGTAATTGACTGAAACAAGTCATAGATAATTAGAATGGACAGAGGATCAGGATGATAGTAATTGACTGAAACAGGACATCGATAATTAGAATGGACAGAGGATCAGGATGATAGTAATTGACTGAAACAGGACATAGATAATTAGAATGGACAGAGGATCAGGATGACAGTAATTGACTGAAACAGGACATAGATAATTAGAATAGACAGAAGATCAGGATGTCAGTAATTGACTGAAACAGGACATAGATAATTAGAATGGACAGAGGATCAGGATGATAGTAATTGACTGAAACAGGACATAGATAATTAGAATGGACAGAGGATCAGGATGATAGTAATTGACTGAAACAACTCATAGATAATTAGAATGGACAGAGGATCAGGATGATAGTAATTGACTGAAACAGGACATCGATAATTAGAATGGACAGAGGATCAGGATGATAGTAATTGACTGAAACAGGACATAGATAATTAGAATGGACAGAGGATCAGGATGACAGTAATTGACTGAAACAGGACATAGATAATTATAATGGACAGAGGATCAGGATGATAGTAATTGACTGAAACAGGACATAGATAATTAGAATGGACAGAGGAAAAGGATGATAGTAATTGACTGAAACAGGACATAGATAATTAGAATGGAGAGAGGAACAGGATGATAGTAATTGACTGCAGCAGGACATATATAATTGGAATGGACAGAGGATCAGGATGATAGTAATTGACTGAAACTGGACATAGATAATTAGAATGGACAGAGGATCAGGATGATAGTAATTGACTGAAACAGGACAAAGATAATCAAAATGGACAGAGGATCAGGATGATAGTAATTGACTGAAACAGGACATAGATACTTAGAATGGACAGAGGATCAGGATGATGTTAATATTGACTGAAACAGGACATAGATAATTAGAATGGACAGAGGATCAGGATGATAGTAACATTGACTGAAACAAGACATAGATAATTAGAATGGACAGCGGATCAGGATGACAGCAAAAGACTGAAACAGCACACAGATGATTAGACTGGACTGAGGATCAGGATGATCGTAATATTGACTGAAACAAGACATAGATAATTAGAATGGACAGAGGATCAGGATGACAGAAATTGACTGAAACAGGACATAGATAATTAGAATGGACAGAGGATCAGGATGATAGTAATTGACTGAAACAGGACATAGATAATTAGAATGTTCAGAGGATCAGGATGATAGTAATTGACTGAAACAGGACATAGATAAATAGAATGGACAGAGGATCAGGATGATAGTAATTGACTGAAACAGGACATTGATAATTAGAATGTTCAGAGGATCAGGATGATAGTAATTGACTGAAACAGGACATAGATAATTAGAATGGACAGAGAATCAGGATGATAGTAATTGACTGAAACAGGACATAGATAATTAGAATGTTCAGAGGATCAGGATGATAGTAATTGACTGAAACAGGACGTAGATAATTAGAATAGACAGAGGATCAGGATGATAGTAATTGACTGAAACAGGACATAGATAATTAGAATGTTCAGAGGATCAGGATGATAGTAATTGACTGAAACAGGACATAGATAATTAGAATAGACAGAGGATCAGGATGATAGTAATTGACTGAAACAGGACATAGATAATTAGAATGTTCAGAGGATCAGGATGATAGTAATTGACTGAAACAGGACATAGATAATTAGAATAGACAGAGGATCAGGATGATAGTAATTGACTGAAACAGGACATAGATTATTAGAATGGACAGAGGATCAGGATGATAGTAATTGCCTGAAACAGGACATAGATAATTAGAATAGACAGAGGATCAGGATGATAGTAATTGACTGAAACAGGACATAGATAATTAGAATGGACAGAGGATCAGGATGATAGTAATTGACTGAAACAGGACATAGATAATTAGAATGTTCAGAGGATAAGGATGATTGTAATTGACTGAAACAGGACATAGATAATTAGAATGGACGGAGGATCAGTATGATAGTAATTGACTGAAACAGGACATAGATAATTAGAATTTTCAGAGGATCAGGATGATAGTAATTGACTGAAACAGGACATAGATAATTAGAATGGTCAGAGGATCAGGATGATAGTAATTGACTGAAACAGGACATAGATAATTAGAATGGGCAGAGGATCAGGATGATAGTAATTGACTGAAACAGGACATAGAAAATTAGAATAGACAGAGGATCAGGATGATAGTAATTGACTGAAACAGGAAATAGATAATTAGAATGTTCAGAGGATCAGGATGATAGTAATTGACTGAAACAGGACATAGATAATTAGAATGGGCAGAGGATCAGGATGATAGTAATTGACTGAAACAGGAAATAGATAATTAGAATAGACAGAGGATCAGGATGATAGTAATTGACTGAAACAGGACATATAAAATTAGAATAGACAGAGGATCAGGATGATGGTAATTGACTGAAACAGGAAATAGATAATTAGAATGTTCAGAGGATCAGGATGATAGTAATTGACTGAAACAGGACATAGATAATTAGAATGGGCAGAGGATCAGGATGATAGTAATTGACTGAAAAAGGACATAGATAATTAGAATGTTCAGAGGATCAGGATGATAGTAATTGACTGAAAGAGGAAATAGATAATTAGAATAGACAGAGGATCAGGATGATAGTAATTGACTGAAACAGGACATAGATAATTAGAATGGACAGAGGATCAGGATGATACTAATTGACCGAAAGTGGACATAATTAATTAGAATGGACAGAGGATCAGGATGATAGTAATTGACTGAAACAGGAAATAGATAATTAGAATAGACAGAGGAAAAGGATGATAGTAATTGACTGAAACAAGACATAGATAATTAGAATGGACAGAGGATCAGGATGATAGTAATTGACTGAAACAAGTCATAGATAATTAGAATGGACAGAGGATCAGGATGATAGTAATCGACTGAAACAGGACATCGATAATTAGAATGGACAGAGGATCAGGATGATAGTAATTGACTGAAACAGGACATAGATAATTAGAATAGACAGAGGATCAGGATGACAGTAATTGACTGAAACAGGACATAGATAATTAGAATGGACAGAGGATCAGGATGATAGTAATTGACTGAAACAGGACATAGATAATTAGAATGGACAGAGGATCAGGATGATAGTACTTGACTGAAACAAGTCATAGATAATTAGAATGGACAGAGGATCAGGATGATAGTAATTGACTGAAACAGGACATCGATAATTAGAATGGACAGAGGATCAGGATGATAGTAATTGACTGAAACAGGACATAGATAATTAGAATGGACAGAGGATCAGGATGACAGTAACTGACTGAAGCAGGACATAGATAATTAGAATAGACAGAAGATCCGGATGATAGTAATTGACTGAAACAGTACATAGATAATTAGAATAGACAGAGGATCAGGATGATAGTAATTGACTGAAACAGGACATAGATAATTAGAATGTTCAGAGGATCAGGATGATAGTAATTGACTGAAACAGGACATAGATAATTAGAATGGACAGAGGATCAGGATGATAGTAATTGACTGAAACAGGACAAAGATAATCAAAATGGACAGAGGATCAGGATGATAGTAATTGACTGAAACAGGACATAGATACTTAGAATGGACAGAGGATCAGGATGATGTTAATATTGACTGAAACAGGACATAGATAATTAGAATGGACAGAGGATCAGGATGATAGTAACATTGACTGAAACAAGACATAGATAATTAGAATGGACAGCGGATCAGAATGACAGCAAAAGACTGAAACAGCACACAGATGATTAGACTGGACTGAGGATCAGGATGATCGTAATATTGACTGAAACAAGACATAGATAATTAGAATGGACAGAGGATCAGGATGACAGAAATTGACTGAAACAGGACATAGATAATTAGAATGGACAGAGGATCAGGATGATAGTAATTGACTGAAACAGGACATAGATAATTAGAATGTTCAGAGGATCAGGATGATAGTAATTGACTGAAACAGGACATAGATAATTAGAATGGACAGAGGATCAGGATGATAGTAATTGACTGAAACAGGACATTGATAATTAGAATGTTCAGAGGTTCAGGATGATAGTAATTGACTGAAACAGGACATAGATAATTAGAATGGACAGAGGATCAGGATGACAGTAATTGACTGAAACAGGACATAGATAATTAGAATAGACAGAAGATCCGGATGATAGTAATTGACTGAAACAGTACATAGATAATTAGAATAGACAGAGGATCAGGATGATAGTAATTGACTGAAACAGGACATAGATAATTAGAATGTTCAGAGGATCAGGATGATAGTAATTGACTGAAACAGGACATAGATAATTAGAATGGACAGAGGATCAGGATGATAGTAATTGACTGAAACAGGACAAAGATAATCAAAATGGACAGAGGATCAGGATGATAGTAATTGACTGAAACAGGACATAGATACTTAGAATGGACAGAGGATCAGGATGATGTTAATATTGACTGAAACAGGACATAGATAATTAGAATGGACAGAGGATCAGGATGATAGTAACATTGACTGAAACAAGACATAGATAATTAGAATGGACAGCGGATCAGAATGACAGCAAAAGACTGAAACAGCACACAGATGATTAGACTGGACTGAGGATCAGGATGATCGTAATATTGACTGAAACAAGACATAGATAATTAGAATGGACAGAGGATCAGGATGACAGAAATTGACTGAAACAGGACATAGATAATTAGAATGGACAGAGGATCAGGATGATAGTAATTGACTGAAACAGGACATAGATAATTAGAATGTTCAGAGGATCAGGATGATAGTAATTGACTGAAACAGGACATAGATAATTAGAATGGACAGAGGATCAGGATGATAGTAATTGACTGAAACAGGACATTGATAATTAGAATGTTCAGAGGATCAGGATGATAGTAATTGACTGAAACAGGACATAGATAATTAGAATGGACAGAGAATCAGGATGATAGTAATTGACTGAAACAGGACATAGATAATTAGAATGTTCAGAGGATCAGGATGATAGTAATTGACTGAAACAGGACATAGATAATTAGAATAGACAGAGGATCAGGATGATAGTAATTGACTGAAACAGGACATAGATAATTAGAATGTTCAGAGGATCAGGATGATAGTAATTGACTGAAACAGGACATAGATAATTAGAATAGACAGAGGATAAGGATGATAGTAATTGACTGAAACAGGACATAGATAATTAGAATGTTCAGAGGATCAGGATGATAGTAATTGACTGAAACAGGACATAGATAATTAGAATAGACAGAGGATCAGGATGATAGTAATTGACTGAAACAGGACATAGATTATTAGAATGGACAGAGGATCAGGATGATAGTAATTGCCTGAAACAGGACATAGATAATTAGAATAGACAGAGGATCAGGATGATAGTAATTGACTGAAACAGGACATAGATAATTAGAATGGACAGAGGATCAGGATGATAGTAATTGACTGAAACAGGACATAGATAATTAGAATGTTCAGAGGATAAGGATGATAGTAATTGACTGAAACAGGACATAGATAATTAGAATGGACGGAGGATCAGGATGATAGTAATTGACTGAAACAGGACATAGATAATTAGAATTTTCAGAGGATCAGGATGATAGTAATTGACTGAAACAGGACATAGATAATTAGAATGTTCAGAGGATCAGGATGATAGTAATTGACTGAAACAGGACATAGATAATTAGAATGGACAGAGGATCAGGATGATAGTAATTGACTGAAACAGGACATTGATAATTAGAATGTTCAGAGGATCAGGATGATAGTAATTGACTGAAACAGGACATAGATAATTAGAATGGACAGAGAATCAGGATGACAGTAATTGACTGAAACAGGACATAGATAATTAGAATGTTCAGAGGATCAGGATGATAGTAATTGACTGAAACAGGACATAGATAATTAGAATAGACAGAGGATCAGGATGATAGTAATTGACTGAAACAGGACATAGATAATTAGAATGTTCAGAGGATCAGGATGATAATAATTGACTGAAACAGGACATAGATAATTAGAATAGACAGAGGATCAGGATGATAGTAATTGACTGAAACAGGACATTGATAATTAGAATGTTCAGAGGATCAGGATGATAGTAATTGACTGAAACAGGACATAGATAATTAGAATAGACAGAGGATCAGGATGATAGTAATTGACTGAAACAGGACATAGATTATTAGAATGGACAGAGGATCAGGATGATAGTAATTGCCTGAAACAGGACATAGATAATTAGAATAGACAGAGGATCAGGATGATAGTAATTGACTGAAACAGGACATAGATAATTAGAATGGACAGAGGATCAGGATGATAGTAATTGACTGAAACAGGACATAGATAATTAGAATGTTCAGAGGATAAGGATGATAGTAATTGACTGAAACTGGACATAGATAATTAGAATGGACGGAGGATCAGGATGATAGTAATTGACTGAAACAGGACATAGATAATTAGAATAGACAGAGGATCAGGATGATAGTAATTGACTGAAACAGGACATAGATAATTAGAATGTTCAGAGGATCAGGATGATAGTAATTGACTGAAACAGGACATTGATAATTAGAATAGACAGAGGATCAGGATGATAGTAATTGACTGAAACAGGACATAGATTATTAGAATGGACAGAGGATCAGGATGATAGTAATTGCCTGAAACAGGACATAGATAATTAGAATAGACAGAGGATCAGGATGATAGTAATTGACTGAAACAGGACATAGATAATTAGAATGGACAGAGGATCAGGATGATAGTAATTGACTGAAACAGGACATAGATAATTAGAATGTTCAGAGGATCAGGATGATAGTAATTGACTGAAACAGGACATAGATAATTAGAATGGACGGAGGATCAGGATGATAGTAATTGACTGAAACAGGACATAGATAATTAGAATGGACAGAGGATCAGGATGATAGTAATTGACTGAAACAGGACATAGATAATTAGAATGGACAGAGGATCAGGATGATAGTAATTGACTGAAACAGGACATAGATAATTAGAATGGACAGAGGATCAGGATGATAGTAATTGACTGAAACAGGACATAGATAATTAGAATGTTCAGAGGATCAGGATGATAGTAATTGACTGAAACAGGACATAGATAATTAGAATGGACAGAGGATCAGGATGACAGTAATTGACGGAAACAGGACATAGATAATTAGAATACACAGAGGATCAGGATGATAGTAATTGACTGAAACAGGACATAGATAATTTGAATGGACATAGGATCAGGATGATAGTAAGTGACTGAAATAGGACATAGATAATTAGAATGGACAGAGGATCAGGATGATAGTAATTGACTGAAACAGGACATAGATAATTAGAATGTTCAGAGGATCAGGATGATAGTAATTGACTGAAACAGGACATAGATAATTAGAATGGACAGAGGATCAGGATGATAGTAATTGACTGAAACAGGACATAGATAATTAGAATAGACAGAGGATCAGGATGATAGTAATTGACTGAAACAGGACATAGATTATTAGAATGGACAGAGGATCAGGATGATAGTAATTGACTGAAACAGGACATAGATAATTAGAATAGACAGAGGATCAGGATGATAGTAATTGACTGAAACAGGACATAGATAATTAGAATGGACAGAGGATCAGGATGATAGTAATTGACTGAAACAGGACATAGATAATTAGAATGTTCAGAGGATCAGGATGATAGTAATTGACTGGAACAGGACATAGATAATTAGAATGGACGGAGTATCAGGATGATAGTAATTGACTGAAACAGGACATAGATAATTAGAATGGACAGAGGATCAGGATGATAGTAATTGACTGAAACAGTACATAGATAATTAGAATGGACAGATGATCAGGATGATAGTAATTGACTGAAACAGGACATAGATAATTAGAATAGACAGAGGATCAGGATGATATTAAGTGACTGAAACAGGACATAGATAATTAGAATGGACTGAGGATCAGGATGATAATTATTGACTGAAACAGGATATAGATAATTAGAATGGACAGAGGATCAGGATGATAGTAATTGACTGAAACAGGACATAGATAATTAGAATGTTCACAGGATAAGGATGATAGTAATTGACTGAAACAGGACATAGATAATTAGAATGGACGGAGGATCAGGATGATAGTAATTGACTGAAACAGGACATAGATAATTAGAATAGACAGAGGATCAGGATGATAGTAATTGAATGAAACAGGACATAGATTATTAGAATGGACAGAGGATCAGGATGATAGTAATTGACTGAAACAGGACATAGCTAATTAGAATAGACAGAGGATCAGGATGATAGTAATTGACTGAAACAGGACATAGATAATTAGAATGTTCAGAGGATCAGGATGATAGTAATTGACTGAAACAGGACATAGATAATTAGAATAGACAGAGGATCAGGATGATATTAAGTGACTGAAACAGGACATAGATAATTAGAATGGACAGAGGATCAGGATGATAATTATTGACTGAAACAGGATATAGATAATTAGAATGGACAGAGGATCAGGATGATAGTAATTGACTGAAACAGGACATAGATAATGAGAATGTTCAGAGGATAAGGATGATAGTAATTGACTGAAACAGGACATAGATAATTAGAATGGACGGAGGATCAGGATGATAGTAATTGACTGAAACAGGACATAGATAATTAGAATAGACAGAGGATCAGGATGATAGTAATTGACTGAAACAGGACATAGATAATTAGAATGGACGGAGGATCAGGATGATAGTAATTGACTGAAACAGGACATAGATAATTAGAATGGACAGAGGATCAGGATGACAGTAATTGACTGAAACAGGACATAGATAATTAGAATGTTCAGAGGATAAGGATGATAGTAATTGACTGAAACAGGACATAGATAATTAGAATGGACGGAGGATCAGGATGACAGTAATTGACTGAAACAGGACATAGATAATTAGAATAGACAGAGGATCAGGATGATAGTAATTGACTGAAACAGGACATAGATTATTAGAATGGACAGAGGATCAGGATGATAGTAATTGACTGAAACAGGACATAGATAATTAGAATAGACAGTGGATCAGGATGATAGTAATTGACTGAAACAGGACATAGATAATTAGAATGTTCAGAGGATCAGGATGATAGTAATTGACTGAAACAGGACATAGATAATTAGAATGTTCAGAGGATCAGGATGATAGTAATTGACTGAAACAGGACATAGATAATTAGAATAGACAGAGGATCAGGATGATAGTAATTGACTGAAACAGGACATAGATAATTAGAATAGACAGTGGATCAGGATGATAGTAATTGACTGAAACAGGACATAGATAATTAGAATGTTCAGAGGATCAGGATGATAGTAATTGACTGAAACAGGACATAGATAATTAGAATAGACAGAGGATCAGGATGATAGTAATTGACTGAAACAGGACATAGATAATTAGAATAGACAGAGGATCAGGATGATAGTAATTGACTGAAACAGGACATAGATAATTAGAATGTTCAGAGGATCAGGATGATAGTAATTGACTGAAACAGGACATAGATAATTAGAATGTTCAGAGGATCAGGATGATAGTAATTGACTGAAACAGGACATAGATTATTAGAATGGACAGAGGATCAGGATGATAGTAATTGACTGAAACAGGACATAGATAATTAGAATGTTCAGAGGATAAGGATGATAGTAATTGACTGAAACAGGACATAGATAATTAGAGTGGACGGAGGATCAGGATGATAGTAATTGACTGAAACAGGACATAGATAATTAGAATAGACAGAGGATCAGGATGATAGTAATTGACTGAAACAGGACATAGATAATTAGAATGTTCAGAGGATCAGGATGATAGTAATTGACTGAAACAGGACATTGATAATTAGAATAGACAGAGGATCAGGATGATAGTAATTGACTGAAACAGGACATAGATTATTAGAATGGACAGAGGATCAGGATGATAGTAATTGCCTGAAACAGGACATAGATAATTAGAATAGACAGAGGATCAGGATGATAGTAATTGACTGAAACAGGACATAGATAATTAGAATGGACAGAGGATCAGGATGATAGTAATTGACTGAAACAGGACATAGATAATTAGAATGTTCAGAGGATCAGGATGATAGTAATTGACTGAAACAGGACATAGATAATTAGAATGGACGGAGGATCAGGATGATAGTAATTGACTGAAACAGGACATAGATAATTAGAATGGACGGAGGATCAGGATGATAGTAATTGACTGAAACAGGACATAGATAATTAGAATGTTCAGAGGATCAGGATGATAGTAATTGACTGAAACAGGACATAGATAATTAGAATGGACGGAGGATCAGGATGATAGTAATTGACTGAAACAGGACATAGATAATTAGAATGGACGGAGGATCAGGATGATAGTAATTGACTGAAACAGGACATAGATAATTAGAATGTTCAGAGGATCAGGATGATAGTAATTGACTGAAACAGGACATAGATAATTAGAATGGACAGAGGATCAGGATGATAGTAATTGACTGAAACAGGACATAGATAATTAGAATGTTCAGAGGATCAGAATGATAGTAATTGACTGAAACAGGACATAGATAATTAGAATGGACGGAGGATCAGGATGATAGTAATTGACTGAAACAGGACATAGATAATTAGAATGGACGGAGGATCAGGATGATAGTAATTGACTGAAACAGGACATAGATAATTAGAATGTTCAGAGGATCAGGATGATAGTAATTGACTGAAACAGGACATAGATAATTAGAATGGACGGAGGATCAGGATGATAGTAATTGACTGAAACAGGACATAGATAATTAGAATGGACGGAGGATCAGGATGATAGTAATTGACTGAAACAGGACATAGATAATTAGAATGTTCAGAGGATCAGTATGATAGTAATTGACTGAAACAGGACATAGATAATTAGAATGTTCAGAGGATCAGGATGATAGTAATTGACTGAAACAGGACATAGATAATTAGAATGGACAGAGGATCAGGATGATAGTAATTGACTGAAACAGGACATAGATAATTAGAATGGACAGAGGATCAGGATGATAGTAATTGACTGAAACAGGACATAGATAATTAGAATGGACAGAGGATCAGGATGATAGTAATTGACTGAAACAGGACATAGATAATTAGAATGGACAGAGGATCAGGATGATAGTAATTGACTGAAACAGGACATAGATAATTAGAATGTTCAGAGGATCAGGATGATAGTAATTGACTGAAACAGGACATAGATAATTAGAATGGACAGAGGATCAGGATGACAGTAATTGACGGAAACAGGACATAGATAATTAGAATACACAGAGGATCAGGACGATAGTAATTGACTGAAACAGGACGTAGATAATTTGAATGGACATAGTATCAGGTTGATAGTATGTGACTGAAACAGGACATAGATAATTAGAATAGACAGAGGATCAGGATGATAGTAATTGACTGAAACAGGACATAGATAATTAGAATGGACAGAGGATCAGGATGACAGTAATTGACTGAAACAGGACATAGATAATTAGAATAGACAGAAGATCCGGATGATAGTAATTGACTGAAACAGTACATAGATAATTAGAATAGACAGAGGATCAGGATGATAGTAATTGACTGAAACAGGACATAGATAATTAGAATGTTCAGAGGATCAGGATGATAGTAATTGACTGAAACAGGACATAGATAATTAGAATGGACAGAGGATCAGGATGATAGTAATTGACTGAAACAGGACAAAGATAATCAAAATGGACAGAGGATCAGGATGATAGTAATTGACTGAAACAGGACATAGATACTTAGAATGGACAGAGGATCAGGATGATGTTAATATTGACTGAAACAGGACATAGATAATTAGAATGGACAGAGGATCAGGATGATAGTAACATTGACTGAAACAAGACATAGATAATTAGAATGGACAGCGGATCAGAATGACAGCAAAAGACTGAAACAGCACACAGATGATTAGACTGGACTGAGGATCAGGATGATCGTAATATTGACTGAAACAAGACATAGATAATTAGAATGGACAGAGGATCAGGATGACAGAAATTGACTGAAACAGGACATAGATAATTAGAATGGACAGAGGATCAGGATGATAGTAATTGACTGAAACAGGACATAGATAATTAGAATGTTCAGAGGATCAGGATGATAGTAATTGACTGAAACAGGACATAGATAATTAGAATGGACAGAGGATCAGGATGATAGTAATTGACTGAAACAGGACATTGATAATTAGAATGTTCAGAGGATCAGGATGATAGTAATTGACTGAAACAGGACATAGATAATTAGAATGGACAGAGAATCAGGATGATAGTAATTGACTGAAACAGTACATAGATAATTAGAATGTTCAGAGGATCAGGATGATAGTAATTGACTGAAACAGGACATAGATAATTAGAATAGACAGAGGATCAGGATGATAGTAATTGACTGAAACAGGACATAGATAATTAGAATGTTCAGAGGATCAGGATGATAGTAATTGACTGAAACAGGACATAGATAATTAGAATAGACAGAGGATCAGGATGATAGTAATTGACTGAAACAGGACATAGATAATTAGAATGTTCAGAGGATCAGGATGATAGTAATTGACTGAAACAGGACATAGATAATTAGAATAGACAGAGGATCAGGATGATAGTAATTGACTGAAACAGGACATAGATTATTAGAATGGACAGAGGATCAGGATGATAGTAATTGCCTGAAACAGGACATAGATAATTAGAATAGACAGAGGATCAGGATGATAGTAATTGACTGAAACAGGACATAGATAATTAGAATGGACGGAGGATCAGGATGATAGTAATTGACTGAAACAGGACATAGATAATTAGAATGTTCAGAGGATAAGGATGATAGTAATTGACTGAAACTGGACATAGATAATTAGAATGGACGGAGGATCAGGATGATAGTAATTGACTGAAACAGGACATAGATAATTAGAATAGACAGAGGATCAGGATGATAGTAATTGACTGAAACAGGACATAGATAATTAGAATGTTCAGAGGATCAGGATGATAGTAATTGACTGAAACAGGACATTGATAATTAGAATAGACAGAGGATCAGGATGATAGTAATTGACTGAAACAGGACATAGATTATTAGAATGGACAGAGGATCAGGATGATAGTAATTGCCTGAAACAGGACATAGATAATTAGAATAGACAGAGGATCAGGATGATAGTAATTGACTGAAACAGGACATAGATAATTAGAATGGACAGAGGATCAGGATGATAGTAATTGACTGAAACAGGACATAGATAATTAGAATGTTCAGAGGATCAGGATGATAGTAATTGACTGAAACAGGACATAGATAATTAGAATGGACGGAGGATCAGGATGATAGTAATTGACTGAAACAGGACATAGATAATTAGAATGGACAGAGGATCAGGATGATAGTAATTGACTGAAACAGGACATAGATAATTAGAATGGACAGAGGATCAGGATGATAGTAATTGACTGAAACAGGACATAGATAATTAGAATGGACAGAGGATCAGGATGATAGTAATTGACTGAAACAGGACATAGATAATTAGAATGTTCAGAGGATCAGGATGATAGTAATTGACTGAAACAGGACATAGATAATTAGAATGGACAGAGGATCAGGATGACAGTAATTGACGGAAACAGGACATAGATAATTAGAATACACAGAGGATCAGGATGATAGTAATTGACTGAAACAGGGCATAGATAATTTGAATGGACATAGGATCAGGATGATAGTAAGTGACTGAAACAGGACATAGATAATTAGAATGGACAGAGGATCAGGATGATAGTAATTGACTGAAACAGGACATAGATAATTAGAATGTTCAGAGGATCAGGATGATAGTAATTGACTGAAACAGGACATAGATAATTAGAATGGACAGAGGATCAGGATGATAGTAATTGACTGAAACAGGACATGGATAATTAGAATAGACAGAGGATCAGGATGATAGTAATTGACTGAAACAGGACATAGATTATTAGAATGGACAGAGGATCAGGATGATAGTAATTGACTGAAACAGGACATAGATAATTAGAATAGACAGAGGATCAGGATGATAGTAATTGACTGAAACAGGACATAGATAATTAGAATGGACAGAGGATCAGGATGATAGTAATTGACTGAAACAGGACATAGATAATTAGAATGTTCAGAGGATCAGGATGATAGTAATTGACTGAAACAGGACATAGATAATTAGAATGGACAGAGGATCAGGATGATAGTAATTGACTGAAACAGGACATAGATAATTAGAATGGACAGAGGATCAGGATGATAGTAATTGACTGAAACAGTACATAGATAATTAGAATGGACAGATGATCAGGATGATAGTAATTGACTGAAACAGGACATAGATAATTAGAATAGACAGAGGATCAGGATGATATTAAGTGACTGAAACAGGACATAGATAATTAGAATGGACTGAGGATCAGGATGATAATTATTGACTGAAACAGGATATAGATAATTAGAATGGACAGAGGATCAGGATGATAGTAATTGACTGAAACAGGACATAGATAATTAGAATGTTCAGAGGATAAGGATGATAGTAATTGACTGAAACAGGACATAGATAATTAGAATGGACGGAGGATCAGGATGATAGTAATTGACTGAAACAGGACATAGATAATTAGAATAGACAGAGGATCAGGATGATAGTAATTGACTGAAACAGGACATAGATAATTAGAATGGACGGAGGATCAGGATGATAGTAATTGACTGAAACAGGACATAGATAATTAGAATGGACAGAGGATCAGGATGACAGTAATTGACTGAAACAGGACATAGATAATTAGAATGTTCAGAGGATAAGGATGATAGTAATTGACTGAAACAGGACATAGATAATTAGAATGGACGGAGGATCAGGATGATAGTAATTGACTGAAACAGGACATAGATAATTAGAATAGACAGAGGATCAGGATGATAGTAATTGACTGAAACAGGACATAGATTATTAGAATGGACAGAGGATCAGGATGATAGTAATTGACTGAAACAGGACATAGATAATTAGAATAGACAGTGGATCAGGATGATAGTAATTGACTGAAACAGGACATAGATAATTAGAATGTTCAGAGGATCAGGATGATAGTAATTGACTGAAACAGGACATAGATAATTAGAATAGACAGAGGATCAGGATGATAGTAATTGACTGAAACAGGACATAGATAATTAGAATGTTCAGAGGATCAGGATGATAGTAATTGACTGAAACAGGACATAGATAATTAGAATGTTCAGAGGATCAGGATGATAGTAATTGACTGAAACAGGACATAGATTATTAGAATGGACAGAGGATCAGGATGATAGTAATTGACTGAAACAGGACATAGATAATTAGAATGTTCAGAGGATAAGGATGATAGTAATTGACTGAAACAGGACATTGATAATTAGAGTGGACGGAGGATCAGGATGATAGTAATTGACTGAAACAGGACATAGATAATTAGAATAGACAGAGGATCAGGATGATAGTAATTGACTGAAACAGGACATAGATAATTAGAATGTTCAGAGGATCAGGATGATAGTAATTGACTGAAACAGGACATTGATAATTAGAATAGACAGAGGATCAGGATGATAGTAATTGACTGAAACAGGACATAGATTATTAGAATGGACAGAGGATCAGGATGATAGTAATTGCCTGAAACAGGACATAGATAATTAGAATAGACAGAGGATCAGGATGATAGTAATTGACTGAAACAGGACATAGATAATTAGAATGGACAGAGGATCAGGATGATAGTAATTGACTGAAACAGGACATAGATAATTAGAATGTTCAGAGGATCAGGATGATAGTAATTGACTGAAACAGGACATAGATAATTAGAATGGACGGAGGATCAGGATGATAGTAATTGACTGAAACAGGACATAGATAATTAGAATGGACGGAGGATCAGGATGATAGTAATTGACTGAAACAGGACATAGATAATTAGAATGTTCAGAGGATCAGGATGATAGTAATTGACTGAAACAGGACATAGATAATTAGAATGGACGGAGGATCAGGATGATAGTAATTGACTGAAACAGGACATAGATAATTAGAATGGACGGAGGATCAGGATGATAGTAATTGACTGAAACAGGACATAGATAATTAGAATGTTCAGAGGATCAGGATGATAGTAATTGACTGAAACAGGACATAGATAATTAGAATGGACAGAGGATCAGGATGATAGTAATTAACTGAAACAGGACATAGATAATTAGAATGTTCAGAGGATCAGAATGATAGTAATTGACTGAAACAGGACATAGATAATTAGAATAGACGGAGGATCAGGATGATAGTAATTGACTGAAACAGGACATAGATAATTAGAATGGACAGAGGATCAGGATGATAGTAATTAACTGAAACAGGACATAGATAATTAGAATGTTCAGAGGATCAGAATGATAGTAATTGACTGAAACAGGACATAGATAATTAGAATGGACGGAGGATCAGGATGATAGTAATTGACTGAAACAGGACATAGATAATTAGAATGGACGGAGGATCAGGATGATAGTAATTGACTGAAACAGGACATAGATAATTAGAATGTTCAGAGGATCAGGATGATAGTAATTGACTGAAACAGGACATAGATAATTAGAATGGACGGAGGATCAGGATGATAGTAATTGACTGAAACAGGACATAGATAATTAGAATGGACGGAGGATCAGGATGATAGTAATTGACTGAAACAGGACATAGATAATTAGAATGTTCAGAGGATCAGGATGATAGTAATTGACTGAAACAGGACATAGATAATTAGAATGTTCAGAGGATCAGGATGATAGTAATTGACTGAAACAGGACATAGATAATTAGAATGGACAGAGGATCAGGATGATAGTAATTGACTGAAACAGGACATAGATAATTAGAATGGACAGAGGATCAGGATGATAGTAATTGACTGAAACAGGACATAGATAATTAGAATGGACAGAGGATCAGGATGATAGTAATTGACTGAAACAGGACATAGATAATTAGAATGGACAGAGGATCAGGATGATAGTAATTGACTGAAACAGGACATAGATAATTAGAATGTTCAGAGGATCAGGATGATAGTAATTGACTGAAACAGGACATAGATAATTAGAATGGACAGAGGATCAGGATGACAGTAATTGACGGAAACAGGACATAGATAATTAGAATACACAGAGGATCAGGACGATAGTAATTGACTGAAACAGGACGTAGATAATTTGAATGGACATAGTATCAGGTTGATAGTATGTGACTGAAACAGGACATAGATAATTAGAATAGACAGAGGATCAGGATGATAGTAATTGACTGAAACAGGACATAGATAATTAGAATGTTCAGAGGATCAGGATGATAGTAATTGACTGAAACAGGACATAGATAATTAGAATGGACAGAGGATCAGGATGATAGTAATTGACTGAAACAGGACATAGATAATTAGAATGGACAGAGGAATCGGATGATAGTAATTGACTGAAACAAGACATAGATAATTAGAATGGACAGAGGATCAGGATGATAGTAATTGACTGAAACAGGACATAGATAATTAGAATGGACAGAGGATCAGGATGATAGTAATTGACTGAAACAGGACATAGATAATTAGAATGTTCAGAGGATCAGGATGATAGTAATTGACTGAAACAGGACATAGATAATTAGAATGTTCAGAGGATCAGGATGATAGTAATTGACTGAAACAGGACATAGATAATTAGAATGGACAGAGGATCAGGATGACAGTAATTGACGGTAACAGGACATAGATAATTAGAGTACACAGAGGATCAGGATGATAGTAATTGACTGAAACAGGACATAGATAATTTGAATGGACATAGGATCAGGATGATAGTAAGTGACTGAAACAGGACATAGATAATTAGAATGGACAGAGGATCAGGATGATAGTAATTGACTGAAACAGGACATAGATAATTAGAATGTTCAGAGGATCAGGATGATAGTAATTGACTGAAACAGGACATAGATAATTAGAATGGACAGAGGATCAGGATGATAGTAATTGACTGAAACAGGACATAGAAAATTAGAATAGACAGAGGATCAGGATGATAGTAATTGACTGAAACAGGACATAGATTATTAGAATGGACAGAGGATCAGGATGATAGTAATTGACTGAAACAGGACATAGATAATTAGAATAGACAGAGGATCAGGATGATAGTAATTGACTGAAACAGGACATAGATAATTAGAATGGACAGAGGATCAGGATGATAGTAATTGACTGAAACAGGACATAGATAATTAGAATGTTCAGAGGATCAGGATGATAGTAATTGACTGAAACAGGACATAGATAATTAGAATGGACAGAGGATCAGGATGATAGTAATTGACTGAAACAGGACACAGATAATTAGAATGGACAGAGGATCAGGATGATAGTAATTGACTGAAACAGGACATAGATAATTAGAATGGACAGAGGATCAGGATGATAGTAATTGACTGAAACAGGACATAGATAATTAGAATGGACAGATGATCAGGATGATAGTAATTGACTGAAACAGGACATAGATAATTAGAATAGACAGAGGATCAGGATGATATTAAGTGACTGAAACAGGACATAGATAATTAGAATGGACAGAGGATCAGGATGATAATTATTGACTGAAACAGGATATAGATAATTAGAATGGACAGAGGATCAGGATGATCGTAATATTGACTGAAACAAGACATAGATAATTAGAATGGACAGAGGATCAGGATGACAGAAATTGACTGAAACAGGGCATAGATAATTAGAATGGACAGAGGATCAGGATGATAGTAATTGACTGAAACAGGACATAGATAATTAGAATGGACAGAGGATCAGGATGATAGTAATTGACTGAAACAGGACATAGATAATTAGAATGTTCAGAGGATCAGGATGATAGTAATTGACTGAAACAGGACATAGATAATTAGAATGGACAGAGGATCAGGATGATAGTAATTGACTGAAACAGGACATTGATAATTAGAATGTTCAGAGGATCAGGATGATAGTAATTGACTGAAACAGGACATAGATAATTAGAATGGACAGAGAATCAGGATGATAGTAATTTACTGAAACAGGACATAGATAATTAGAATGTTCAGAGGATCAGGATGATAGTAATTGACTGAAACAGGACATAGATAATTAGAATAGACAGAGGATCAGGATGATAGTAATTGACTGAAACAGGACATAGATAATTAGAATGTTCAGAGGATCAGGATGATAGTAATTGACTGAAACAGGACATAGATAATTAGAATAGACAGAGGATCAGGATGATAGTAATTGACTGAAACAGGACATAGATTATTAGAATGTTCAGAGGATCAGGATGATAGTAATTGACTGAAACAGCACATAGATAATTAGAATAGACAGAGGATCAGGATGATAGTAATTGACTGAAACAGGACATAGATTATTAGAATGGACAGAGGATCAGGATGATAGTAATTGCCTGAAACAGGACATAGATAATTAGAATAGACAGAGGATCAGGATGATAGTAATTGACTGAAACAGGACATAGATAATTAGAATGTTCAGAGGATCCGGATGATAGTAATTGACTGAAACAGGACATAGATAATTAGAATGGAGAGAGGATCAGGATGATATTAATTGACTGAAACAGGACATAGATAATTAGAATTTTCAGAGGATCAGGATGATAGTAATTGACTGAAACAGGACATAGATAATTAGAATGGACAGAGGATCAGGATGATAGTAAATGACTGAAACAGGACATAGATAATTAGAATGGACAGAGGATCAGGATGATAGTAATTGACTGAAACAGGACATAGATAATTAGAATGGACAGAGGATCAGGATGATAGTAATTGACTGAGACAGGACATAGATAATTAGAATGTTCAGAGGATCAGGATGATAGTAATTGACTGAAACAGGACATAGATAATTAGAATGGAAAGAGGATCAGGATGACAGTAATTGACGGAAACAGGACATAGATAATTAGAATACACAGAGGATCAGGATGATAGTAATTGACTGAAACAGGACATAGATAATTTGAATGGACATAGGATCAGGATGAGAGTAAGTGACTGAAACGGGACATAGATAATTAGAATGGACAGAGGATCAGGATGATAGTAATTGACTGAAACAGGACATAGATAATTAGAATGTTCAGAGGATCAGGATGATAGTAATTGACTGAAACAGGACATAGATAATTAGAATGGACAGAGGATCAGGATGATAGTAATTGACTGAAACAGGACATTGATAATTAGAATAGACAGAGGATCAGGATGATAGTAATTGACTGAAACAGGACATAGATTATTAGAATGGACAGAGGATCAGGATGATAGTAATTGCCTGAAACAGGACATAGATAATTAGAATAGACAGAGGATCAGGATGATAGTAATTGACTGAAACATGACATAGATAATTAGAATGGACAGAGGATCAGGATGATAGTAATTGACTGAAACAGGACATAGATAATTAGAATGTTCAGAGGATCAGGATGATAGTAATTGACTGAAACAGCACATAGATAATTAGAATGGACAGAGGATCAGGATGATAGTAATTGACTGAAACAGGACATAGAAAATTAGAATGTTCAGAGGATCAGGATGATAGTAATTGACTGAAACAGGACATAGATAATTAGAATGGACAGAGGATCAGGATGATAGTAATTAACTGAAACAGGACATAGATAATTAGAATGGACAGTGGATCAGGATGATAGTAATTGACTGAAACAGGACATAGATAATTAGAATGGACAGAGGATCAGGATGATAGTAATTGACTGAAACAGGACATAGATAATTAGAATGGACAGAGGATCAGGATGATAGTAATTGACTGAAACAGGACATAGATAATTAGAACGTTCAGAGGATCAGGATGATAGTAATTGACTGAAACAGGACATAGATAATTAGAATGGACAGAGGATCAGGATGATAGTAATTGACTGAAACAGGACATAGATAATTAGAATGGACAGAGGATCAGGATGATAGTAATTGACTGAAACAGGACATAGATAATTAGAATGGACAGAGGATCAGGATGATAGTAATTGACTGAAACAGGACACAGATAATTAGAATGGACAGAGGATCAGGATGATAGTAATTGACTGAAACAGGACATAGATAATTAGAATGGACAGAGGATCAGGATGACAGTAAATGACGGAAACAGGACATAGATAATTAGAATACACAGAGGATCAGGATGATAGTAATTGACTGAAACAGGACATAGATAATTTGAATGGACATAGGATCAGGATGATAGTAAGTGACTGAAACAGGACATAGATAATTAGAATGGACAGAGGATCAGGATGATAGTAATTGACTGAAACAGGACATAGATAATTAGAATGTGCAGAGGATCAGGATGATAGTAATTGACTGAAACAGGACATAGATAATTAGAATGGACAGAGGATCAGGATGATAGTAATTGACTGAAACAGGACATAGATAATTAGAAGAGACAGAGGATCAGGATGATAGTAATTGACTGAAACAGGACATAGATAATTAGAAGAGACAGAGGATCAGGATGATAGTAATTGACTGAAACAGGACATAGATTATTAGAATGGACAGAGGATCAGGATGATAGTAATGGACTGAAACAGGACATAGATAATTAGAATGGACAGAGGATCAGGATGATAGTAATTGACTGAAACAGGACATAGATAATTAGAATGTTCAGAGGATCAGGATGATAGTAATTGACTGAAACAGGACATAGATAATTAGAATGGACAGAGGATCAGGATGATAGTAATTGACTGAAACAGGACATAGATAATTAGAATGGACAGAGGATCAGGATGATAGTAATTGACGGAAACAGGACATAGATAAATAGAATGGACAGAGGATCAGGATGATAGTAATTGACTGAAACAGGACATGGATAATTAGAATGTTCAGAGGATCAGGATGATAGTAATTGACTGAAACAGGACATAGATAATTAGAATGGACAGAGGATCAGGATGATAGTAATTGACTGAAACAGGACATAGATAATTAGAATGGACAGAGGATCAGGATGATAGTAATTGACTGAAACAGGACATAGATAATTAGAATGGACAGAGGATCAGGATGATAGTAATTGACTGAAACAGGACAGTGATAATTAGAATGTTCAGAGGATCAGGATGATAGTAATTGACTGAAACAGGACATAGATAATTAGAATGGACAGAGGATCAGGATGACAGTAATTGACGGAAACAGGACATAGATAATTAGAATACACAGAGGATCAGGATGATAGTAATTGACTGAAACAGGACATAGATAATTAGAATGGACATAGGATCAGGATGATAGTAATTGACTGAAACAGGACATAGATAATTAGAATGGACAGAGGATCAGGATGATAGTAATTGACTGAAACAGGACATAGATAATTAGAATGGACAGAGGATCAGGATGACATTAATTGACGGAAACAGGACATAGATAATTAGAATGTTCAGAGGATCAGGATGATAGTAATTGACTGAAACAGGACATAGATAATTAGAATGGACAGAGGATCAGGATGATAGTAATTGACTGAAACAGGACATAGATAATTAGAATGGACAGAGGATCAGGATGATAGTAATTGACTGAAACAGGACATAGATAATTAGAATGTTCAGAGGATCAGGATGATAGTAAGTGACTGAAACAGGACATAGATAATTAGAATGGACAGAGGATCAGGATGATAGTAATTGACTGAAACAGGACATAGATAAGTAGAATGTTCAGAGGATCAGGATGATAGTAATTGACTGAAACAGGACATAGATAATTAGAATGGACAGAGGATCAGGATGATAGTAATTGACTGAAACAGGACATAGATAATTAGAATAGACAGAGGATCAGGATGATAGTAATTGACTGAAGCAGGACATAGATTATTAGAATGGACAGAGGATCAGGATGATAGTAATTGACTGAAACAGGACATAGATAATTAGAATAGACAGAGGATCAGGATGATAGTAATTGACTGAAACAGGACATAGATAATTAGAATGGACAGAGGATCAGGATGATAGTAATTGACTGAAACAGGACATAGATAATTAGTGTGTTCAGAGGATCAGGATGATAGTAATTGACTGAAACAGGACATAGATAATTAGAATGGAAAGAGGATCAGGATGATAGTAATTGACTGAAACAGGACATAGATAATTAGAATGTTCAAAGGATCAGGATGATAGAAATTGACTGAAACAGGACATAGATAATTAGAATGGAAAGAGGATCAGGATGATAGTAATTGACTGAAACAGGACATAGATAATTAGAATGGACAGAGGATCAGGATGGTAGTAATTGACTGAAACAGGATATAGATAATTAGAATGGACAGAGGATCAGGATGATAGTAATTGACTGAAACAGGACATAGATAATTAGAATGTTCAGAGGATCAGGATGATAGCAATTGACTGAAACAGGACATAGATAATTAGAATGGACAGAGGATCAGGATGACAGTAATTGACGGAAACAGGACATAGATAATTAGAATACACAGAGGATCAGGATGATAGTAATTGACTGAAACAGGACATAGATAATTAGAATGGACATAGGATCAGGATGATAGTAATTGACTGTAACAGGACATAGATAATTAGAATGGACAGAGCATCAGGATGATAGTAATTGACTGAAACAGGACATAGATAATTAGAATGGACAGAGGATCAGGATGACAGTAATTGACGGAAACAGGACATAGATAATTAGAATGTTCAGAGGATCAGGATGATAGTAATTGACTGAAACAGGACATAGATAATTAGAATGGACAGAGGATCAGGATGATAGTAATTGACTGAAACAGGACATAGATAATTAGAATGTTCAGAGGATCAGGATGATAGTAATTGACTGAAACAGGACATAGATAATTAGAATAGACAGAGGATCAGGATGATAGTAATTGACTGAAACAGGGCATAGATAATTAGAATGGTCAGAGGATCAGGATGATAGTAATTGACTGAAACAGGACATAGATAATTAGAATAGACAGGGGATCAGGATGATAGTAATTGACTGAAACAGGACATAGATAATTAGAATGGACAGAGGATGAGGATGATAGTAATTGACTGAAACAGGACATAGATAATTAGAATGTTCCGAGGATCAGGATGATAGTAATTGACTGAAACAGGACATAGATAATTAGAATGTTCAGAGGATCAGGATGATAGTAATTGACTGAAACAGGACATAGATAATTAGAATGGACAGAGGATCAGGATGACAGTAATTGACGGAAACAGGACATAGATAATTAGAATACACAGAGGATCAGGATGATAGTAATTGACTGAAACAGGACATAGATAATTAGAATGGACATAGGATCAGGATGATAGTAATTGACTGAAACAGGACATAGATAATTAGAATGGACAGAGGATCAGGATGATAGTAAGTGACTGAAACAGGACATCGATAATTAGAATGTTCAGAGGATCAGGAAGATAGTAATTGACTGAAACAGGACATAGATAATTAGAATGGACAGTGGATCAGGATGATAGTAATTGACTGAAACAGGACATAGATAATTAGAATAGACAGAGGATCAGGATGATAGTAATTGACTGAAACAGGACATAGATTATTAGAATGGACAGAGGATCAGGATGATAGTAATTGCCTGAAACAGGACATAGATAATTATAATAGACAGAGGATCAGGATGATAGTAATTGACTGAAACAGGACATAGATAATTAGAATGGACAGAGGATCAGGATGATAGTAATTGACTGAAACAGGACATTGATAATTAGAATGTTCAGAGGATCAGGATGATAGTAATTGACTGAAACAGGACATCGATAATTAGAATAGACAGAGGATCAGGATGATAGTAATTGACTGAAACAGGACATAGATAATTAGAGTGTTCAGAGGATCAGGATGATAGTAATTGACTGAAACAGGACATAGATAATTAGAATGGACAGAGGATCAGGATGATAGTAATTGACTGAAACAGGACATAGATAATTAGAATGTTCAGAGGATCAGGATGATAGTAATTGACTGAAGCAGGACATAGATAATTAGAATGTTCAGAGGATCAGGATGATAGTAATTGACTGAAACAGGACATAGATAATTAGAATGTACAGAGGATCAGGATGATAGTAATTGAATGAAACAGGACATAGATAATTAGAATGTTCAGAGGATCAGGATGATAGTAATTGACTGAAACAGGACATAGATAATTCGAATAGACAGAGGATCAGGATGATAGTAATTGACTGAAACAGGACATTGATAATTAGAATGTTCAGAGGATCAGGATGATAGTAATTGACTGAAACAGGACATAGATAATTAGAATGGACAGAGGATCAGGATGATAGTAATTGACTGAAACAGGACATAGATAATTAGAATGTTCAGAGGATCAGGATGATAGTAATTGACTGAAACAGGACATAGATAATTAGAATGTTCAGAGGATCAGGATGAGAGTAATTGACTGAAACAGGACATAGATAATTAGAATAGACAGAGGATCAGGATGATAGTAATTGACTGAAACAGGACATTGATAATTAGAATGTTCAGAGGATCAGGATGATAGTAATTGACTGAAACAGGACATAGATAATTAGAATGGACAGAGGATCAGGATGATAGTAATTGACTGAAACAGGACATAGATAATTAGAATGTTCAGAGGATCAGGATGATAGTAATTGACTGAAACAGGACATAGATAATTAGAATGGACAGAGGATCAGGATGATAGTAATTGACTGAAACAGGACATAGATAATTAGAATGGACAGAGGATCAGGATGATAGTAATTGACTGAAACAGGACATAGATAATTAGAATGGACAGAGGATCAGGATGACAGTAATTGACGGAAACAGGACATAGATAATTAGAATAGACAGAGGATCAGGATGATAGTAATTGACTGAAACAGGACATAGATAATTAGAATGGACACAGGATCAGGATGATAGTAATTGACTGAAACAGGACATAGATAATTAGAATGGACAGAGGATCATGATGATAGTAATTGACTGAAACAGGACATAGATAATTAGAATGTTCAGAGGATCAGGATGATAGTAATTGACTGAAACAGGACATAGATAATTAGAATGGACAGAGGATCAGGATGATAGTAATTGACTGAAACAGGACATAGATAATTAGAATGGACAGAGGATCAGGATGATAGTAATTGACTGAAACAGGACATAGATAATTAGAATGTTCAGAGGATCAGGATGATAGTAATTGACTGAAACAGGACATAGATAATTAGAATAGACAGAGGATCAGGATGATAGTAATTGACTGAAACAGGGCATAGATAATTAGAATGGAAAGAGGATCAGGATGATAGTAATTGACTGAAACAGGACGTAGATAATTAGAATGGACAGAGGATCAGGATGATAGTAATTGACTGAAACAGGACATAGATAATTAGAATGGACAGAGGATCAGGATGATAGTAATTGACTGAAACAGGACATAGATAATTAGAATGGTCAGAGGATCAGGATGATAGTAATTGACTGAAACAGGACATAGATAATTAGAATAGACAGAGGATCAGGATGATAGTAATTGACTGAAACAGGACATAGATAATTAGAATGGACAGAGGATCAGGATGATAGTAATTGACTGAAACAGGACATAGATAATTAGAATGTTCAGAGGATCAGGATGATAGTAATTGACTGAAACAGGACATAGATAATTAGAATGGACAGAGGATCAGGATCATAGTAATTGACTGCAACAGGACATAGATAATTAGAATGGACAGAGGATCAGGATGATAGTAATATTGACTGAAACAGGACATTGATAATTAGAATAGACAGAGGATCAGGATGATAGTAATTGACTGAAACAGGACATAGATAATTAGAATGGACAGAGGATCAGGATGATAGTAATTGACTGAAACAGGACATAGATAATTAGAATGGACAGAGGATCAGGATGATAGTAATTGACTGAAACAGGGCATAGATATTTAGAATATTCAGAGGATCAGGATGATAGTAATTGACTGAAACAGGACATAGATAATTAGAATGGACAGAGGATCAGGATGATAGTAATTGACTGAAACAGGACATAGATAATTAGAATAGACAGAGGATCAGGATGATAGTAATTGACTGAAACAGGACATAGATAATTAGAATGGACAGAGGATCAGGATGATAGTAATTGACTGAAACAGGACATAGATAATTAGAATGTTCAGAGGATCAGGATGATAGTAATTGACTGAAACAGGACATAGATAATTAGAATGGACAGAGGATCAGGATCATAGTAATTGACTGGAACAGGGCATAGATAATTAGAATGGACAGAGGATCAGGATGATAGTAATATTGACTGAAACAGGACATTGATAATTAGAATAGACAGAGGATCAGGATGATAGTAATTGACTGAAACAGGACATAGATAATTAGAATGGACAGAGGATCAGGATGATAGTAATTGACTGAAACAGGACATAGATAATTAGAATGGACAGAGGATCAGGGTGATAGTAATTGACTGAAACAGGACATAGATATTTAGAATATTCAGAGGATCAGGATGATAGTAATTGACTGAAACAGGACATAGATAATTAGAATGGACAGAGGATCAGGATGATAGTAATTGACTGAAACAGGACATAGATAATTAGAATGGACAGAGGATCAGGATGATAGTAATTGACTGAAACAGGACATAGATAATTAGAATGGACAGAGGATCAGGATGACAGTAATTGACGGAAACAGGACATAGATAATTAGAATACACAGAGGATCAGGATGATAGTAATTGACTGAAACAGGACATAGATAATTAGAATGTTCAGAGGATCAGGATGATAGTAATTGACTGAAACAGGACATAGATAATTAGAATGGACAGAGGATCAGGATGATAGTAATTGACTGAAACAGGACATAGATAATTAGAATGTTCAGAGGATCAGGATGATAGTAATTGACTGAAACAGGACACAGATAATTAGAATGGACAGAGGATCAGGATGATAGTAATTGACTGAAACAGGACATAGATAATTAGAATGGACAGAGGATCAGGATGATAGTAATTGACTGAAACAGGACATAGATAATTAGAATGTTCAGAGGATCAGGATGATAGTAATTGACTGAAACAGGACATAGATAATTAGAATAGACAGAGGATCAGGATGATAGTAATTGACTGAAACAGGGCATAGATAATTAGAATGGAAAGAGGATCAGGATGATAGTAATTGACTGAAACAGGACGTAGATAATTAGAATGGACAGAGGATCAGGATGATAGTAATTGACTGAAACAGGACATAGATAATTAGAATGGACAGAGGATCAGGATGATAGTAATTGACTGAAACAGGACATAGATAATTAGAATGGACAGAGGATCAGGATGATAGTAATTGACTGAAACAGGACATAGATATTTAGAATGTTCAGAAGATCAGGATGATAGTAATTGACTGAAACAGGACATAGATAATTAGAATGGACAGAGGATCAGGATCATAGTAATTGACTGAAACAGGACATAGATAATTAGAATGGACAGAGGATCAGGATGATAGTAATTGACTGAAACAGGACATTGATAATTAGAATGGACAGAGGATCAGGATGATAGTAATTGACTGAAACAGGACATAGATAATTAGAATGGACAGAGGATCAGGATGATAGTAATTGACTGAAACAGGACATAGATAATTAGAATGGACAGAGGATCAGGATGATAGTAATTGACTGAAACAGGACAAAGATATTTAGAATGTTCAGAGGATCAGGATGATAGTAATTGACTGAAACAGGACATAGATAATTAGAATGGACAGAGGATCAGGATGATAGTAATTGACTGAAACAGGACATAGATAATTAGAGTGTTCAGAGGATCAGGATGATAGTAATTGACTGAAACAGGACATAGATAATTAGAATAGACAGAGGATCAGGATGATAGTAATTGACTGAAACAGGACATAGATAATTAGAATGTTCAGAGGATCAGGATGACAGTAATTGACTGAAACAGGACATTGATAATTAGAATGTTCAGAGGATGAGGATGATAGTAATTGACTGAAACAGGACATAGATAATTAGAATGGACAGAGGATCAGGATGATAGTAATTGACTGAAACAGGACATAGATAATTAGAATGGACAGAGGACCAGGATGATAGTAATTGACTAAAACAGGACATAGATAATTAGAATGGTCAGAGGATCAGGATGATAGTAATTGACTGAAACAGGACATAGATAATTAGAATGGACAGAGGATCAGGATGATAGTAATTGACTGAAACAGGACATAGATAATTAGAATGGACAGAGGATCAGGATGATAGTAATTGACTGAAACAGGACATAGATAATTAGAATACACAGAGGATCAGGATGATAGTAATTGACTGAAACAGGACATAGATAATTAGAACGGACATAGGAATCGGATGATAGTAATTGACTGAAACAGGACATAGATAATTAGAATGGACAGAGGATCAGGATGACAGTAATTGACGGAAGCAGGACATAGATAATTAGAATACACAGAGGATCAGGATGATAGTAATTGACTGAAACAGGACATAGATAATTAGAACGGACATAGGATCAGGATGATAGTAATTGACTGAAACAGGACATAGATAATTAGAATGTTTTGAGGATCTGGATGATAGTAATTGACTGAAACAGGACATAGATAATTAGAATAGACAGAGGATCAGGATGATAGTAATTGACTGAAACAGGGCATAGATAATTAGAATGGAAAGAGGATCAGGATGATAGTAATTGACTGAAACAGGACATAGATAATTAGCATGGACAGAGGATCAGGATGATAGTAATTGACTGAAACAGGACATAGATAATTAGAATGGACAGAGGATCAGGATGATAGAAATTGACTGAAACAGGACATAGATAATTAGAATGGTCAGAGGATCAGGATGAGAGTAATTGACTGAAACAGGACATAGATAATTAGAATAGACAGGGGATCTTGATGATAGTAATTGACTGAAACAGGACATAGATAATTAGAATGGACAGAGGATGAGGATGATAGTAATTGACTGAAACAGGACATTGATAATTAGAATGTTCAGAGGATCAGGATGATAGTAATTGACTGAAACAGGACATAGATAATTAGAATGGACAGAGGATCATGATGATAGTAATTGACTGAAACAGGACAGAGATAATTAGAATGGAGAGAGGATCAGGATGATAGTAATTGACTGAAACAGGACATAGATAATTAGAATGGACAGAGGATCAGGATGATAGTAATTGACTGAAGCAGGACATAGATAATTAGAGTGTTCAGAGGATCAGGATGATAGTAATTGACTGAAACAGGACATAGATAATTAGAATAGACAGAGGATCAGGATGATAGTAATTGACTGAAACACGACATAGATAATTAGAATGTTCAGAGGATCAGGATGACAGTAATTGACTGAAACTGGACATAGATAATTAGAATGGACTGAGGATCAGGATGATAGTAATTGACTCAAACGGGACATAGAGAATTAGAATGGACAGAGGATTAGAATGATAGTAATTGACTGAAACAGGACATAGATGATTAGAATGGACAGAGGATCAGGATGATAGTAATTGACTGAAACAGGACATAGATAATTAGAATGGACAGAGGATCAGGATGATAGTAATTGACTGAAACAGGACATAGATATTTGGAATGTTCAGAAGATCAGGATGATAGTAATTGACTGAAACAGGACATAGATAATTAGAATGGACAGAGGATCAGGATCATAGTAATTGACTGAAACAGGACATAGATAATTAGAATGGACAGAGGATCAGGATGATAGTAATTGACTGAAACAGGACATAGATAATTAGAATGGACAGAGGATCAGGATGATAGTAATTGACTGAAACAGGACATAGATAATTAGAATGGACAGAGGATCAGGATGATAGTAATTGACTGAAAGAGGACATAGATATTTAGAATGTTCAGAGGATCAGGATGATAGTAATTGACTGAAACAGGACATCGATAATTAGAATGGACAGAGGATCAGGATGATAGTAATTGACTGAAACAGGACATAGATAATTAGAGTGTTCAGAGGATCAGGATGATAGTAATTGACTGAAACAGGACATAGATAATTAGAATAGACAGAGGATCAGGATGATAGTAATTGACTGAAACAGGACATAGATAATTAGAATGTTCAGAGGATCAGGATGACAGTAATTGACTGAAACAGGACATAGATAATTAGAATGTTCAGAGGATGAGGATGATAGTAATTGACTGAAACAGGACATAGATAATTAGAATGGACAGAGGATCAGGATGATAGTAATTGACTGAAACAGGACATAGATAATTAGAATGGACAGAGGATCAGGATGATAGTAATTGACTGAAACAGGACATAGATAATTAGAATGGTCAGAGGATCAGGATGATAGTAATTGACTGAAACAGGACATAGATAATTAGAATGGACAGAGGATCAGGATGATAGTAATTGACTGAAACAGGACATAGATAATTAGGATGGACAGAGGATCAGGATGATAGTAATTGACTGAAACAGGACATAGATAATTAGAGTGTTCAGAGGATCAGGATGATAGTAATTGACTGAAACAGGACATAGATAATTAGAACGGACATAGGAATCGGATGATAGTAATTGACTGAAACAGGACATAGATAATTAGAATGGACAGAGGATCAGGATGACAGTAATTGACGGAAACAGGACATAGATAATTAGAATACACAGAGGATCAGGATGATAGTAATTGACTGAAACAGGACATAGATAATTAGAACGGACATAGGATCAGGATGATAGTAATTGACTCAAACAGGACATAGATAATTAGAATGGACAGAGGATCAGGATGATAGTAATTGACTGAAACAGGACATAGATAAATAGAATGTTCAGAGGATCAGGATGATAGTAATTGACTGAAACAGGACATAGATAATTAGAATGGACAGAGGATCAGGATGATAGTAATTGACTGAAACAGGACATAGATAATTAGCATGGACAGAGGATCAGGATGATAGTAATTGACTGAAACAGGACATAGATAATTAGAATGTTTTGAGGATCAGGATGATAGTAATTGACTGAAACAGGACAAAGATAATTAGAATAGACAGAGGATCAGGATGATAGTAATTGACTGAAACAGGACAGAGATAATTAGAATGGAGAGAGGATCAGGATGATAGTCATTGACTGAAACAGGACATAGATAATTAGAATGGACAGAGGATCAGGATGATAGTAATTGACTGAAGCAGGACATAGATAATTAGAGTGTTCAGAGGATCAGGATGATAGTAATTGACTGAAACAGGACATAGATAATTAGAATAGACAGAGGATCAGGATGATAGTAATTGACTGAAACAGGACATAGATAATTAGAATGTTCAGAGGATCAGGATGACAGTAATTGACTGAAACGGGACATAGATAATTGGAATGGACTGAGGATCAGGATGATAGTAATTGACTCAAACGGGACATAGAGAATTAGAATGGACAGAGGATTAGAATGATAGTAATTGACTGAAACAGGACATAGATGATTAGAATGGACAGAGGATCAGGATGATACTAATTGACTGAAACAGGACATAGATAATTAGAATTGACAGAGGATCAGGATGATAGTAATTGACTGAAACAGGACATAGATATTTAGAATGTTCAGAAGATCAGGATGATAGTAATTGACTGAAACAGGACATAGATAATTAGAATGGACAGAGGATCAGGATCATAGTAATTGACTGAAACAGGACATAGATAATTAGAATGGACAGAGGATCAGGATGATAGTAATTGACTGAAACAGGACATTGATAATTAGAATGGACAGAGGATCAGGATGATAGTAATTGACTGAAACAGGACATAGATAATTAGAATGGACAGAGGATCAGGATGATAGCAATTGACTGAAACAGGACATAGATAATTAGAATGGACAGAGGATCAGGATGAAAGTAATTGACTGAAACAGGACATAGATATTTAGAATGTTCAGAGGATCAGGATGATAGTAATTGACTGAAACAGGACATAGATAATTAGAATGGACAGAGGATCAGGATGATAGTAATTGACTGAAACAGGACATAGATAATTAGAGTGTTGAGAGGATCAGGATGATAGTAATTGACTGAAACAGGACATAGATAATTAGAATAGACAGAGGATCAGGATGATAGTAATTGACTGAAACAGGACATAGATAATTAGAATGTTCAGAGGATCAGGATGACAGTAATTGACTGAAACAGGACATAGATAATTAGAATGTTCCGAGGATGAGGATGATAGTAATTGACTGAAACAGGACATAGATAATTAGAATGGACAGAGGATCAGGATGATAGTAATTGACTGAAACAGGACATAGATAATTAGAATGTTCAGAGGATCAGGATGACAGTAATTGACTGAAACAGGACATAGATAATTAGAATGTTCAGAGGATGAGGATGATAGTAATTGACTGAAACAGGACATAGATAATTAGAATGGACAGAGGATCAGGATGATAGTAATTGACTGAAACAGGACATAGATAATTAGAATGGACAGAGGATCAGGATGATAGTAATTGACTGAAACAGGACATAGATAATTAGAATGGTCAGAGGATCAGGATGATAGTAATTGACTGAAACAGGACATAGATAATTAGAATGGACAGAGGATCAGGATGATAGTAATTGACTGAAACAGGACATAGATAATTAGAATGGACAGAGGATCAGGATGATAGTAATTGACTGAAACAGGACATAGATAATTAGAATACACAGAGGATCAGGATGATAGTAATTGACTGAAACAGGACATAGATAATTAGAACGGACATAGGAATCGGATGATAGTAATTGACTGAAACAGGACATAGATAATTAGAATGGACAGAGGATCAGGATGACAGTAATTGACGGAAACAGGACATAGATAATTAGAATACACAGAGGATCAGGATGATAGTAATTGACTGAAACAGGACATAGATAATTAGAACGGACATAGGATCAGGATGATAGTAATTGACTCAAACAGGACATAGATAATTAGAATGGACAGAGGATCAGGATGATAGTAATTGACTGAAACAGGACATAGATAAATAGAATGTTCAGAGGATCAGGATGATAGTAATTGACTGAAACAGGACATAGATAATTAGAATGGACAGAGGATCAGGATGATAGTAATTGACTGAAACAGGACATAGATAATTAGCATGGACAGAGGATCAGGATGATAGTAATTGACTGAAACAGGACATAGATAATTAGAATGTTTAGAGGATCAGGATGACAGTAATTGACTGAAACGGGACATAGATAATTAGAATGGACTGAGGATCAGGATGATAGTAATTGACTCAAACGGGACATAGAGAATTAGAATGGACAGAGGATTAGAATGATAGTAATTGACTGAAACAGGACATAGATGATTAGAATGGACAGAGGATCAGGATGATAGTAATTGACTGAAACAGGACATAGATAATTAGAATGGACAGAGGATCAGGATGATAGTAATTGACTGAAACAGGACATAGATATTTAGAATGTTCAGAAGATCAGGATGATAGTAATTGACTGAAACAGGACATAGATAATTAGAATGGACAGAGGATCAGGATCATAGTAATTGACTGAAACAGGACATAGATAATTAGAATGGACAGAGGATCAGGATGATAGTAATTGACTGAAACAGGACATAGATAATTAGAATGGACAGAGGATCAGGATGATAGTAATTGACTGAAACAGGACATAGATAATTAGAATGGACAGAGGATCAGGATGATAGTAATTGACTGAAACAGGACATAGATATTTAGAATGTTCAGAGGATCAGGATGATAGTAATTGACTGAAACAGGACATAGATAATTAGAATGGACAGAGGATCAGGATGATAGTAATTGACTGAAACAGGACATAGATAATTAGAGTGTTCAGAGGATCAGGATGATAGTAATTGACTGAAACAGGACATAGATAATTAGAATAGACAGAGGATCAGGATGATAGTAATTGACTGAAACAGGACATAGATAATTAGAATGTTCAGAGGATCAGGATGACAGTAATTGACTGAAACAGGACATAGATAATTAGAATGTTCAGAGGATGAGGATGATAGTAATTGACTGAAACAGGACATAGATAATTAGAATGGACAGAGGATCAGGATGATAGTAATTGACTGAAACAGGACATAGATAATTAGAATGGACAGAGGATCAGGATGATAGTAATTGACTGAAACAGGACATAGATAATTAGAATGGTCAGAGGATCAGGATGATAGTAATTGACTGAAACAGGACATAGATAATTAGAATGGACAGAGGATCAGGATGATAGTAATTGACTGAAACAGGACATAGATAATTAGAATGGACAGAGGATCAGGATGATAGTAATTGACTGAAACAGGACATAGATAATTAGAATACACAGAGGATCAGGATGATAGTAATTGACTGAAACAGGACATAGATAATTAGAACGGACATAGGAATCGGATGATAGTAATTGACTGAAACAGGACATAGATAATTAGAATGGACAGAGGATCAGGATGACAGTAATTGACGGAAACAGGACATAGATAATTAGAATACACAGAGGATCAGGATGATAGTAATTGACTGAAACAGGACATAGATAATTAGAACGGACATAGGATCAGGATGATAGTAATTGACTCAAACAGGACATAGATAATTAGAATGGACAGAGGATCAGGATGATAGTAATTGACTGAAACAGGACATAGATAAATAGAATGTTCAGAGGATCAGGATGATAGTAATTGACTGAAACAGGACATAGATAATTAGAATGGACAGAGGATCAGGATGATAGTAATTGACTGAAACAGGACATAGATAATTAGAATGTTCAGAGGATCAGGATGACAGTAATTGACTGAAACAGGACATAGATAATTAGAATGTTCAGAGGATGAGGATGATAGTAATTGACTGAAACAGGACATAGATAATTAGAATGGACAGAGGATCAGGATGATAGTAATTGACTGAAACAGGACATAGATAATTAGAATGGACAGAGGATCAGGATGATAGTAATTGACTGAAACAGGACATAGATAATTAGAATGGTCAGAGGATCAGGATGATAGTAATTGACTGAAACAGGACATAGATAATTAGAATGGACAGAGGATCAGGATGATAGTAATTGACTGAAACAGGACATAGATAATTAGAATGGACAGAGGATCAGGATGATAGTAATTGACTGAAACAGGACATAGATAATTAGAATACACAGAGGATCAGGATGATAGTAATTGACTGAAACAGGACATAGATAATTAGAACGGACATAGGAATCGGATGATAGTAATTGACTGAAACAGGACATAGATAATTAGAATGGACAGAGGATCAGGATGACAGTAATTGACGGAAACAGGACATAGATAATTAGAATACACAGAGGATCAGGATGATAGTAATTGACTGAAACAGGACATAGATAATTAGAAAGAACATAGGATCAGGATGATAGTAATTGACTCAAACAGGACATAGATAATTAGAATGGACAGAGGATCAGGATGATAGTAATTGACTGAAACAGGACATAGATAAATAGAATGTTCAGAGGATCAGGATGATAGTAATTGACTGAAAAAGGACATTGATAATTAGAATGGACAGAGGATCAGGATGATAGTAATTGACTGAAACAGGACATAGATAATTAGCATGGACAGAGGATCAGGATGATAGTAATTGACTGAAACAGGACATAGATAATTAGAATGTTTAGAGGATCAGGATGACAGTAATTGACTGAAACGGGACATAGATAATTAGAATGGACTGAGGATCAGGATGATAGTAATTGACTCAAACGGGACATAGAGAATTAGAATGGACAGAGGATTAGAATGATAGTAATTGACTGAAACAGGACATAGATGATTAGAATGGACAGAGGATCAGGATGATAGTAATTGACTGAAACAGGACATAGATAATTAGAATGGACAGAGGATCAGGATGATAGTAATTGACTGAAACAGGACATAGATATTTAGAATGTTCAGAAGATCAGGATGATAGTAATTGACTGAAACAGGACATAGATAATTAGAATGGACAGAGGATCAGGATCATAGTAATTGACTGAAACAGGACATAGATAATTAGAATGGACAGAGGATCAGGATGATAGTAATTGACTGAAACAGGACATAGATAATTAGAATGGACAGAGGATCAGGATGATAGTAATTGACTGAAACAGGACATAGATAATTAGAATGGACAGAGGATCAGGATGATAGTAATTGACTGAAACAGGACATAGATATTTAGAATGTTCAGAGGATCAGGATGATAGTAATTGACTGAAACAGGACATAGATAATTAGAATGGACAGAGGATCAGGATGATAGTAATTGACTGAAACAGGACATAGATAATTAGAGTGTTCAGAGGATCAGGATGATAGTAATTGACTGAAACAGGACATAGATAATTAGAATAGACAGAGGATCAGGATGATAGTAATTGACTGAAACAGGACATAGATAATTAGAATGTTCAGAGGATCAGGATGACAGTAATTGACTGAAACAGGACATAGATAATTAGAATGTTCAGAGGATGAGGATGATAGTAATTGACTGAAACAGGACATAGATAATTACAATGGACAGAGGATCAGGATGATAGTAATTGACTGAAACAGGACATAGATAATTAGAATGGACAGAGGATCAGGATGATAGTAATTGACTGAAACAGGACATAGATAATTAGAATGGTCAGAGGATCAGGATGATAGTAATTGACTGAAACAGGACATAGATAATTAGAATGGACAGAGGATCAGGATGATAGTAATTGACTGAAACAGGACATAGATAATTAGAATGGACAGAGGATCAGGATGATAGTAATTGACTGAAACAGGACATAGATAATTAGAATACACAGAGGATCAGGATGATAGTAATTGACTGAAACAGGACATAGATAATTAGAACGGACATAGGAATCGGATGATAGTAATTGACTGAAACAGGACATAGATAATTAGAATGGACAGAGGATCAGGATGACAGTAATTGACGGAAACAGGACATAGATAATTAGAATACACAGAGGATCAGGATGATAGTAATTGACTGAAACAGGACATAGATAATTAGAACGGACATAGGATCAGGATGATAGTAATTGACTCAAACAGGACATAGATAATTAGAATGGACAGAGGATCAGGATGATAGTAATTGACTGAAACAGGACATAGATAAATAGAATGTTCAGAGGATCAGGATGATAGTAATTGACTGAAACAGGACATAGATAATTAGAATGGACAGAGGATCAGGATGATAGTAATTGACTGAAACAGGACATAGATAATTAGCATGGACAGAGGATCAGGATGATAGTAATTGACTGAAACAGGACATAGATAATTAGAATGTTTTGAGGATCAGGATGATAGTAATTGACTGAAACAGGACATAGATAATTAGAATAGACAGAGGATCAGGATGATAGTAATTGACTGAAACAGGACAGAGATAATTAGAATGGAGAGAGGATCAGGATGATAGTAATTGACTGAAACAGGACATAGATAATTAGAATGGACAGAGGATCAGGATGATAGTAATTGACTGAAGCAGGACATAGATAATTAGAGTGTTCAGAGGATCAGGATGATAGTAATTGACTGAAACAGGACATAGATAATTAGAATAGACAGAGGATCAGGATGATAGTAATTGACTGAAACAGGACATAGATAATTAGAATGTTCAGAGGATCAGGATGACAGTAATTGACTGAAACGGGACATAGATAATTGGAATGGACTGAGGATCAGGATGATAGTAATTGACTCAAACGGGACATAGAGAATTAGAATGGACAGAGGATTAGAATGATAGTAATTGACTGAAACAGGACATAGATGATTAGAATGGACAGAGGATCAGGATGATAGTAATTGACTGAAACAGGACATAGATAATTAGAATGGACAGAGGATCAGGATGATAGTAATTGACTGAAACAGGACATAGATATTTAGAATGTTCAGAAGATCAGGATGATAGTAATTGACTGAAACAGGACATAGATAATTAGAATGGACAGAGGATCAGGATCATAGTAATTGACTGAAACAGGACATAGATAATTAGAATGGACAGAGGATCAGGATGATAGTAATTGACTGAAACAGGACATTGATAATTAGAATGGACAGAGGATCAGGATGATAGTAATTGACTGAAACAGGACATAGATAATTAGAATGGACAGAGGATCAGGATGATAGTAATTGACTGAAACAGGACATAGATAATTAGAATGGACAGAGGATCAGGATGATAGTAATTGACTGAAACAGGACATAGATATTTAGAATGTTCAGAGGATCAGGATGATAGTAATTGACTGAAACAGGACATAGATAATTAGAATGGACAGAGGATCAGGATGATAGTAATTGACTGAAACAGGACATAGATAATTAGAGTGTTCAGAGGATCAGGATGATAGTAATTGACTGAAACAGGACATAGATAATTAGAATAGACAGAGGATCAGGATGATAGTAATTGACTGAAACAGGACATAGATAATTAGAATGTTCAGAGGATCAGGATGACAGTAATTGACTGAAACAGGACATAGATAATTAGAATGTTCAGAGGATGAGGATGATAGTAATTGACTGAAACAGGACATAGATAATTAGAATGGACAGAGGATCAGGATGATAGTAATTGACTGAAACAGGACATAGATAATTAGAATGGACAGAGGATCAGGATGATAGTAATTGACTGAAACAGGACATAGATAATTAGAATGGTCAGAGGATCAGGATGATAGTAATTGACTGAAACAGGACATAGATAATTAGAATGGACAGAGGATCAGGATGATAGTAATTGACTGAAACAGGACATAGATAATTAGAATGGACAGAGGATCAGGATGATAGTAATTGACTGAAACAGGACATAGATAATTAGAATACACAGAGGATCAGGATGATAGTAATTGACTGAAACAGGACATAGATAATTAGAACGGACATAGGAATCGGATGATAGTAATTGACTGAAACAGGACATAGATAATTAGAATGGACAGAGGATCAGGATGACAGTAATTGACGGAAACAGGACATAGATAATTAGAATACACAGAGGATCAGGATGATAGTAATTGACTGAAACAGGACATAGATAATTAGAACGGACATAGGATCAGGATGATAGTAATTGACTCAAACAGGACATAGATAATTAGAATGGACAGAGGATCAGGATGATAGTAATTGACTGAAACAGGACATAGATAAATAGAATGTTCAGAGGATCAGGATGATAGTAATTGACTGAAACAGGACATAGATAATTAGAATGGACAGAGGATCAGGATGATAGTAATTGACTGAAACAGGACATAGATAATTAGCATGGACAGAGGATCAGGATGATAGTAATTGACTGAAACAGGACATAGATAATTAGAATGTTTTGAGGATCAGGATGATAGTAATTGACTGAAACAGGACATAGATAATTAGAATAGACAGAGGATCAGGATGATAGTAATTGACTGAAACAGGGCATAGATAATTAGAATGGAAAGAGGATCAGGATGATAGTAATTGACTGAAACAGGAAGTAGATAATTAGAATGGTCAGAAGATCAGGATGATAGTAATTGACTGAAACAGGACATAGATAATTAGAATGGACAGAGGATCAGGATGATAGTAATTGACTGAAACAGGACATAGATAATTAGAATGGTCAGAGGATCAGGATGAGAGTAATTGACTGAAACAGGACATAGATAATTAGAATAGACAGGGGATCTTGATGATAGTAATTGACTGAAACAGGACATAGATAATTAGAATGGACAGAGGATGAGGATGATAGTAATTGACTGAAACAGGACATTGATAATTAGAATGTTCAGAGGATCAGGATGATAGTAATTGACTGAAACAGGACATAGATAATTAGAATGGACAGAGGATCATGATGATAGTAATTGACTGAAACAGGACAGAGATAATTAGAATGGAGAGAGGATCAGGATGATAGTAATTGACTGAAACAGGACATAGATAATTAGAATGGACAGAGGATCAGGATGATAGTAATTGACTGAAACAGGACATAGATAATTAGAGTGTTCAGAGGATCAGGATGATAGTAATTGACTGAAACAGGACATAGATAATTAGAATGTTCAGAGGATCAGGATGACAGTAATTGACTGAAACGGGACATAGATAATTAGAATGGACTGAGGATCAGGATGATAGTAATTGACTCAAACGGGACATAGAGAATTAGAATGGACAGAGGATTAGAATGATAGTAATTGACTGAAACAGGACATAGATGATTAGAATGGACAGAGGATCAGGATGATAGTAATTGACTGAAACAGGACATAGATAATTAGAATGGACAGAGGATCAGGATGATAGTAATTGACTGAAACAGGACATAGATAATTAGAATGTTCAGAGGATCAGTATGACAGTAATTGACTGAAACAGGACATAGATAATTAGAATGTTCAGAGGATCAGGATGACAGTAATTGACTGAAACGGGACATAGATAATTAGAATGGACAGAGGATCAGGATGATAGTATTTGACTGAAACAGGACATAGATAATTAGAATGGACAGAGGATCAAGATGATAGTAATTGGCTGAAACAGGACATAGATAATTAGAATGGACAGAGGATCAGGATGATAGTAATTGACTGAAACAGGACATAGATAATTAGAATAGACAGAGGATCAGGATGACTGTAATTGACTGAAACGGGACATAGATAATTAGAGTGGACAGAGGATCAGGATGACAGTAATTGACTGAAACAGGAAATAGATAATTACAATGTACAGAGGATCAGGATGATAGTAATTGACTGAAACAGGACATAGATAATTACAATGGACAGAGGAAAAGGATGATAGTAATTGACTGAAACGGGACATAGATAATTAGAATGGACAGAGGATCAGGATGACAGTAATTGACTGAAACAGGACATTGATAATTAGAATGGACAGAGGATCAGGATGACAGCAATTGACGGAAACAGGACATAGATAATTAGAATACACAGAGGATCAGGATGATAGTAATTGACTGAAACAGGACATAGATAATTAGAATGGACAGAGGATCAGGATGATAGTAATTGACTGAAACAGGACATAGATAATTAGAATGTTCAGAGGATCAGGATGATAGTAATTGACTGAAACAGGACATAGATAATTAGAATGGACAGAGGATCAGGATGATAGTAATTGACTGAAACAGGACATAGATAATTAGAATAGACAGAGGATCAGGATGATAGTAATTGACTGAAACAGGGCATAGATAATTAGAATGGACAGAGGATCAGGATGATAGTAATTGACTGAAACAGGACATAGATAATTAGAATGTTCAGAGGATCAGGATGATAGTAATTGACTGAAACAGGACATAGATAATTAGAATAGACAGAGGATCAGGATGATAGTAATTGACTGAAACAGGGCATAGATAATTAGAATGGAAAGATGATCAGGATGATAGTAATTGACTGAAACAGGACGTAGATAATTAGAATGGACAGAGGATCAGGATGATAGTAATTGACTGAAACAGGACATAGATAATTAGAATGGACAGAGGATCAGGATGATAGTAATTGACTGAAACAGGACATAGATATTTAGAATGGACAGAGGATCAGGATGATAGTAATTGACTGAAACAGGACATAGATAATTAGAATGGACAGAGGATCAGGATGATAGTAATTGACTGAAACAGGACATAGATAATTAGAATGGACAGAGGATCAGGATGATAGTAACTGACTGAAACAGGACATAGATAATTAGAATGGACAGAGGATCAGGATGATAGTAATTGACTGAAACAGGACATAGATAATTAGAATGGTCAGAGGATCAGGATGATAGTAATTGACTGAAACAGGACATAGATAATTAGAATAGACAGGGGATCACAATGATAGTAATTGACTGAAACAGGACATAGATAATTAGAATGGACAGATGATGAGGATGATAGTAATTGACTGAAACAGGACATAGATAATTAGAATGTTCAGAGGATCAGGATGATAGTAATTGACTGAAACAGGACATAGATAATTAGAATGGACAGAGGATCAGGATGATAGTAATTGACTGAAACAGGACATAGATAATTAGAATGGACAGAGGATCAGGATGATAGTAATTGACTGAAACAGGACATAGATAATTAGAATGTTCAGAGGATCAGGATGATAGTAATTGACTGAAACAGGACATAGATAATTAGAATGGACAGAGGATCAGGATGATAGTAATTGACTGAAACAGGACATAGATAATTAGAGTGTTCAGAGGATCAGGATGATAGTAATTGACACAAACAGGACATAGATGATTAGAATGGACAGAGGATCAGGATGATAGTAATTGACTGAAACAGGACATAGATAATTAGAATGTTCAGAGGATCAGTATGACAGTAATTGACTGAAACAGGACATAGATAATTAGAATGTTCAGAGGATCAGGATGATAGTAATTGACAGAAACAGGACATAGATAATTTGAATGGACAGAGGATCAGGATGATAGTAATTGGCTGAAACAGGACATAGATAATTAGAATGTTCAGAGGATCAGGATGATAGTAATTGACTGAAACAGGACATAGATAATTAGAATGGACAGAGGATCAGGATGATAGTAATTGACTGAAACAGGACATAGATAATTAGAATGGACAGAGGATCAGGATGATAGTAATTGACTGAAACAGGACATAGATAATTAGAATGTTCAGAGGATCAGGATGATAGTAATTGACTGAAACAGGACATAGATGATTAGAATGGACAGAGGATCAGGATGATAGTAATTGACTGAAACAGGACATAGATAATTAGAATGTTCAGAGGATCAGGATGACAGTAATTGACTGAAACAGGACATAGATAATTAGAATGTTCAGAGGATCAGGATGACAGTAATTGACTGAAACAGGACATAGATAATTTGAATGGACAGAGGATCAGGATGATAGTAATTGGCTGAAACAGGACATAGATAATTAGAATGGACAGAGGATCATGATGATAGTAATTGACTGAAACAGGACATAGATAATTAGAATGGACAGAGGATCAGGATGATAGTAATTGACTGAAACAGGGCATAGATAATTAGAATGGACAGAGGATCAGGATGATAGTAATTGACTGAAACAGGACATAGATAATTAGAATGTTCAGAGGATCAGGATGATAGTAATTGACTGAAACAGGACATAGATAATTAGAATAGACAGAGGATCAGGATGATAGTAATTGACTGAAACAGGGCATAGATAATTAGCATGGAAAGAGGATCAGGATGATAGTAATTGACTGAAACAGGACGTAGATAATTAGAATGGACAGAGGATCAGGATGATAGTAATTGACTGAAACAGGACATAGATAATTAGAATGGACAGAGGATCAGGATGATAGTAATTGACTGAAACAGGACATAGATAATTAGAATGGACAGAGGATCAGGATGATAGTAATTGACTGAAACAGGACATAGATAATTAGAATGGACAGAGGATCAGGATGATAGTATTTGACTGAAACAGGACATAGATAATTAGAATGGACAGAGGATCAGGATGATAGTAATTGACTGAAACAGGACATAGATAAGTAGAATGGACAGAGGATCAGGATGATAGTAATTGACTGAAACAGGACATAGATAATTAGAATGGTCAGAGGATCAGGATGATAGTAATTGACTGAAACAGGACATAGATAATTAGAATAGACAGGGGATCACAATGATAGTAATTGACTGAAACAGGACATAGATAATTAGAATGGACAGATGATGAGGATGATATTAATTGACTGAAACAGGACATAGATAATTAGAATGTTCAGAGGATCAGGATGATAGTAATTGACTGAAACAGGACATAGATAATTAGAATGGACAGAGGATCAGGATGATAGTAATTGACTGAAACAGGACATAGATAATTAGAATGGACAGAGGATCAGGATGATAGTAATTGACTGAAACAGGACATAGATAATTAGAATGGACAGAGGATCAGGATGATAGTAATTGACTGAAACAGGACATAGATAATTAGAATGTTCAGAGGATCAGGATGATAGTAATTGACTGAAACAGGACATAGATGATTAGAATGGACAGAGGATCAGGATGATAGTAATTGACTGAAACAGGACATAGATAATTAGAATGTTCAGAGGATCAGGATGACAGTAATTGACTGAAACAGGACATAGATAATTAGAATGTTCAGAGGATCAGGATGACAGTAATTGACTGAAACAGGACATAGATAATTTGAATGGACAGAGGATCAGGATGATAGTAATTGGCTGAAACAGGACATAGATAATTAGAATGGACAGAGGATCATGATGATAGTAATTGACTGAAACAGGACATAGATAATTAGAATGGACAGAGGATCAGGATGATAGTAATTGACTGAAACAGGGCATAGATAATTAGAATGGACAGAGGATCAGGATGATAGTAATTGACTGAAACAGGACATAGATAATTAGAATGTTCAGAGGATCAGGATGATAGTAATTGACTGAAACAGGACATAGATAATTAGAATAGACAGAGGATCAGGATGATAGTAATTGACTGAAACAGGGCATAGATAATTAGCATGGAAAGAGGATCAGGATGATAGTAATTGACTGAAACAGGACGTAGATAATTAGAATGGACAGAGGATCAGGATGATAGTAATTGACTGAAACAGGACATAGATAATTAGAATGGACAGAGGATCAGGATGATAGTAATTGACTGAAACAGGACATAGATAATTAGAATGGACAGAGGATCAGGATGATAGTAATTGACTGAAACAGGACATAGATAATTAGAATGGACAGAGGATCAGGATGATAGTATTTGACTGAAACAGGACATAGATAATTAGAATGGACAGAGGATCAGGATGATAGTAATTGACTGAAACAGGACATAGATAAGTAGAATGGACAGAGGATCAGGATGATAGTAATTGACTGAAACAGGACATAGATAATTAGAATGGTCAGAGGATCAGGATGATAGTAATTGACTGAAACAGGACATAGATAATTAGAATAGACAGGGGATCACAATGATAGTAATTGACTGAAACAGGACATAGATAATTAGAATGGACAGATGATGAGGATGATATTAATTGACTGAAACAGGACATAGATAATTAGAATGTTCAGAGGATCAGGATGATAGTAATTGACTGAAACAGGACATAGATAATTAGAATGGACAGAGGATCAGGATGATAGTAATTGACTGAAACAGGACATAGATAATTAGAATGGACAGAGGATCAGGATGATAGTAATTGACTGAAACAGGACATAGATAATCAGAATGTTCAGAGGATCAGGATGATAGTAATTGACTGAAACAGGACATAGATAATTAGAATGGACAGAGGATCAGGATGATAGTAATTGACTGAAACAGGACATAGATAATTAGAGTGTTCAGAGGATCAGGATGATAGTAATTGACTGAAACAGGACATAGATGATTAGAATGGACAGAGGATCAGGATGATAGTAATTGACTGAAACAGGACATAGATAATTAGAATGTTCAGAGGATCAGTATGACAGTAATTGACTGAAACAGGACATAGATAATTAGAATGTTCAGAGGATCAGGATGATAGTAATTGGCTGAAACAGGACATGGATAATTAGAATGGACAGAGGATCATGATGATAGTAATTGACTGAAACAGGACATAGATAATTAGAATGGACAGAGGATCATGATGATAGTAATTGACTGAAACAGGACATAGATAATTAGAATGTTCAGAGGATCAGGATGATAGTAATTGACTGAAACAGGACATAGATAATTTGAATGGACAGAGGATCAGGATGATAGTAATTGGCTGAAACAGGACATAGATAATTAGAATGGACAGAGGATCATGATGATAGTAATTGACTGAAACAGGACATAGATAATTAGAATGTTCAGAGGATCAGGATGACAGTAATTGACTGAAACGGGACATAGATAATTAGAAAGGACAGAGGATCAGGATGATAGTAATTGACTGAAACAGGACATAGATAATTTGAATGGACAGAGGATCAGGATGATAGTAATTGGCTGAAACAGGACATAGATAATTAGAATGGACAGAGGATCATGATGATAGTAATTGACTGAAACAGGACATAGATAATTAGAATGTTCAGAGGATCAGGATGACAGTAATTGACTGAAACGGGACATAGATAATTAGAATGGACAGAGGATCAGGATGATAGTAATTGACTGAAACAGGAAATAGATAATTAGAATGGACAGAGCATCAGGATGATAGTAATTGACTGAAACAGGACATAGATAATTAGAATGGACAGAGGAAAAGGATGATAGTAATTGACTGAAACAGGACATAGATAATTAGAATGGACAGAGGAAAAGGATGATAGTAATTGACTGAAACGGGACATAGATAATTAGAATGGACAGAGGATCTGGATGACAGTAATTGACTGAATCAGGAAATAGATAATTAGAATGTACAGAGGATCAGGATGATAGTAATTGACTGAAACAGGACATAGATAATTAGAATGTACAGAGGATCAGGATGATACTAATTGACTGAAACAGGACATATATAATTAGAATGGACAGAGGATCAGGATGATAGTAATTGACTGAAACAGGACATAGATAATCAGAATGAATAGAGGAAAGGGATGATAGTAATTGACTGAAACAGGACATAGATAATTAGAATGGACAGAGGATCAGGATGATAGTAATTGACTGAAACAGGACATAGATAGTTAGAATGGACAGAGGATCAGGATGATAGTAATTGACTGAAACAGGACATAGATAATTAGAATGGACAGAGGATCAGGATGATAGTAATTGACTGAAACAGGACATAGATAATTAGAATGGCCAGAGGATCAGGATGATAGTAATTGACTGAAACAGGACATAGATAATTAGAATAGCCAGAGGATCAGGATGATAGTAATTGACTGAAACAGGACATAGATAATTAGAATGGACAGAGGATCAGGATGATAGTAATTGACTGAAACAGGACATAGATAATTAGAATGGACAGAGCATCAGGATGATAGTAATTGACTGAAACGGGCCATAGATAATTAGAATGGACAGAGGATGAGGATTATAGTAATTGACTGAAACAGGACATAGATAATTAGAATGGACAGAGGATCAGGATGATAGTAATTGACTGAAACAGGACATAGATAATTAGAATGTTCAGAGGATCAGGATGACAGTAATTGACTGAAACAGGACATAGATAATTAGAATGGACAGAGGATCAGGATGTTTGTAATCGACTGAAACAGGACATAGATAATTAGAATAGACAGAGGATCAGGAAGTCAGTAATTGACTGAAACAGGACATAGATAATTAGAATAGACAGAGGATCAGGATGACAGTTATTGACTGAAACAGGACATAGATAATTAGAATAGACAGAGGATCAGGATGAAAGTAATTGACTGAAACGGGACATAGATAATTAGAATGGACAGAGGATCAGGATGATAGTAATTGACTGAAACAGGACATAGATAATTAGAATGGACAGAGGATCAGGATGATAGTAATTGACTGAAACAGGACATAGATAATTAGAATAGACAGAGGATCAGGATGACAGTAATTGACTGAAACAGGAAATAGATAATTAGAATGGACAGAGGATCAGGATGATAGTAATTGACTGAAACAGGACATAGATAATTAGAATAGACAGAGGATCAGGATGATAGTAATTGACTGAAACAGGACATAGATAATTAGAATGTTCAGAGCATCAGGATGACAGTAATTGACTGAAACGGGACATAGATAATTAGAATAGACAGAGGATCAGGATGATAGTAATTGACTGAAACAGGACATAGATAATTAGAATGTACAGAGGATCAGGATGATACTAATTGACTGAAACTGGACATAGATAATTAGAATGGACAGAGGATCAGGATGATAGTAATTGACTGAAACAGGACATAGATAATCAGAATGGACAGAGGAAAAGGATGATAGTAATTGACTGAAACAGGACATAGATAATTAGAATGGACAGAGGATCAGGATGATAGTAATTGACTGAAACAGGACATAGATAGTTAGAATGGACAGAGGATCAGGATGATAGTAATTGACTGAAACAGGACATAGATAATTAGAATGGACAGAGGATCAGGATGATAGTAATTGACTGAAACAGGACATAGATAATTAGAATAGACAGAGGATCAGGATGATAGTAATTGACTGAAACAGGACATAGATAATTAGAATAGCCAGAGGATCAGGATGATAGTAATTGACTGAAACAGGACATAGATAATTAGAATGGACAGAGGATCAGGATGATAGTAATTGACTGAAACAGGACATAGATAATTAGAATGGACAGAGCATCAGGATGATAGTAATTGACTGAAACGGGCCATAGATAATTAGAATGGACAGAGGATGAGGATTATAGTAATTGACTGAAACAGGACATAGATAATTAGAATGGACAGAGGATCAGGATGATAGTAATTGACTGAAACAGGACATAGATAATTAGAATGTTCAGAGGATCAGGATGACAGTAATTGACTGAAACAGGACATAGATAATTAGAATGGACAGAGGATCAGGATGTTTGTAATCGACTGAAACAGGACATAGATAATTAGAATGGACAGAGGATCAGGATGATAGTAATTGACTGAAACAGGACATAGATAATTAGAATGGACAGAGGATCAGGATGATAGTAATTGACTGAAACAGGACATAGATAATTAGAATGGACAGAGGATCAGGATGATAGTAATTGACTGAAACAGGACATAGATAATTAGAATGGACAGAGGATCAGGATGATAGTAATTGACTGAAACAGGACATAGATAATTAGAATGTTCAGAGGATCAGGATGACAGTAATTGACTGAAACAGGACATAGATAATTAGAATGGACAGAGGATCAGGATGTTTGTAATCGACTGAAACAGGACATAGATAATTAGAATGGACAGAGGATCAGGATGATAGTAATTGACTGAAACAGAACATAGATAATTAGAATGGACAGAGGATCAGGATATTTGTAATCGACTGAAACAGGACATAGATAATTAGAATGGACAGAGTGTCAGGATGACAGTAATTGACTGAAACAGGACATAGATAATTAGAATGGACAGAGGATCAGGATGTTTGTAATCGACTGAAACAGGACATAGATAATTAGAATGGACAGAGTGTCAGGATGATAGTAATTGACTGAAACAGGACATAGATAATTAGAATAGACAGAGGATCAGGAAGTCAGTAATTGACTGAAACAGGACATAGATAATTAGAATAGACAGAGGATCAGGATGACAGTAATTGACTGAAACAGGACATAGATAATTAGAATAGACAGAGGATCAGGATGAAAGTAATTGACTGAAACGGGACATAGATAATTAGAATGGACAGAGGATCAGGATGATAGTAATTGACTGAAACAGGACATAGATAATTAGAATAGACAGAGGATCAGGACGACAGTAATTGACTGAAACGGGACATAGATAATTAGAATGGACAGAGGATCAGGATGATAGTAATTGACTGAAACAGGACATAGATAATTAGAATAGACAGAGGATCAGGATGACAGTAATTGACTGAAACAGGAAATAGATAATTAGAATGGACAGAGGATCAGGATGATAGTAATTGACTGAAACAGGACATAGATAATTAGAATAGACAGAGGATCAGGATGATAGTAATTGACTGAAACAGGACATAGATAATTAGAATGTTCAGAGCATCAGGATGATAGTAATTGACTGAAACGGGACATAGATAATTAGAATAGACAGAGGATCAGGATGATAGTAATTGACTGAAACAGGACATAGATAATTAGAATGGACAGAGGATCAGGAGGATAGTAATTGACTGAAACAGGACATAGATAATTATAAAAGACAGAGGATCAGGATGATAGTAATTGACTGAAACGGGACATAGATAATTAGAATGATCAGAGGATCAGGATGATAGTAGTTGACTGAAACAGGACATAGATAATTAGAATGGACAGAGGATCAGGATGATAGTAATTGACTGAAACAGGACATAGATAATTAGAATGGACAGAGGATCAGGATGATAGTAATTGACTGAAACAGGACATAGATAATTATAATGTTCAGAGAATCAGGATGACAGTAATTGACTGAAACGGGACATAGATAATTAGAATGATCAGAGGATCAGGATGATAGTAGTTGACTGAAACAGGACATAGGTAATTAGAATGGACAGAGCATCAGGATGATAGTAATTGACTGAAACAGGACATAGATAATTATAATGTTCAGAGAATCAGGATGACAGTAATTGACTGAAACGGGACATAGATAATTAGAATGATCAGAGGATCAGGATGATAGTAGTTGACTGAAACAGGACATAGATAATTAGAATGGACAGAGGATCAGGATGATAGTAATTGACTGAAACAGGACATAGATAATTAAAATGGACAGAGGATCAGGATGATAGTAATTGACTGAAACAGGACATAGATAATTTGAATGGACAGAGGATCAGGATGATAGTAATTGACTGAAACAGGGCATAGATAATTAGAATGGACAGAGGATCAGGATGATAGTAATTGACTGAAACAGGACATAGATAATTAGAATGTTCAGAGGATCAGGATGATAGTAATTGACTGAAACAGGACATAGATAATTAGAATAGACAGGGGATCACAATGATAGTAATTGACTGAAACAGGACATAGATAATTAGAATAGACAGAGGATCAGGATGATAGTAATTGACTGAAACAGGGCATAGATAATTAGAATGGAAAGAGGATCAGGATGATAGTAATTGACTGAAACAGGACATAGATAATTAGAATGGACAGAGGATCAGGATGATAGTAATGGACTGAAACAGGACATAGATAATTAGAATGGACAGAGGATCAGGATGATAGTAATTGACTGATACAGGACATAGATAATTAGAATGGACAGAGAATCAGGATGATAGTAATTGACTGAAACGGGCCATAGATAATTGGAATGGTCAGAGGATGAGGATTATAGTAATTGACTGAAACAGGACATAGATAATTAGAATGGACAGAGGATCAGGATGATAGTAATTGACTGAAACGGGACATAGATAATTAGAATGTTCAGAGGATCAGGATGATAGTATTTGACTGAAACAGGACATAGATAATTAGAATGGACAGAGGATCAGGATGTTTGTAATCGACTGAAACAGGACATAGATAATTAGAATAGACAGAGGATCAGGATGACAGTAATTGACTGAAACAGGACACAGATAATTAGAATAGACAGAGGATCAGGATGACAGTAATTGACTGAAACAGGACATTGATAATCAGAATGGACAGATGATCAGCATGATAGTAATTGACTGAAACAGGACATAGATAATTAGAATAGACAGAGGATCAGGAAGACAGTAATTGACTGAAACAGGACATAGATAATTAGAATAGACAGAGGATCAGGATGACAGTAATTGACTGAAACAGGACATAGATAATTAGAATAGACAGAGGATCAGGATGACAGTAATTGACTGAAACAGGACACAGATAATTAGAATAGACAGAGGATCAGGAAGACAGTAATTGACTGAAACAGGACATAGATAATTAGAATAGACAGAGGATCAGGATGACAGTAATTGACTGAAACAGGACACAGATAATTAAAATAGACAGAGGATCAGGATGACAGTAATTGAATGAAACGGGACATAGATAATTAGAATGGACAGAGGATCAGGATGATAGTAATTGACTGAAACAGGACATAGATAATTAGAATAGACAGAGGATCAGGACGACAGTAATTGACTGAAAAGGGACATAGATAATTAGAATAGACAGAGGATCAGGATGATAGTAATTGACTGAAACAGGACATAGATAATTAGAATGTTCAGAGGATCAGGATGACAGTAATTGACTGAAACGGGACATAGATAATTATAATGTTCAGAGAATCAGGATGACAGTAATTGACTGAAACGGGACACAGATAATTAGAATGATCAGAGGATCAGGATGATAGTAGTTGACTGAAACAGGACATAGATAATTAGAATGGACAGAGGATCAGGATGATAGTAATTGACTGAAACAGGACATAGATAATTAGAATGGACAGAGGATCAGGATGATAGTAATTGACTGAAACAGGACATAGATAATTAGAATGGACAGAGGATCAGGATGATAGTAATTGACTGAAACAGGACATAGATAATTAGAATGTTCATAGGATCAGGATGACAGTAATTGACTGAAACGGGACATAGATAATTATAATGTTCAGAGAATCAGGATGATAGTAATTGATTGAAACGGGACACAGATAATTAGAATGGACAGAGGATCAGGATGACAGTAATTGACTGAAACGGGACACAGATAATTAGAATGATCAGAGGATCAGGATGATAGTAGTTGACTGAAACATGACATAGATAATTAGAATGGACAGAGGATCAGGATGATAGTAATTGACTGAAACAGGACATAGATAATTAGAATGGACAGAGGATCAGGCTAATAGTAATTGACTGAAACAGGACATAGATAATTATAAAAGACAGAGGATCAGGATGATAGTAATTGACTGAAACAGGACATAGATTATTAGAATGTTCAGAGGATCAGGATGACAGTAATTGACTGAAACGGAACATAGATAATTATAATGTTCAGAGAATCAGGATGACAGTAATTGACTGAAACGGGACACAGATAATTAGAATGATCAGAGGATCAGGATGATAGTAGTTGACTGAAACAGGACATAGATAATTAGAATGGACAGAGGATCAGGATGATAGTAATTGACTGAAACAGGACATAGATAATTATAAAAGACAGAGGATCAGGATGATAGTAATTGACTGAAACAGGACATAGATTATTAGAAAGTTCAGAGGATCAGGATGATAGTAATTGACTGAAATAGGACATAGATAATTAGAATGGACAGAGGATCAGGATGATAGCAATTGACTGAAACAGGACATGTATAATTAGAATGGACAGAGGATCAGGATGATAGTAATTGACTGAAACAGGACATAGATAATTAGAATAGACAGAGGATCAGGATGATAGTAATTGACTGAAACAGGACATAGATAATTAGAATGTTCAGAGGATCAGGATGACAGTAATTGACTGAAACGGGACATAGATAATTAGAATAGACAGAGGATCAGGATGATAGTAATTGACTGAAACAGGACATAGATAATTAGAATGGACAGAGGATCAGGATGATAGTAATTGACTGAAACAGGACATAGATAATTATAAAAGACAGAGGATCAGGATGATAGTAATTGACTGAAACGGGACATAGATAATTAGAATGATCAGAGGATCAGGATGGTAGTAGTTGACTGAAACAGGACATAGATAATTAGAATGGACAGAGGATCAGGATGATAGTAATTGACTGAAACAGGACATAGATAATTAGAATGGACAGAGGATCAGGATGATATTAATTGACTGAAACAGGACACAGATAATTATAATGTTCTGAGAATCAGGTTGACAGTAATTGACTGAAACGGGACATAGATAATTAGAATGATCAGAGGATCAGGAAGATAGTAGTTGACTGAAACAGGACATAGATAATTAGAATAGACAGAGGATCAGGATGATAGTAATTGACTGAAACAGGACATAGATAATTATAATGTTCAGAGAATCAGGATGACAGTAATTGACTGAAACGGGACATAGATAATTAGAATGATCAGAGGATCAGGATGATAGTAGTTGACTGAAACAGGACATAGATAATTAGAATGGACAGAGGATCAGGATGATAGTAATTGACTGAAACAGGACATAGATAATTTGAATGGACAGAGGATCAGGATGTTAGTAATTGACTGAAACAGGACATAGATAATTAGAATGCACAGAGGATCAGGATGATAGTAATTGACTGAAACAGGGCATAGATAATTAGAATGGACAGAGGATCAGGATGATAGTAATTGACTGAAACAGGACATAGATAATTAGAATGTTCAGAGGATCAGGATGATAGTAATTGACTGAAACAGGACATAGATAATTAGAATAGACAGAGGATCAGGATGATAGTAATTGACTGAAACAGGGCATAGATAATTAGAATGGAAAGAGGATCAGGCTGATAGTAATTGACTGAAACAGGACATAGATAATTAGAATGGTCAGAGGATCAGGATGATAGTAATGGATTGAAACAGGACATAGATAATTAGAATGGACAGAGGATCAGGATGATAGTATATGACTGAAACAGGACATAGATAATTAGAATGGTCAGAGGATCAGGATGATAGTAATTGACTGAAACAGGACATAGATAATTAGAATATACAGGGGATCACAATGATAGTAATTGACTGAAACAGGACATAGATAATTAGAATGGACAGATGATGAGGATGATAGTAATTGACTGAAACAGGACATAGATAATTAGAATGGACAGAGTATCAGGATGATAGTAATTGACTGAAACAGGACAGAGATAATTAGAATAGACAGGGGATCACAATGATAGTAATTGACTGAAACAGGACATAGATAATTAGAATGGACAGATGATGAGGATGATAGTAATTGACTGAAACAGGACATAGATAATTAGAATGTTCAGAGGATCAGGATGATAGTAATTGACTGAAACAGGACATAGATAATTAGTATGGACAGAGGATCAGGATGATAGTAATTGACTGAAACAGGACAGAGATAATTAGAATGGACAGAGGATCAGGATGATAGTAATTGACTGAAACTGGACAGAGATAATTAGAATAGACAGGGGATCACAATGATAGTAATTGACTGAAACAGGACATAGATAATTAGAATGGACAGAGTATCAGTATGATAGTAATTGACTGAAACAGGACATAGATAATTAGAATGGACAGAGAATCAGGATGATAGTAATTGACTGAAACGGGCCATAGATAATTGGAATGGTCAGAGGATGAGGATTATAGTAATTGACTGAAACAGGACATAGATAATTAGAATGGACAGAGGATCAGGATGATAGTAATTGACTGAAACGGGACATAGATAATTAGAATGTTCAGAGGATCAGGATGATAGTATTTGACTGAAACAGGACATAGATAATTAGAATGGACAGAGGATCAGGATGTTTGTAATCGACTGAAACAGGACATAGATAATTAGAATAGACAGAGGATCAGGATGACAGTAATTGACTGAAACAGGACACAGATAATTAGAATAGACAGAGGATCAGGATGACAGTAATTGACTGAAACAGGACATTGATAATCAGAATGGACAGATGATCAGCATGATAGTAATTGACTGAAACAGGACATAGATAATTAGAATAGACAGAGGATCAGGAAGACAGTAATTGACTGAAACAGGACATAGATAATTAGAATAGACAGAGGATCAGGATGACAGTAATTGACTGAAACAGGACATAGATAATTAGAATAGACAGAGGATCAGGATGACAGTAATTGACTGAAACAGGACACAGATAATTAGAATAGACAGAGGATCAGGAAGACAGTAATTGACTGAAACAGGACATAGATAATTAGAATAGACAGAGGATCAGGATGACAGTAATTGACTGAAACAGGACACAGATAATTAAAATAGACAGAGGATCAGGATGACAGTAATTGACTGAAACGGGACATAGATAATTAGAATGGACAGAGGATCAGGATGATAGTAATTGACTGAAACAGGACATAGATAATTAGAATAGACAGAGGATCAGGACGACAGTAATTGACTGAAAAGGGACATAGATAATTAGAATAGACAGAGGATCAGGATGATAGTAATTGACTGAAACAGGACATAGATAATTAGAATGTTCAGAGGATCAGGATGACAGTAATTGACTGAAACGGGACATAGATAATTATAATGTTCAGAGAATCAGGATGACAGTAATTGACTGAAACGGGACACAGATAATTAGAATGGACAGAGGATCAGGATGATAGTAATTGACTGAAACAGGACATAGATAATTAGAATGTTCATAGGATCAGGATGACAGTAATTGACTGAAACGGGACATAGATAATTATAATGTTCAGAGAATCAGGATGACAGTAATTGACTGAAACGGGACATAGATAATTAGAATGATCAGAGGATCAGGATGATAGTAGTTGACTGAAACAGGACATAGATAATTAGAATGGACAGAGGATCAGGATGATAGTAATTGACTGAAACAGGACATAGATAATTAGAATGGACAGAGGATCAGGCTAATAGTAATTGACTGAAACAGGACATAGATAATTATAAAAGACAGAGGATCAGGATGATAGTAATTGACTGAAACAGGACATAGATTATTAGAATGTTCAGAGGATCAGGATGACAGTAATTGACTGAAACGGAACATAGATAATTATAATGTTCAGAGAATCAGGATGACAGTAATTGACTGAAACGGGACACAGATAATTAGAATGATCAGAGGATCAGGATGATAGTAGTTGACTGAAACAGGACATAGATAATTAGAATGGACAGAGGATCAGGATGATAGTAATTGACTGAAACAGGACATAGATAATTAGAATGGACAGAGGATCAGGATGATAGTAATTGACTGAAACAGGACATAGATAATTATAAAAGACAGAGGATCAGGATGATAGTAATTGACTGAAACAGGACATAGATTATTAGAATGTTCAGAGGATCAGGATGATAGTAATTGACTGAAACGGGACATAGATAATTAGAATGATCAGAGGATCAGGATGATAGTAGTTGACTGAAACAGGACATAGATAATTAGAATGGACAGAGGATCAGGATGATAGCAATTGACTGAAACAGGACATGTATAATTAGAATGGACAGAGGATCAGGATGATAGTAATTGACTGAAACAGGACATAGATAATTAGAATAGACAGAGGATCAGGATGATAGTAATTGACTGAAACAGGACATAGATAATTAGAATGTTCAGAGGATCAGGATGACAGTAATTGACTGAAACGGGACATAGATAATTAGAATAGACAGAGGATCAGGATGATAGTAATTGACTGAAACAGGACATAGATAATTAGAATGGACAGAGGATCAGGATGATAGTAATTGACTGAAACAGGACATAGATAATTATAAAAGACAGAGGATCAGGATGATAGTAATTGACTGAAACGGGACATAGATAATTAGAATGATCAGAGGATCAGGATGATAGTAGTTGACTGAAACAGGACATAGATAATTAGAATGGACAGAGGATCAGGATGATAGTAATTGACTGAAACAGGACATAGATAATTAGAGTGTTCAGAGGATCAGGATGATAGTAATTGACTGAAACAGGACATAGATAATTAGAATAGACAGAGGATCAGGATGATAGTAATTGACTGAAACAGGACATAGATAATTAGAATGTTCAGAGGATCAGGATGACAGTAATTGACTTAAACAGGACATTGATAATTAGAATGTTCAGAGGATGAGGATGATAGTAATTGACTGAAACAGGACATAGATAATTAGAATGGACAGAGGATCAGGATGATAGTAATTGACTGAAACAGGACATAGATAATTAGAATGGACAGAGGATCAGGATGATAGTAATTGACTGAAACAGGACATAGATAATTAGAATGGTCAGAGGATCAGGATGATAGTAATTGACTGAAACAGGACATAGATAATTAGAATGGACAGAGGATCAGGATGATAGTAATTGACTGAAACAGGACATAGATAATTAGAATGGACAGAGGATCAGGATGATAGTAATTGACTGAAACAGGACATAGATAATTAGAATACACAGAGGATCAGGATGATAGTAATTGACTGAAACAGGACATAGATAATTAGAACGGACATAGGAATCGGATGATAGTAATTGACTGAAACAGGACATAGATAATTAGAATGGACAGAGGATCAGGATGACAGTAATTGACGGAAACAGGACATAGATAATTAGAATACACAGAGGATCAGGATGATAGTAATTGACTGAAACAGGACATAGATAATTAGAACGGACATAGGATCAGGATGATAGTAATTGACTGAAACAGGACATAGATAATTAGAATGGACAGAGGATCAGGATGATAGTAATTGACTGAAACAGGAGATAGATAAATAGAATGTTCAGAGGATCAGGATGATAGTAATTGACTGAAACAGGACATAGATAATTAGAATGGACAGAGGATCAGGATGATAGTAATTGACTGAAACAGGACATAGATAATTAGCATGGACAGAGGATCAGGATGATAGTAATTGACTGAAACAGGACATAGATAATTAGAATGTTTTGAGGATCAGGATGATAGTAATTGACTGAAACAGGACATAGATAATTAGAATGTTCAGAGGATCAGGATGATAGTAATTGACTGAAACAGGGCATAGATAATTAGAATGGAAAGAGGATCAGGATGATAGTAATTGACTGAAACAGGACGTAGATAATTAGAATGGACAGAAGATCAGGATGATAGTAATTGACTGAAACAGGACATAGATAATTAGAATGGACAGAGGATCAGGATGATAGTAATTGACTGAAACAGGACATAGATAATTAGAATGGTCAGAGGATCAGGATGAGAGTAATTGACTGAAACAGGACATAGATAATTAGAATAGACAGGGGATCTTGATGATAGTAATTGACTGAAACAGGACATAGATAATTAGAATGGACAGAGGATGAGGATGATAGTAATTGACTGAAACAGGACATTGATAATTAGAATGTTCAGAGGATCAGGATGATAGTAATTGACTGAAACAGGACATAGATAATTAGAATGGACAGAGGATCATGATGATAGTAATTGACTGAAACAGGACAGAGATAATTAGAATGGAGAGAGGATCAGGATGATAGTAATTGACTGAAACAGGACATAGATAATTAGAATGGACAGAGGATCAGGATGATAGTAATTGACTGAAACAGGACATAGATAATTAGAGTGTTCAGAGGATCAGGATGATAGTAATTGACTGAAACAGGACATAGATAATTAGAATAGACAGAGGATCAGGATGATAGTAATTGACTGAAACAGGACATAGATAATTAGAATGTTCAGAGGATCAGGATGACAGTAATTGACTGAAACGGGACATAGATAATTAGAATGGACTGAGGATCAGGATGATAGTAATTGACTCAAACGGGACATAGAGAATTAGAATGGACAGAGGATTAGAATGATAGTAATTGACTGAAACAGGGCATAGATGATTAGAATGGACAGAGGATCAGGATGATAGTAATTGACTGAAACAGGACATAGATAATTAGAATGGACAGAGGATCAGGATGATAGTAATTGACTGAAACAGGACATAGATAATTAGAATGTTCAGAGGATCAGTATGACAGTAATTGACTGAAACAGGACATAGATGATTAGAATGTTCAGAGGATCAGGATGACAGTAATTGACTGAAACGGGACATAGATAATTAGAATGGACAGAGGATCAGGATGATAGTATTTGACTGAAACAGGACATAGATAATTAGAATGGACAGAGGATCAAGATGATAGTAATTGGCTGAAACAGGACATAGATAATTAGAATGGACAGAGGATCAGGATGATAGTAATTGACTGAAACAGGACATAGATAATTAGAATAGACAGAGGATCAGGATGACTGTAATTGACTGAAACGGGACATAGATAATTAGAGTGGACAGAGGATCAGGATGACAGTAATTGACTGAAACAGGAAATAGATAATTACAATGTACAGAGGATCAGGATGATAGTAATTGACTGAAACAGGACATAGATAATTACAATGGACAGAGGAAAAGGATGATAGTAATTGACTGAAACGGGACATAGATAATTAGAATGGACAGAGGATCAGGATGACAGTAATTGACTGAAACAGGACATTGATAATTAGAATGGACAGAGGATCAGGATGACAGCAATTGACGGAAACAGGACATAGATAATTAGAATACACAGAGGATCAGGATGATAGTAATTGACTGAAACAGGACATAGATAATTAGAATGGACAGAGGATCAGGATGATAGTAATTGACTGAAACAGGACATAGATAATTAGAATGTTCAGAGGATCAGGATGATAGTAATTGACTGAAACAGGACATAGATAATTAGAATGGACAGAGGATCAGGATGATAGTAATTGACTGAAACAGGACATAGATAATTAGAATAGACAGAGGATCAGGATGATAGTAATTGACTGAAACAGGGCATAGATAATTAGAATGGACAGAGGAAAAGGATGATAGTAATTGACTGAAACAGGACATAGATAATTAGAATGTTCAGAGGATCAGGATGATAGTAATTGACTGAAACAGGACATAGATAATTAGAATAGACAGAGGATCAGGATGATAGTAATTGACTGAAACAGGGCATAGATAATTAGAATGGAAAGAGGATCAGGATGATAGTAATTGACTGAAACAGGACGTAGATAATTAGAATGGACAGAGGATCAGGATGATAGTAATTGACTGAAACTGGACATAGATAATTAGAATGGACAGAGGATCAGGATGATAGTAATTGACTGAAACAGGACATAGATAATTAGAATGGACAGAGGATCAGGATGATAGTAATTGACTGAAACAGGACATAGATAATTAGAATGTTCAGAGGATCAGGATGATAGTAATTGACTGAAACAGGACATAGATAATTAGAATGGACAGAGGATCAGGATGATAGTAATTGACTGAAACAGGACATAGATAATTAGAATGGACAGAGGATCAGGATGATAGTAATTGACTGAAACAGGAAATAGATAATTAGAATGGTCAGAGGATCAGGATGATAGTAATTGACTGAAACAGGACATAGATAATTAGAATAGACAGAGGATCAGGATGATAGTAATTGACTGAAACAGGACATAGATAATTAGAATGGACAGAGGATCAGGATGATAGTAATTGACTGAAACAGGACATAGATAATTAGAATGGACAGAGGATCAGGATGATAGTAATTGACTGAAACAGGACATAGATAATTAGAATGGACAGAGGATCAGGATGATAGTATTTGACTGAAACAGGACATAGATAATTAGAATGGACAGAGGATCAGGATGATAGTAATTGACTGAAACAGGACATAGATAAGTAGAATGGACAGAGGATCAGGATGATAGTAATTGACTGAAACAGGACATAGATAATTAGAATGGTCAGAGGATCAGGATGATAGTAATTGACTGAAACAGGACATAGATAATTAGAATAGACAGGGGATCACAATGATAGTAATTGACTGAAACAGGACATAGATAATTAGAATGGACAGATGATGAGGATGATAGTAATTGACTGAAACAGGACATAGATAATTAGAATGTTCAGAGGATCAGGATGATAGTAATTGACTGAAACAGGACATAGATAATTAGAATGGACAGAGGATCAGGATGATAGTAATTGACTGAAACAGGACATAGATAATTAGAATGGACAGAGGATCAGGATGATAGTAATTGACTGAAACAGGACATAGATAATTAGAATGTTCAGAGGATCAGGATGATAGTAATTGACTGAAACAGGACATAGATAATTAGAATGGACAGAGGATCAGGATGATAGTAATTGACTGAAACAGGACATAGATAATTAGAGTGTTCAGAGGATCAGGATGATAGTAATTGACTGAACCAGGACATAGATGATTAGAATGGACAGAGGATCAGGATGATAGTAATTGACTGAAACAGGACATAGATAATTAGAATGTTCAGAGGATCAGTATGACAGTAATTGACTGAAACAGGACATAGATAATTAGAATGCTCAGAGGATCAGGATGATAGTAATTGGCTGAAACAGGACATAGATAATTAGAATGGACAGAGGATCATGATGATAGTAATTGACTGAAACAGGACATAGATAATTAGAATGGACAGAGGATCATGATGATAGTAATTGACTGAAACAGGACATAGATAATTAGAATGTTCAGAGGATCAGGATGATAGTAATTGACTGAAACAGGACATAGATAATTTGAATGGACAGAGGATCAGGATGATAGTAATTGGCTGAAACAGGACATAGATAATTAGAATGGACAGAGGATCATGATGATAGTAATTGACTGAAACAGGACATAGATAATTAGAATGTTCAGAGGATCAGGATGACAGTAATTGACTGAAACGGGACATAGATAATTAGAAAGGACAGAGGATCAGGATGATAGTAATTGACTGAAACAGGACATAGATAATTTGAATGGACAGAAGATCAGGATGATAGTAATTGGCTGAAACAGGACATAGATAATTAGAATGGACAGAGGATCATGATGATAGTAATTGACTGAAACAGGACATAGATAATTAGAATGTTCAGAGGATCAGGATGACAGTAATTGACTGAAACGGGACATAGATAATTAGAATGGACAGAGGATCAGGATGATAGTAATTGACTGAAACAGGAAATAGATAATTAGAATGGACAGAGCATCAGGATGATAGTAATTGACTGAAACAGGACATAGATAATTAGAATGGACAGAGGAAAAGGATGATAGTAATTGACTGAAACAGGACATAGATAATTAGAATGGACAGAGGAAAAGGATGATAGTAATTGACTGAAACGGGACATAGATAATTAGAATGGACAGAGGATCAGGATGACAGTAATTGACTGAATCAGGAAATAGATAATTAGAATGTACAGAGGATCAGGATGATAGTAATTGACTGAAACAGGACATAGATAATTAGAATGTACAGAGGATCAGGATGATACTAATTGACTGAAACAGGACATATATAATTAGAATGGACAGAGGATCAGGATGATAGTAATTGACTGAAACAGGACATAGATAATCAGAATGAACAGAGGAAAGGGATGATAGTAATTGACTGAAACAGGACATAGATAATTAGAATGGACAGAGGATCAGGATGATAGTAATTGACTGAAACAGGACATAGATAGTTAGAATGGACAGAGGATCAGGATGATAGTAATTGACTGAAACAGGACATAGATAATTAGAATGGACAGAGGATCAGGATGATAGTAATTGACTGAAACAGGACATAGATAATTAGAATGGCCAGAGGATCAGGATGATAGTAATTGACTGAAACAGGACATAGATAATTAGAATAGCCAGAGGATCAGGATGATAGTAATTGACTGAAACAGGACATAGATAATTAGAATGGACAGAGGATCAGGATGATAGTAATTGACTGAAACAGGACATAGATAATTAGAATGGACAGAGCATCAGGATGATAGTAATTGACTGAAACGGGCCATAGATAATTAGAATGGACAGAGGATGAGGATTATAGTAATTGACTGAAACAGGACATAGATAATTAGAATGGACAGAGGATCAGGATGATAGTAATTGACTGAAACAGGACATAGATAATTAGAATGTTCAGAGGATCAGGATGACAGTAATTGACTGAAACAGGACATAGATAATTAGAATGGACAGAGGATCAGGATGTTTGTAATCGACTGAAACAGGACATAGATAATTAGAATAGACAGAGGATCAGGAAGTCAGTAATTGACTGAAACAGGACATAGATAATTAGAATAGACAGAGGATCAGGATGACAGTTATTGACTGAAACAGGACATAGATAATTAGAATAGACAGAGGATCAGGATGAAAGTAATTGACTGAAACGGGACATAGATAATTAGAATGGACAGAGGATCAGGATGATAGTAATTGACTGAAACAGGACATAGATAATTAGAATGGACAGAGGATCAGGATGATAGTAATTGACTGAAACAGGACATAGATAATTAGAATAGACAGAGGATCAGGATGATAGTAATTGACTGAAACAGGACATAGATAATTAGAATGTTCAGAGCATCAGGATGACAGTAATTGACTGAAACGGGACATAGATAATTAGAATAGACAGAGGATCAGGATGATAGTAATTGACTGAAACAGGACATAGATAATTAGAATGTACAGAGGATCAGGATGATACTAATTGACTGAAACTGGACATAGATAATTAGAATGGACAGAGGATCAGGATGATAGTAATTGACTGAAACAGGACATAGATAATCAGAATGGACAGAGGAAAAGGATGATAGTAATTGACTGAAACAGGACATAGATAATTAGAATGGACAGAGGATCAGGATGATAGTAATTGACTGAAACAGGACATAGATAGTTAGAATGGACAGAGGATCAGGATGATAGTAATTGACTGAAACAGGACATAGATAATTAGAATGGACAGAGGATCAGGATGATAGTAATTGACTGAAACAGGACATAGATAATTAGAATAGACAGAGGATCAGGATGACAGTAATTGACAGAAACAGGAAATAGATAATTAGAATGGACAGAGGATCAGGATGATAGTAATTGACTGAAACAGGACATAGATAATTAGAATAGACAGAGGATCAGGATGATAGTAATTGACTGAAACAGGACATAGATAATTAGAATGTTCAGAGCATCAGGATGACAGTAATTGACTGAAACGGGACATAGATAATTAGAATAGACAGAGGATCAGGATGATAGTAATTGACTGAAACAGGACATAGATAATTAGAATGTACAGAGGATCAGGATGATACTAATTGACTGAAACTGGACATAGATAATTAGAATGGACAGAGGATCAGGATGATAGTAATTGACTGAAACAGGACATAGATAATCAGAATGGACAGAGGAAAAGGATGATAGTAATTGACTGAAACAGGACATAGATAATTAGAATGGACAGAGGATCAGGATGATAGTAATTGACTGAAACAGGACATAGATAGTTAGAATGGACAGAGGATCAGGATGATAGTAATTGACTGAAACAGGACATAGATAATTAGAATGGACAGAGGATCAGGATGATAGTAATTGACTGAAACAGGACATAGATAATTAGAATAGACAGAGGATCAGGATGATAGTAATTGACTGAAACAGGACATAGATAATTAGAATAGCCAGAGGATCAGGATGATAGTAATTGACTGAAACAGGACATAGATAATTAGAATGGACAGAGGATCAGGATGATAGTAATTGACTGAAACAGGACATAGATAATTAGAATGGACAGAGCATCAGGATGATAGTAATTGACTGAAACGGGCCATAGATAATTAGAATGGACAGAGGATGAGGATTATAGTAATTGACTGAAACAGGACATAGATAATTAGAATGGACAGAGGATCAGGATGATAGTAATTGACTGAAACAGGACATAGATAATTAGAATGTTCAGAGGATCAGGATGACAGTAATTGACTGAAACAGGACATAGATAATTAGAATGGACAGAGGATCAGGATGTTTGTAATCGACTGAAACAGGACATAGATAATTAGAATGGACAGAGGATCAGGATGATAGTAATTGACTGAAACAGGACATAGATAATTAGAATGGACAGAGGATCAGGATGATAGTAATTGACTGAAACAGGACATAGATAATTAGAATGGACAGAGGATCAGGATGATAGTAATTGACTGAAACAGGACATAGATAATTAGAATGGACAGAGGATCAGGATGATAGTAATTGACTGAAACAGGACATAGTTAATTAGAATGTTCAGAGGATCAGGATGACAGTAATTGACTGAAACAGGACATAGATAATTAGAATGGACAGAGGATCAGGATGTTTGTAATCGACTGAAACAGGACATAGATAATTAGAATGGACAGAGGATCAGGATGATAGTAATTGACTGAAACAGAACATAGATAATTAGAATGGACAGAGGATCAGGATGATAGTAATTGACTGAAACAGGACATAGATAATTAGAATGTTCAGAGGATCAGGATGACAGTAATTGACTGAAACAGGACATAGATAATTAGAATGGACAGAGGATCAGGATGTTTGTAATCGACTGAAACAGGACATAGATAATTAGAATGGACAGAGGATCAGGATGATAGTAATTGACTGAAACAGGACATAGATAATTAGAATGGACAGAGGATCAGGATGTTTGTAATCGACTGAAACAGGACATAGATAATTAGAATGGACAGAGGATCAGGATGTTTGTAATCGACTGAAACAGGACATAGATAATTAGAATGGACAGAGTGTCAGGATGATAGTAATTGACTGAAACAGGACATAGATATTTAGAATAGACAGAGGATCAGGAAGTCAGTAATTGACTGAAACAGGACATAGATAATTAGAATAGACAGAGGATCAGGATGACAGTAATTGACTGAAACAGGACATAGATAATTAGAATAGACAGAGGATCAGGATGAAAGTAATTGACTGAAACGGGACATAGATAATTAGAATGGACAGAGGATCAGGATGATAGTAATTGACTGAAACAGGACATAGATAATTAGAATAGACAGAGGATCAGGACGACAGTAATTGACTGAAACGGGACATAGATAATTAGAATGGACAGAGAATCAGGATGATAGTAATTGACTGAAACAGGACATAGATAATTAGAATAGACAGAGGATCAGGATGACAGTAATTGACTGAAACAGGAAATAGATAATTAGAATGGACAGAGGATCAGGATGATAGTAATTGACTGAAACAGGACATAGATAATTAGAATAGACAGAGGATCAGGATGATAGTAATTGACTGAAACAGGACATAGATAATTAGAATGTTCAGAGCATCAGGATGATAGTAATTGACTGAAACGGGACATAGATAATTAGAATAGACAGAGGATCAGGATGATAGTAATTGACTGAAACAGGACATAGATAATTAGAATGGACAGAGGATCAGGATGTTTGTAATCGACTGAAACAGGACATAGATAATTAGAATAGACAGAGGATCAGGATGACAGTAATTGACTGAAACAGGACACAGATAATTAGAATAGACAGAGGATCAGGATGACAGTAATTGACTGAAACAGGACATTGATAATCAGAATGGACAGATGATGAGCATGATATTAATTGACTGAAACAGGACATAGATAATTAGAATAGACAGAGGATCAGGAAGACAGTAATTGACTGAAACAGGACATAGATAATTAGAATAGACAGAGGATCAGGATGACAGTAATTGACTGAAACAGGACATAGATAATTAGAATAGACAGAGGATCAGGATGACAGTAATTGACTGAAACAGGACACAGATAATTAGAATAGACAGAGGATCAGGAAGACAGTAATTGACTGAAACAGGACATAGATAATTAGAATAGACAGAGGATCAGGATGACAGTAATTGACTGAAACAGGACACAGATAATTAAAATAGACAGAGGATCAGGATGACAGTAATTGACTGAAACGGGACATAGATAATTAGAATGGACAGAGGATCAGGATGATAGTAATTGACTGAAACAGGACATAGATAATTAGAATAGACAGAGGATCAGGACGACAGTAATTGACTGAAAAGGGACATAGATAATTAGAATAGACAGAGGATCAGGATGATAGTAATTGACTGAAACAGGACATAGATAATTAGAATGTTCAGAGGATCAGGATGACAGTAATTGACTGAAACGGGACATAGATAATTATAATGTTCAGAGAATCAGGATGACAGTAATTGACTGAAACGGGACACAGATAATTAGAATGATCAGAGGATCAGGATGATAGTAGTTGACTGAAACAGGACATAGATAATTAGAATGGACAGAGGATCAGGATGATAGTAATTGACTGAAACAGGACATAGATAATTAGAATGGACAGAGGATCAGGATGATAGTAATTGACTGAAACAGGACATAGATAATTAGAATGGACAGAGGATCAGGATGATAGTAATTGACTGAAACAGGACATAGATAATTAGAATGTTCATAGGATCAGGATGACAGTAATTGACTGAAACGGGACATAGATAATTATAATGTTCAGAGAATCAGGATGATAGTAATTGACTGAAACGGGACACAGATAATTAGAATGGACAGAGGATCAGGATGACAGTAATTGACTGAAACGGGACACAGATAATTAGAATGATCAGAGGATCAGGATGATAGTAGTTGACTGAAACAGGACATAGATAATTAGAATGGACAGAGGATCAGGATGATAGTAATTGACTGAAACAGGACATAGATAATTAGAATGGACAGAGGATCAGGCTAATAGTAATTGACTGAAACAGGACATAGATAATTATAAAAGACAGAGGATCAGGATGATAGTAATTGACTGAAACAGGACATAGATTATTAGAATGTTCAGAGGATCAGGATGACAGTAATTGACTGAAACGGAACATAGATAATTATAATGTTCAGAGAATCAGGATGACAGTAATTGACTGAAACGGGACACAGATAATTAGAATGATCAGAGGATCAGGATGATAGTAGTTGACTGAAACAGGACATAGATAATTAGAATGGACAGAGGATCAGGATGATAGTAATTGACTGAAACAGGACATAGATAATTAGAATGGACAGAGGATCAGGATGATAGTAATTGACTGAAACAGGACATAGATAATTATAAAAGACAGAGGATCAGGATGATAGTAATTGACTGAAACAGGACATAGATTATTAGAAAGTTCAGAGGATCAGGATGATAGTAATTGACTGAAATAGGACATAGATAATTAGAATGGACAGAGGATCAGGATGATAGCAATTGACTGAAACAGGACATGTATAATTAGAATGGACAGAGGATCAGGATGATAGTAATTGACTGAAACAGGACATAGATAATTAGAATAGACAGAGGATCAGGATGATAGTAATTGACTGAAACAGGACATAGATAATTAGAATGTTCAGAGGATCAGGATGGCAGTAATTGACTGAAACGGGACATAGATAATTAGAATAGACAGAGGATCAGGATGATAGTAATTGACTGAAACAGGACATAGATAATTAGAATGGACAGAGGATCAGGATGATAGTAATTGACTGAAACAGGACATAGATAATTATAAAAGACAGAGGATCAGGATGATAGTAATTGACTGAAACGGGACATAGATAATTAGAATGATCAGAGGATCAGGATGATAGTAGTTGACTGAAACAGGACATAGATAATTAGAATGGACAGAGGATCAGGATGATAGTAATTGACTGAAACAGGACATAGATAATTAGAATGGACAGAGGATCAGGATGATATTAATTGACTGAAACAGGACACAGATAATTATAATGTTCTGAGAATCAGGTTGACAGTAATTGACTGAAACGGGACATAGATAATTAGAATGATCAGAGGATCAGGAAGATAGTAGTTGACTGAAACAGGACATAGATAATTAGAATAGACAGAGGATCAGGATGATAGTAATTGACTGAAACAGGACATAGATAATTATAATGTTCAGAGAATCAGGATGACAGTAATTGACTGAAACGGGACATAGATAATTAGAATGATCAGAGGATCAGGATGATAGTAGTTGACTGAAACAGGACATAGATAATTTGAATGGACAGAGGATCAGGATGATAGTAATTGACTGAAACAGGACATAGATAATTAGAATGGACAGAGGATCAGGATGATAGTAATTGACTGAAACAGGGCATAGATAATTAGAATGGACAGAGGATCAGGATGATAGTAATTGACTGAAACAGGACATAGATAATTAGAATGTTCAGAGGATCAGGATGATAGTAATTGACTGAAACAGGACATAGATAATTAGAATAGACAGAGGATCAGGATGATAGTAATTGACTGAAACAGGGCATAGATAATTAGAATGGAAAGAGGATCAGGCTGATAGTAATTGACTGAAACAGGACATAGATAATTAGAATGGTCAGAGGATCAGGATGATAGTAATGGATTGAAACAGGACACAGATAATTAGAATGGACAAAGGATCAGGATGATAGTATATGACTGAAACAGGACATAGATAATTAGAATGGTCAGAGGATCAGGATGATAGTAATTGACTGAAACAGGACATAGATAATTAGAATATACAGGGGATCACAATGATAGTAATTGACTGAAACAGGACATAGATAATTAGAATGGACAGATGATGAGGATGATAGTAATTGACTGAAACAGGACATAGATAATTAGAATGGACAGAGTATCAGGATGATAGTAATTGACTGAAACAGGACAGAGATAATTAGAATAGACAGGGGATCACAATGATAGTAATTGACTGAAACAGGACATAGATAATTAGAATGGACAGATGATGAGGATGATAGTAATTGACTGAAACAGGACATAGATAATTAGAATGTTCAGAGGATCAGGATGATAGTAATTGACTGAAACAGGACATAGATAATTAGTATGGACAGAGGATCAGGATGATAGTAATTGACTGAAACAGGACAGAGATAATTAGAATGGACAGAGGATCAGGATGATAGTAATTGACTGAAACAGGACAGAGATAATTAGAATAGACAGGGGATCACAATGATAGTAATTGACTGAAACAGGACATAGATAATTAGAATGGACAGAGTATCAGGATGATAGTAATTGACTGAAACAGGACATAGATAATTAGAATGGACAGAGAATCAGGATGATAGTAATTGACTGAAACGGGCCATAGATAATTGGAATGGTCAGAGGATGAGGATTATAGTAATTGACTGAAACAGGACATAGATAATTAGAATGGACAGAGGATCAGGATGATAGTAATTGACTGAAACGGGACATAGATAATTAGAATGTTCAGAGGATCAGGATGATAGTATTTGACTGAAACAGGACATAGATAATTAGAATGGACAGAGGATCAGGATGTTTGTAATCGACTGAAACAGGACATAGAGAATTAGAATAGACAGAGGATCAGGATGACAGTAATTGACTGAAACAGGACACAGATAATTAGAATAGACAGAGGATCAGGATGACAGTAATTGACTGAAACAGGACATTGATAATCAGAATGGACAGATGATCAGCATGATAGTAATTGACTGAAACAGGACATAGATAATTAGAATAGACAGAGGATCAGGAAGACAGTAATTGACTGAAACAGGACATAGATAATTAGAATAGACAGAGGATCAGGATGACAGTAATTGACTGAAACAGGACATAGATAATTAGAATAGACAGAGGATCAGGATGACAGTAATTGACTGAAACAGGACACAGATAATTAGAATAGACAGAGGATCAGGAAGACAGTAATTGACTGAAACAGGACATAGATAATTAGAATAGACAGAGGATCAGGATGACAGTAATTGACTGAAACAGGACACAGATAATTAAAATAGACAGAGGATCAGGATGACAGTAATTGACTGAAACGGGACATAGATAATTAGAATGGACAGAGGATCAGGATGATAGTAATTGACTGAAACAGGACATAGATAATTAGAATAGACAGAGGATCAGGACGACAGTAATTGACTGAAAAGGGACATAGATAATTAGAATAGACAGAGGATCAGGATGATAGTAATTGACTGAAACAGGACATAGATAATTAGAATGTTCAGAGGATCAGGATGACAGTAATTGACTGAAACGGGACATAGATAATTATAATGTTCAGAGAATCAGGATGACAGTAATTGACTGAAACGGGACACAGATAATTAGAATGATCAGAGGATCAGGATGATAGTAGTTGACTGAAACAGGACATAGATAATTAGAATGGACAGAGGATCAGGATGATAGTAATTGACTGAAACAGGACATAGATAATTAGAATGGACAGAGGATCAGGATGATAGTAATTGACTGAAACAGGACATAGATAATTAGAATGGACAGAGGATCAGGATGATAGTAATTGACTGAAACAGGACATAGATAATTAGAATGTTCATAGGATCAGGATGACAGTAATTGACTGAAACGGGACATAGATAATTATAATGTTCAGAGAATCAGGATGACAGTAATTGACTGAAACGGGACACAGATAATTAGAATGATCAGAGGATCAGGATGATAGTAGTTGACTGAAACAGGACATAGATAATTAGAATGGACAGAGGATCAGGATGATAGTAATTGACTGAAACAGGACATAGATAATTAGAATGGACAGAGGATCAGGCTAATAGTAATTGACTGAAACAGGACATAGATAATTATAAAAGACAGAGGATCAGGATGATAGTAATTGACTGAAACAGGACATAGATTATTAGAATGTTCAGAGGATCAGGATGACAGTAATTGACTGAAACGGAACATAGATAATTATAATGTTCAGAGAATCAGGATGACAGTAATTGACTGAAACGGGACACAGATAATTAGAATGATCAGAGGATCAGGATGATAGTAGTTGACTGAAACAGGACATAGATAATTAGAATGGACAGAGGATCAGGATGATAGTAATTGACTGAAACAGGACATAGATAATTAGAATGGACAGAGGATCAGGATGATAGTAATTGACTGAAACAGGACATAGATAATTATAAAAGACAGAGGATCAGGATGATAGTAATTGACTGAAACAGGACATAGATTATTAGAATGTTCAGAGGATCAGGATGATAGTAATTGACTGAAATAGGACATAGATAATTAGAATGGACAGAGGATCAGGATGATAGCAATTGACTGAAACAGGACATGTATAATTAGAATGGACAGAGGATCAGGATGATAGTAATTGACTGAAACAGGACATAGATAATTAGAATAGACAGAGGATCAGGATGATAGTAATTGACTGAAACAGGACATAGATAATTAGAATGTTCAGAGGATCAGGATGACAGTAATTGACTGAAACGGGACATAGATAATTAGAATAGACAGAGGATCAGGATGATAGTAATTGACTGAAACAGGACATAGATAATTAGAATGGACAGAGGATCAGGATGATAGTAATTGACTGAAACAGGACATAGATAATTATAAAAGACAGAGGATCAGGATGATAGTAATTGACTGAAACGGGACATCGATAATTAGAATGATCAGAGGATCAGGATGATAGTAGTTGACTGAAACAGGACATAGATAATTAGAATGGACAGAGGATCAGGATGATAGTAATTGACTGAAACAGGACATAGATAATTAGAATGGACAGAGGATCAGGATGATATTAATTGACTGAAACAGGACACAGATAATTATAATGTTCTGAGAATCAGGTTGACAGTAATTGACTGAAACGGGACATAGATAATTAGAATGATCAGAGGATCAGGAAGATAGTAGTTGACTGAAACAGGACATAGATAATTAGAATAGACAGAGGATCAGGATGATAGTAATTGACTGAAACAGGACATAGATAATTATAATGTTCAGAGAATCAAGATGACAGTAATTGACTGAAACGGGACATAGATAATTAGAATGATCAGAGGATCAGGCTGATAGTAGTTGACTGAAACAGGACATAGATAATTAGAATGGACAGAGGATCAGGATGATAGTAATTGACTGAAACAGGACATAGATAATTTGAATGGACAGAGGATCAGGATGATAGTAATTGACTGAAACAGGACATAGATAATTAGAATGGACAGAGGATCAGGATGATAGTAATTGACTGAAACAGGGCATAGATAATTAGAATGGACAGAGGATCAGGATGATAGTAATTGACTGAAACAGGACATAGATAATTAGAATGTTCAGAGGATCAGGATGATAGTAATTGACTGAAACAGGACATAGATAATTAGAATAGACAGAGGATCAGGATGATAGTAATTGACTGAAACAGGACATAGATAATTAGAATGGTCAGAGGATCAGGATGATAGTAATGGATTGAAACAGGACATAGATAATTAGAATGGACAGAGGATCAGGATGATAGTAATTGACTGAAACAGGACATAGATAATTAGAATGGTCAGAGGATCAGGATGATAGTAATTGACTGAAACAGGACATAGATAATTAGAATATACAGGGGATCACAATGATAGTAATTGACTGAAACAGGACATAGATAATTAGAATGGACAGATGATGAGGATGATAGTAATTGACTGAAACAGGACATAGATAATTAGAATGGACAGAGTATCAGGATGATAGTAATTGACTGAAACAGGACAGAGATAATTAGAATAGACAGGGGATCACAATGATAGTAATTGACTGAAACAGGACATAGATAATTAGAATGGACAGATGATGAGGATGATAGTAATTGACTGAAACAGGACATAGATAATTAGAATGTTCAGAGGATCAGGATGATAGTAATTGACTGAAACAGGACATAGATAATTAGTATGGACAGAGGATCAGGATGATAGTAATTGACTGAAACAGGACAGAGATAATTAGAATGGACAGAGGATCAGGATGATAGTAATTGACTGAAACAGGACAGAGATAATTAGAATAGACAGGGGATCACAATGATAGTAATTGACTGAAACAGGACATAGATAATTAGAATGGACAGAGTATCAGGATGATAGTAATTGACTGAAACAGGACATAGATAATTAGAATGGACAGAGTATCAGGATGATAGTAATTGACTGAAACAGGACAGAGATAATTAGAATAGACAGGGGATCACAATGATAGTAATTGACTGAAACAGGACATAGATAATTAGAATGGACAGATGATGAGGATGATAGTAATTGACTGAAACTGGACATAGATAATTAGAATGTTCAGAGGATCAGGATGATAGTAATTGACTGAAACAGGACATAGATAATTAGTATGGACAGAGGATCAGGATGATAGTAATTGACTGAAACAGGACATAGATAATTAGAATGTTCAGAGGATCAGGATGATAGTAATTGACTGAAACAGGAAATAGATAATTAGAATGGACAGAGGATCAGGATGATAGTAATTGACTGAAACAGGACATAGATAATTAGAATGGACAGAGGATCAGGATGATAGTAATTGACTGAAACAGGACATAGATAATTAGAATGGACAGAGGATCAGGATGATAGTAATTGAATGAAACAGGACATAGATAATTAGAATGGACAGAGGATCAGGATGATAGTCATTGACTGAAACAGGACACAGATAATCAGAATGGACAGAGAGTCAGGATGATAGTAATTGACTGAAACAGGACAAAGATAATTAGAATAGACAGAGGATCAGGATGATAGTAATTGACTGAAACAGGACATAGATAATTAGAATGTTCAGAGGATCAGGATGATAGTAATTGACTGAAACAGGACATAGATAATTAGAATGGACAGAGGATCAGGATGATAGTAATTGACTGAAACAGGACATAGATAATTATAAAAGACAGAGGATCAGGATGATAGTAATTGACTGAAACGGGACATAGATAATTAGAATGATCAGAGGATCAGGATGATAGTAGTTGACTGAAACAGGACATAGATAATTAGAATAGACAGAGGATCAGGATGATAGTAATTGACTGAAACAGGACATAGATAATTAGAATGGACAGAGGATCAGGATGATAGTAATTGACTGAAACAGGACATAGATAATTATAAAAGACAGAGGATCAGGATGATAGTAATTGACTGAAACGGGACATAGATAATTAGACTGATCAGAGGATCAGGATGATAGTAGTTGACTGAAACAGGACATAGATAATTAGAATGGACAGAGGATCAGGATGATAGTAATTGACTGAAACAGGACATAGATAATTAGAATGGACAGAGGATCAGGATGATAGTAATTGACTGAAACAGGACATAGATAATTATAATGTTCTGAGAATCAGGATGACAGTAATTGACTGAAACGGGACATAGATAATTAGAATGATCAGAGGATCAGGAAGATAGTAGTTGACTAAAACAGGACATAGATAATTAGAATGGACAGAGGATCAGGATGATAGTAATTGACTGAAACAGGACATGGATAATTATAATGTTCAGAGAATCAGGATGACAGTAATTGACTGAAACGGGACATAGATAATTAGAATGATCAGAGGATCAGGATGATAGTAGTTGACTGAAACAGGACATAGATAATTAGAATGGACAGAGGATCAGGATGATAGTAATTGACTGAAACAGGACATAGATAATTTGAATGGACAGAGGATCAGGATGATAGTAATTGACTGAAACAGGACATAGATAATTAGAATGGACAGAGGATCAGGATGATAGTAATTGACTGAAACGGGGCATAGATAATTAGAATGGACAGAGGATCAGGATGATAGTAATTGACTGAAACAGGACATAGATAATTAGAATGTTCAGAGGATCAGGATGATAGTAATTAACTGAAACAGGACATAGATAATTAGAATAGACAGAGGATCAGGATGATAGTAATTGACTGAAACAGGGCATAGATAATTAGAATGGAAAGAGGATCAGGATGATAGTAATTGACTGAAACAGGACGTAGATAATTAGAATGGACAGAGGATCAGGCTGATAGTAATTGACTGAAACAGGACATAGATAATTAGAATGGTCAGAGGATCAGGATGATAGTAATGGATTGAAACAGGACATAGATAATTAGAATGGACAGAGGATCAGGATGATAGTAATTGACTGAAACAGGACATAGATAATTAGAATGGTCAGAGGATCAGGATGATAGTAATTGACTGAAACAGGACATAGATAATTAGAATAGACAGGGGATCACAATGATAGTAATTGACTGAAACAGGACATAGATAATTAGAATGGACAGATGATGAGGATGATAGTAATTGACTGAAACAGGACATAGATAATTAGAATGGACAGAGTATCAGGATGATAGTAATTGACTGAAACAGGACAGAGATAATTAGAATAGACAGGGGATCACAATGATAGTAATTGACTGAAACAGGACATAGATAATTAGAATGGACAGATGATGAGGATGATAGTAATTGACTGAAACAGGACATAGATAATTAGAATGTTCAGAGGATCAGGATGATAGTAATTGACTGAAACAGGACATAGATAATTAGTATGGACAGAGGATCAGGATGATAGTAATTGACTGAAACAGGACAGAGATAATTAGAATGGACAGAGGATCAGGATGATAGTAATTGACTGAAACAGGACATAGATAATTAGAATGTTCAGAGGATCAGGATGATAGTAATTGACTGAAACAGGACATAGATAATTAGAATGGACAGAGGATCAGGATGATAGTAATTGACTGAAACAGGACATAGATAATTAGAGTGTTCAGAGGATCAGGATGATAGTAATTGACTGAAACAGGACATAGATGATTTGAATGGACAGAGGATCAGGATGATAGTAATTGACTGAAACAGGACATAGATAATTAGAATGTTCAAAGGATCAGGATGGCAGTAATTGACTGAAACAGGACATAGATAATTAGAATGGACAGAGGATCAGGATGATAGTAATTGACTGAAACAGGACATTGATGATTTGAATGGACAGAGGATCAGGATGATAGTAATTGACTGAAACAGGACATAGATAATTAGAATGATCAGAGGATCAGGATGACAGTAAATGACTGAAACGGGACATAGATAATTAGAATGGACAGAGGAACAGGATGATAGTAATTGACTGAAACAGGACATAGATAATTTGAATGGACAGAGGATCAGGATGATAGTAATTGGCTGAAAGAGGACATAGATAATTAGAATGGACAGAGGATCATGATGATAGTAATTGACTGAAACAGGACATAGATAATTAGAATGGACAGACGATCAGAATGACAGTAATTGACTGAAACAGGAAATAGATAATTAGAATGGACAGAGCATCAGGATGATAGTAATTGACTGAAACAGGACATAGATAATTTGATTGGACAGAGGATCAGGATGATAGTAATTGGCTGAAAGAGGACATAGATAATTAGAATGGACAGAGGATCAGGATGACAGTAATTGACTGAAACGGGACATAGATAATTAGAATGGACAGAGGATCAGGATGATAGTAATTGACTGAAACAGGACATAGATAATTAGAATGGACAGACGATCAGAATGACAGTAATTGACTGAAACAGGAAATAGATAATTAGAATGGACAGAGCATCAGGATGATAGTAATTGACTGAAACAGGACATAGATAATTAGTATGGACAGAGGAAAAGGATGATAGTAATTGACTGAAACAGGAGATAGATAATTAGAATGGACAGAGGATCAGGATGATAGTAATTGACTGAAACAGGACATAGATAATTAGAATGTTCAGAGGATCAGGATGACAGTAATTGACTGAAACGGGACATAGATAATTAGAATGGACAGAGGATCAGGATGATAGTAATTGACTGAAACAGGACATAGATAATTAGAATGGACAGACGATCAGAATGACAGTAATTGACTGAGACAGGAAATAGATAATTAGAATGGACAGAGCATCAGGATGATAGTAATTGACTGAAACAGGACATAGATAATTAGTATGGACAGAGGAAAAGGATGATAGTAATTGACTGAAACAGGACATAGATAATTAGTATGGACAGAGGAAAAGGATGATAGTAATTGACTGAAACAGGACATAGATAATTAGAATGGACAGAGGAAAAGGATGATATTAATTGACTGAAACGGGACATAGATAATTAGAATGGACAGAGGATCAGGATGACAGTAATTGACTGAATCAGGAAATAGATAATTAGAATGCACAGAGGATCAGGATGATAGTAATTGACTGAAACAGGACATAGATAATCAGAATGGACAGAGGAAAAGGATGATAGTAATTGACTGAAACAGGACATAGATAATTAGAATGGACAGAAAATCAGGATGATAGTAATTGACTGAAACAGGACATAGATAGTTAGAATGGACAGAGGATCAGGATGATAGTAATTGACTGAAACAGGACATAGATAATTAGAATGGACAGAGGATCAGGATGATAGTAATTGACTGAAACGGGACATAGATAATTAGAATGGACAGAGGATGAGGATTATAGTAATTGAATGAAACAAGACATAGATAGTTAGAATGGACAGAGGATCAGGATGATAGTAATTGACTGAAACAGGACATAGATAATTAGAATGTTCAGAGGATCAGGATGATAGTAATTGACTGAAACGGGACATAGATAATTAGAATGGACAGAGGATGAGGATTATAGTAATTGACTGAAACAGGACATAGATAATTAGAATGGACAGAGGATCAGGATGATAGTAATTGACTGAAACAGGACATAGATAATTAGAATGTTCACAGGATCAGGATGATAGTATTTGACTGAAACAGGACATAGATAATTAGAATGGACAGAGGATCAGGATGATAGTAATTGACTGAAACAGGACATAGATAATTGGAATGGACAGAGGATGAGGATTATAGTAATTGACTGAAACAGGACATAGATAATTAGAATGGACAGAGGATCAGGATGATAGTAATTGACTGAAACAGGACATAGATAATTAGAATGTTCAGAGGATCAGGATGATAGTATTTGACTGAAACAGGACATAGTTAATTAGAATGGACAGAGGATCAGGATGTTTGTAATCGACTGAAACAGGACATAGATAAGTAGAATGGACAGAGTGTCAGGATGATAGTAATTGACTGAAACAGGACATAGATAATTAGAATAGACAGAGGATCAGGATGATAGTAATTGACTGAAACAGGACATAGATAATTAGAATGGACAGAGGATCAGGATGATAGCAATTGACTGAAACAGGACATAGATAATTTGAATGGACAGAGGATCAGTATGATAGTAATTGACTGAAACAGGACATAGATAATTAGAATGGACAGAGGATCAGGAAGACAGTAATTGACTGAAACAGGACAGAGATAATTAGAATAGACTGAGGATCAGGATGATAGTAATTGACTGAAACAGGACATAGATAATTAGAATAGACAGAGGATCAGCATGACAGTAATTGACTGAAACAGGACACAGATAATTGGAATAGACAGAGGATCAGGATGACAGTAATTGACTGAAACGGGACATAGATAATTAGAATGGACAGAGGATCAGGATGATAGTAATTGACTGAAACAGGACATAGATAATTAGAATAGACAGAGGATCAGGATGACAGTAATTGAGTGAAACAGGAAATAGATAATTAGAATGGACAGAGGATCAGGATGATAGTAATTTACTGAAACAGGACATAGATAATTAGAATAGACAGAGGATCAGGATGATAGTAATTGACTGAAACAGGACATAGATAATTAGAATGGACAGAGGATCAGGATGATAGTAATTGACTGAAACAGGACATAGATAATTAGAATGGACAGAGGATCAGGATGATAGTAATTGACTAAAACAGGACATAGATAATTAGAATAGACAGAGGATCAGGATGATAGTAATTGACTGAAACAGGACATAGATAATTAGAATGTTCAGAGGATCAGGATGACAGTAATTGACTGAAACGGGACATAGATAATTAGAATGATCAGAGGATCAGGATGATAGTAGTTGACTGAAACAGGACATAGATAATTAGAATGGACAGAGGATCAGGATGATAGTAATTGACTGAAACAGGACATAGATAATTAGAATGGACAGAGGATCAGGATGATAGTAATTGACTGAAACAGGACATAGATAATTATAATGTTCAGAGAATCAGGATGACAGTAATTGACTGAAACGGGACACAGATAATTAGAATGATCAGAGGATCAGGATGATAGTAGTTGAATGAAACAGGACATAGATAATTAGAATGGACATAGGATTAAGATGATAGTAATAGACTGAAACAGGACATAGATAATTAGAATGGACAGAGGATCAGGATGATAGTAATTGACTGAAACAGGACATAGATAATTAGAATGGACAGAGGATCAGGATGATAGTAATTGACTGAAACAGGACATAGATAATTTGAATGGACAGAGGATCAGTATGATAGTAATTGACTGAAACAGGACATAGATAATTAGAATGTTCAGAGGATCAGGATGACAGTAATTGACTGAAACGGGACATACATAATTATAATGTTCAGAGGATCAGGATGATAGCAATTGACTGAAACAGGACATGTATAATTAGAATGGACAGAGGATCAGGATGATAGTAATTGACTGAAGCAGGACATGGATAATTAGAATGGACAGAGGATCAGGATGATAGTAATTGACTGAAACAGGACATAGATAATTAGAATAGACAGGGAATCAGGATGATAGTAATTGACTGAAACAGGACATAGATAATTAGAATGTTCAGAGGATCAGGATGATAGCAATTGACTGAAACAGGACATGTATTATTAGAATGGACAGAGGATCAGGATGATAGTAATTGACTGAAGCAGGACATGGATAATTAGAATGGACAGAGGATCAGGATGATAGTAATTGACTGAAACAGGACATAGATAATTAGAATAGACAGGGAATCAGGATGATAGTAATTGACTGAAACAGGACATAGATTATTAGAATGGACAGAGGATCAGGATGATAGTAATTGACTGAAACGGGACATAGATAATTAGAATGGACAGAGGATCAGGATGATAGTAATTGACTGAAACAGGACATAGATAATTAGAATGAACAGAGGATCAGAATGACAGTAATTGACTGAAACAGGAAATAGAAAATTAGAAAGGACAGAGCATCAGGATGATAGTAATTGACTGAAACAGGACATAGATAATTAGAATGGACAGAGGATCAGGATGATAGTAATTGACTGAAACAGGACATAGATAATTAGAATGGACAGAGGATCAGGATGATAGTAATTGACTGAAACAGGACATGGATAATTATAATGTTCAGAGAATCAGGATGACAGTAATTGACTGAAACGGGACACAGATAATTAGAATGATCAGAGGATCAGGATGATAGTAGTTGACTGAAACAGGACATAGATAATTAGAATGGACATAGGATTAAGATGATAGTAATAGACTGAAACAGGACATAGATAATTAGAATGGACAGAGGATCAGGATGATAGTAATTGACTGAAACAGGACATAGATAATTAGAATGGACAGAGGATCAGGATGATAGTAATTGACTGAAACAGGACATAGATAATTTGAATGGACAGAGGATCAGTATGATAGTAATTGACTGAAACAGGACATAGATAATTAGAATGTTCAGAGGATCAGGATGACAGTAATTGACTGAAACGGGACATACATAATTATAATGTTCAGAGGATCAGGATGATAGCAATTGACTGAAACAGGACATGTATAATTAGAATGGACAGAGGATCAGGATGATAGTAATTGACTGAAGCAGGACATGGATAATTAGAATGGACAGAGGATCAGGATGATAGTAATTGACTGAAACAGGACATAGATAATTAGAATAGACAGGGAATCAGGATGATAGTAATTGACTGAAACAGGACATAGATAATTAGAATGTTCAGAGGATCAGGATGATAGCAATTGACTGAAACAGGACATGTATAATTAGAATGGACAGAGGATCAGGATGATAGTAATTGACTGAAGCAGGACATGGATAATTAGAATGGACAGAGGATCAGGATGATAGTAATTGACTGAAACAGGACATAGATAATTAGAATAGACAGGGAATCAGGATGATAGTAATTGACTGAAACAGGACATAGATTATTAGAATGGACAGAGGATCAGGATGATAGTAATTGACTGAAACGGGACATAGATAATTAGAATGGACAGAGGATCAGGATGATAGTAATTGACTGAAACAGGACATAGATAATTAGAATGAACAGAGGATCAGAATGACAGTAATTGACTGAAACAGGAAATAGAAAATTAGAAAGGACAGAGCATCAGGATGATAGTAATTGACTGAAACAGGACATAGATAATTAGAATGGACAGAGGAAAAGGATGATAGTAATTGACTGAAACAGGACATAGATAATTAGAATGGACAGAGGAAAAGGATGATAGTAATTGACTGAAACGGGACATAGATAATTAGAATGGACAGAGGATCAGGATGACAGTAATTGACTGAAACAGGAAATAGATAATTAGAATGTACAGAGGATCAGGATGATAGTAATTGACTGAAACAGGACATAGATAATCAGAATGGACAGAGGAAAAGGATGATAGTAATTGACTGAAACAGGACATAGATAATTAGAATGGACAGAGGATCAGGATGATAGTAATTGACTGAAACAGGACATCGATAGTTAGAATGGACAGAGGATCAGGATGATAGTAATTGACTGAAACAGGACATAGATAATTAGAATGGACAGAGGATCAGGATGATAGTAATTGACTGAAACAGGACATAGATAATTAGAATAGACAGAGGATCAGGATGACAGTAATTGACTGAAACAGGACATAGATAATTAGAATGGACAGAGGATCAGGATGACAGTAATTGACTTAAAAAGGACATAGATAATTAGAATAGACAGAGGATCAGGATGACAGTAATTGACTGAAACAGGACATAGATAATTAGAATAGACAGAGGATCAGGATGACAGTAATTGACTTAAAAAGGACATAGATAATTAGAATAGACAGAGGATCAGGATGACAGTAATTGACTGAAACAGGACATAGATTATTAGAATGGACAGAGGATCAGGATGACAGTAATTGACTGAAACAGGACATAGATAATTAGAATAGACAGAAGATCAGGACGACAGTAATTGACTGAAACGGGACATAGATAATTAGAATGGACAGAGGATCAGGATGATAGTAATTGACTGAAACAGGAAATAGATAATTAGAATGGACAGAGGATCAGGATGATAGTAATTGACTGAAACAGGACATAGATAATTAGAATAGACAGAGGATCAGGATGACAGTAATTGACTGAAACAGGACATAGATAATTAGAATAGACAGATGATCAGGATGACAGTAATTGAATGAAACGGGACATAGATAATTAGAATGGACAGAGGATCAGGATGATAGTAATTGATTGAAACAGGACATAGATAATTAGAATGTTCAGAGGATCAGGATGATAGTAGTTGACTGAAACAGGACATAGATAATTAGAATGGACAGAGGATCAGGATGATAGTAATTGGCAGAAACAGGACATAGATAATTAGAATGTTCAGAGGATCAGGATGATAGTAGCTGACTGAAACAGGACATAGATAATTAGAATGGACAGAGGATCAGGATGATAGTAATTGACTGAAACAGGACATAGATAATTATAAAAGACAGAGGATCAGGATGATAGTAATTGACTGAAATAGGACACAGATAATTATAAAAGACAGAGGATCAGGATGATAGTAATTGACTGAAACAGGACATAGATTATTAGAATGTTCAGAGGATCAGGATGATAGTAATTGACTGAAATAGGACATAGATAATTAGAATGGACAGAGGATCAGGATGATAGCAATTGACTGAAACAGGACATGGATAATTTGAATGGACAGAGGATCAGGATGATAGTAATTGACTGAAGCAGGACATGGATAATTAGAATGGACAGAGGATCAGGATGATAGTAATTGACTGAAACAGGACATAAATAATTAGAATGGACAGAGGATCAGGATGATAGTAATTGACTGAAACAGGACATAGATAATTAGAATGTTCACAGGATCAGGATGATAGTAATTGACTGAAACAGGACATAGATAATTAGAATGGACAGAGGATCAGTATGATAGTAATTGACTGACATGGGACATAGATAATTATAAAAGACAGAGGATCAGGATGATAGTAATTGACTGAAACAGGACATAGTTAATTAGAATGGACAGAGGATCAGGATGATAGTAATTGACTGAAACAGGACATAGATAATTAGAATAGACAGAGGATCAGGATGATAGTAATTGACTGAAACAGGACATAGATAATTAGAATGTTCAGAGGATCATGATGATAGTAATTCACTGAAACAGGACACAGATAATTAGAATAGACAGAGAGTCAGGATGATAGTAATTGACTGAGACAGGACATATTTCCAGGAGCTGCCTGTTTCCTACATTACAAGAATGACTTCGCTTTCTATGATTCCATGACGCAACCCAGGCAATGTTGAAAGAGGAGGTAAGTCCGACACTAGTGGGGTTTAAAATTGATTAAGAGGAAGTATTGGATAGGCTGTCTGGACTTAAATTGAATAAGGCTCCAGGAAAAGATGAGATGCATCCAAGGATACTGAGGGAAGTAAGTGTGGAAATCGCACAGGCACTGGCCATAATTTTTCCGTCTTCCTTAGACTTGAGGGTGATGCAAGAGGGCTGGCGAATTGTAAATGTTACACCCTTGTTCAAAAAGGGTGTAAAGATAAGGCCAGCAACTACATGCCTGTCAGTTTAATTTCGGTGGTGGGAAAACTTCTAGAAAGAAATAATCTTGGACAAAGCTAATAGTCACATGGACAAATGCGAGTTAATTAAACAAGCCAGCATGGATTTCTTGAGAGAACATCATGTTTAACTAATTTGCTGGAGATCTGTTAAACTCTTTAATTTTTACCCACTTTAACAGAATGACACAAATGACTTTAATAATTGGACAGTGATTGTTCTGTAGGTGATTTACGGTCAGTCCTTTAATAATTGGACAGTGATTGTTCTGCAGGTGATTTACTGTCAGTCCTTTAATAATTGGATAGTGATTGTTCTGTAGGTGATTTACGGTCAGTCCTTTAATAATTGGACAGTGATTGTTCTGTAGGTGATTTACTGTCAGTCCTTTAATAATTGGATAGTGATTGTTCTGTAGGTGATTTACGGTCAGTCCTTTAATAATTGGATAGTGATTGTTCTGTAGGTGATTTACGGTCAGTCCTTTAATAATTGGACAGTGATTGTTCTGTAGGTGATTTACGGTCAGTCCTTTAATAATTAGACAGTGATTGTCCTGTAGGAGATTTACAGTCAGTCCTTTAATAATTGGATAGTGATTGTTCTGTAGGTGATTTACGGTCAGTCCTTTAATAATTGGACAGTGATTGTTCTGTAGGTGATTTACGGTCAGTCCTTTAATAATTGGATAATGATTGTTCTGTAGGTGATTTACGGTCAGTCCTTTAATAATTGGACAGTGATTGTTCTGTAGGTGATTTACGGTCAGTCCTTTAATAATTGGACAGTGATTGTTCTGTAGGTGATTTACGGTCAGTCCTTTAATAATTGGACAGTAATTGTTCTGTCGGTGATTTACGGTCAGTCCTTTAATAATTGGACAGTGATTGTTCTGTAGGTGATTTACGGTCAGTCCTTTAATAATTGGACAGTGATTGTTCTGTAGGTGATTTACAGTCAGTCCTTTAATAATTGGACAGTGATTGTTCTGTAGGTGATTTACGGTCAGTCCTTTAATAATTGGACAGTGATTATTCTGTAGGTGATTTACGTTCAGTCCTTTAATAATTGGACAGTGATTGTTCTGTAGGTGATTTACGGTCAGTCCTTTAATAATTGGACAGTGATTGTTCTGTAGGTGATTTACAGTCAGTCCTTTAATAATTGGACAGTGATTGTTCTGTAGGTGATTTACAGTCAGTCCTTTAATAATTGGACAGTGATTGTTCTGTAGGTGATTTACAGTCAGTCCTTTAATAATTGGACAGTGATTGTTCTGTAGGTGATTTACAGTCAGTCCTTTAATAATTGGACAGTGATTTTTCTGTAGGTGATTTACGGTCAGTCCTTTAATAATTGGACAGTGATTGTTCTGTAGGTGATTTACAGTCAGTCCTTTAATAATTGGACAGTGATTGTTCTGTAGGTGATTTACAGTCAGTCCTTTAATAATTGGACAGTGATTGTTCTGTAGGTGATTTACGTTCAGTCCTTTAATAATTGGACAGTGATTGTTCTGTAGGTGATTTACAGTCAGTCCTTTAATAATTGGACAGTGATTGTTCTGTAGGTGATTTACGGTCAGTCCTTTAATAATTGGACAGTGATTGTTCTGTAGGTGATTTACTGTCAGTCCTTTAATAATTGGACAGTGATTGTTCTGTAGGTGATTTACGGTCAGTCCTTTAATAATTGGACAGTGATTGTTCTGTCGGTGATTTACGGTCAGTCCTTCAATAATTGGACAGTGATTGTTCTGTCGGTGATTTACGGTCAGTCCTTTAATAATTGGACAGTGATTGTTCTGTAGGTGATTTACGGTCAGTCCTTCAATAATTGGATAGTGATTGTTCTGTAGGTGATTTACGGTCAGTCCTTTAATAATTGGACAGTGATTGTTCTGTAGGTGATTTACGGTCAGTCCTTTAATAATTGGACAGTGATTGTTCTGTAGGTGATTTACGGTCAGTCCTTCAATAATTGGACAGTGGTTGTTCTGTCGTTGATTTACAGTCAGTCCTTTAATAATTGGACAGTGATTGTTCTGTAGGTGATTTACGGTCAGTCCTTCAATAATTGGACAGTGATTGTTCTGTCGGTGATTTACGGTCAGTCCTTTAATAATTGGACAGTGATTGTTCTGTAGGTGATTTACGGTCAGTCCTTTAATAATTGGACAGTGATTGTTCTGTAGGTGATTTACGTTCAGTCCTTTAATAATTGGACAGTGATTGTTCTGTAGGTGATTTACAGTCAGTCCTTTAATAATTGGACAGTGATTGTTCTGTAGGTGATTTACGGTCAGTCCTTTAATAATTGGACAGTGATTGTTCTGTAGGTGATTTACGGTCAGTCCTTCAATAATTGGACAGTGATTGTTCTGTCGGTGATTTACGGTCAGTCCTTTTATAATTGTACAGTGATTGTTCTGTAGGTGATTTACTGTCAGTCCTTCAATAATTGGACAGTGATTGTTCTGTAGGTGATTTACGGTCAGTCCTTCAATAATTGGATAGTGATTGTTCTGTAGGTGATTTACGGTCAGTCCTTTAATAATTGGACAGTGATTGTTCTGTAGGTGATTTACGGTCAGTCCTTTAATAATTGGACAGTGATTGTTCAGTAGGTGATTTATGGTCAGTCCTTCAATAATTGGACAGTGATTGTTCTGTCGGTGATTTACGGTCAGTCCTTTAATAATTGGACAGTGATTGTTCTGTAGGTGATTTACGGTCAGTCCTTTAATAATTGGACAGTGATTGTTCTGTAGGTGATTTACGGTCAGTCCTTCAATAATTGGACAGTGATTGTTCTGTCGGTGATTTACGGTCAGTCCTTTAATAATTGGACAGTGATTGTTCTGTCGGTGATTTACGGTCAGTCCTTTAATAATTGGACAGTGATTGTTCTGTAGGTGATTTATGGTCAGTCCTTCAATAATTGGACAGTGATTGTTCTGTCGGTGATTTACGGTCAGTCCTTTAATAATTGGACAGTGATTGTTCTGTAGGTGATTTACGGTCAGTCCTTTAATAATTGGACCGTGATTGTTCTGTAGGTGATTTACGGTCAGTCCTTTAATAATTGGACAGTGATTGTTCTGTAGGTGATTTACGGTCAGTCCTTTAATAATTGGATATTGATTGTTCTGTAGGTGATTTACAGTCAGTCCTTTAATAATTGGATAGTGATTGTTCTGTAGGTGATTTACGGTCAGTCCTTTAATAATTGGACAGTGATTGTTCTGTAGGTGATTTACGGTCAGTCCTTTAATAATTGGACAGTGATTGTTCTGTAGGTGATTTACGGTCAGTCCTTTAATAATTGGACAGTGATTGTTCTGTAGGTGATTTACGGTCAGTCCTTCAATAATTGGACAGTGATTGTTCTGTAGGTGATTTACGGTCAGTCCTTTAATAATAGGACAGTGATTGTTCTGTAGGTGATTTACGGTCAGTCCATTAATAATAGGACAGTGATTGTTCTGTAGGTGATTTACGGTCAGTCCTTTAATAATTGGACAGTGATTGTTCTGTAGGTGATTTACGGTCAGTCCTTTAATAATTGGACAGTGATTGTTCTGTAGGTGATTTACGGTCAGTCCTTTAATAATTGGATAGTGATTGTTCTGTAGGTGATTTACGGTCAGTCCTTTAATAATTGGATAGTGATTGTTCTGTAGGTGATTTACGGTCAGTCCTTCAATAATTGGATCGTGATTGTTCTGTAGGTGATTTACGGTCAGTCCTTTAATAATTGGACAGTGATTGTTCTGTAGGTGATTTACGGTCAGTCCTTTAATAATTGGACAGTGATTGTTCTGTAGGTGATTTACGGTCAGTCCTTTAATAATTGGATAGTGATTGCTCTGTTGGTGATTTACGGTCAGTCCTTTAATAATTGGATAGTGATTGTTCTGTAGGTGATTTACGGTCAGTCCTTCAATAATTGGATAGTGATTGTTCTGTAGGTGATTTACGGTCAGTCCTTTAATAATTGGACAGTGATTGTTCTGTAGGTGATTTACGGTCAGTCCTTTAATAGTTGGACAGTGATTGTTCTGTAGGTGATTTACGGTCAGTCCTTTAATAATTGGATAGTGATTGTTCTGTAGGTGATTTACGGTCAGACCTTTAATAATTGGACAGTGATTGTTCTGTAGGTGATTTACGGTCAGTCCTTTAATAATTGTACAGTGTTTGTTCTGTCGGTGATTTATGGTCAGTCCTTTAATAATTGGACAGTGATTGTTCTGTAGGTGATTTACGGTCAGTCCTTTAATAATAGGACAGTGATTGTTCTGTAGGTGATTTACGGTCAGTCCTTTAATAATTGGACAGTGATTGTTCTGTAGGTGATTTACGGTCAGTCCTTTAATAATTGGACAGTGATTGTTCTGTAGGTGATTTACGGTCAGTCCTTTAATAATAGGACAGTGATTGTTCTGTAGGTGATTTACGGTCAGTCCTTTAATAATTGGACAGTGATTGTTCTGTAGGTGATTTACGGTCAGTCCTTTAATAATTGGACAGTGATTGTTCTGTAGGTGATTTACGGTCAGTCCTTTAATAATTGGACAGTGATTGTTCTGTAGGTGATTTACGGTCAGTCCTTTAATAATTGGACAGTGATTGTTCTGTAGGTGATTTACGGTCAGTCCTTCAATAATTGGATAGTGATTGTTCTGCAGGTGATCTACGGTCAGTCCTTTAATAATTGGACAGTGATTGTTCTGTAGGTGATTTACGGTCAGTCCTTTAATAGTTGGACAGTGATTGTTCTGTAGGTGATTTACGGTCAGTCCTTTAATAATTGGATAGTGATTGTTCTGTAGGTGATTTACGGTCAGTCCTTTAATAATTGGACAGTGATTGTTCTGTCGGTGATTTACGGTCAGTCCTTTAATAATTGGACAGTGTTTGTTCTGTCGGTGATTTATGGTCAGTCCTTTAATAATTGGACAGTGATTGTTCTGTAGGTGATTTACGGTCAGTCCTTTAATAATTGGACAGTGATTGTTCTGTAGGTGATTTACGGTCAGTCCTTTAATAATTGGACAGTGATTGTTCTGTAGGTGATTTACGGTCAGTCCTTTAATAATTGGACAGTGATTGTTCTGTAGGTGATTTACGGTCAGTCCTTTAATAATTGGACAGTGTTTGTTCTGTCGGTGATTTATGGTCAGTCCTTTAATAATAGGACAGTGATTGTTCTGTAGGTGATTTACGGTCAGTCCTTTAATAATTGGACAGTGATTGTTCTGTAGGTGATTTACGGTCAGTCCTTTAATAATTGGACAGTGATTGTTCTGTAGGTGATTTACGGTCAGTCCTTTAATAATTGGACAGTGATTGTTCTGTAGGTGATTTACGGTCAGTCCTTTAATAATTGGACAGTGATTGTTCTGTTGGTGATTTACGGTCAGTCCTTTAATAATTGGATAGTGATTGTTCTGTAGGTGATTTACGGTCAGTCCTTCAATAATTGGATAGTGATTGTTCTGTAGGTGATCTACGGTCAGTCCTTTAATAATTGGACAGTGATTGTTCTGTAGGTGATTTACGGTCAGTCCTTTAATAGTTGGACAGTGATTGTTCTGTAGGTGATTTACGGTCAGTCCTTTAATAATTGGATAGTGATTGTTCTGTAGGTGATTTACGGTCAGTCCTTTAATAATTGGACAGTGATTGTTCTGTAGGTGATTTACGGTCAGTCCTTTAATAATTGGACAGTGTTTGTTCTGTCGGTGATTTATGGTCAGTCCTTTAATAATTGGACAGTGATTGTTCTGTAGGTGATTTACGGTCAGTCCTTTAATAATAGGACAGTGATTGTTCTGTAGGTGATTTACGGTCAGTCCTTTAATAATTGGACAGTGATTGTTCTGTAGGTGATTTGCGGTCAGTCCTTTAATAATTGGATAGTGATTGTTCTGTAGGTGATTTACGGTCAGTCCTTTAATAATTGGACAGTGATTGTTCTGTAGGTGATTTACGGTCAGTCCTTTAATAATTGGACAGTGATTGTTCTGTAGGTGATTTACGGTCAGTCCTTTAATAATTGGACAGTGTTTGTTCTGTCGGTGATTTATGGTCAGTCCTTTAATAATAGGACAGTGATTGTTCTGTAGTTGATTTACGGTCAGTCCTTTAATAATTGGACAGTGATTGTTCTGTAGGTGATTTACGGTCAGTCCTTTAATAATTGGATAGTGATTGTTCTGTAGGTGATTTACGGTCAGTCCTTTAATAATTGGACAGTGATTGTTCTTTCGGTGATTTATGGTCAGTCCTTTAATAATAGGACAGTGATTGTTCTGTAGGTGATTTACGGTCAGTCCTTTAATAATTGGACAGTGATTGTTCTGTAGGTGATTTACGGTCAGTCCTTTAATAATTGGACAGTGATTGTTCTGTAGGTGATTTACGGTCAGTCCTTTAATAATTGGATAGTGATTGTTCTGGAGGTGATTTACGGTCAGTCTTTTAATAATTGGACAGTGATTGTTCTGTAGGTGATTTACGGTCAATCCTTTAATAATTGGACAGTGATTGTTCTGCAGGTGATTTATGGTCAGTCCTTTAATAATTGGACAGTGATTGTTCTGTAGGTGATTTACGGTCAGTCTTTTAACAATTGGACAGTGATTGTTCTGTAGGTGATTTACGGTCAGTCCTTTAATAATTGGATAGTTATTTTTCTGTAGGTGATTTATGGTCAGTCCTTTAATAATTGGACAGTGATTGTTCTGTAGGTGATTTACGGTCAGTCCTTTAATAATTGGATAGTGATTGTTCTGGAGGTGATTTACGGTCAGTCTTTTAATAATTGGACAGTGATTGTTCTGTAGGTGATTTACGGTCAATCCTTTAATAATTGGACAGTGATTGTTCTGTAGGTGATTTACGGTCAGTCCTTTAATAATTGGATAGTGATTGTTCTGTAGGTGATTTACGGTCAGTCCTTTAATAATTGGACAGTGATTGTTCTTTCGGTGATTTATGGTCAGTCCTTTAATAATAGGACAGTGATTGTTCTGTAGGTGATTTACGGTCAGTCCTTTAATAATTGGACAGTGATTGTTCTGTAGGTGATTTACGGTCAGTCCTTTAATAATTGGACAGTGATTGTTCTGTAGGTGATTTACGGTCAGTCCTTTAATAATTGGATAGTGATTGTTCTGGAGGTTATTTACGGTCAGTCTTTTAATAATTGGACAGTGATTGTTCTGTAGGTGATTTACGGTCAATCCTTTAATAATTGGACAGTGATTGGTCTGCAGGTGATTTATGGTCAGTCCTTTAATAATTGGACAGTGATTGTTCTGTAGGTGATTTACGGTCAGTCTTTTAATAATTGGACAGTGATTGTTCTGTAGGTGATTTACGGTCAGTCCTTTAATAATTGGATAGTTATTTTTCTGTAGGTGATTTACTGTCAGTCCTTTAATAATTGGACAGTGATTGTTCTGTAGGTGATTTACGGTCAGTCCTTTAATAATTGGACAGTGATTGTTCTGTAGGTGATTTACGGTCAGTCCTTTAATAATTGGACAGTGATTGTTCTGTAGGTGATTTACGGTCAGTCCTTTAATAATTGGACAGTGATTGTTCTGTAGGTGATTTATGGTCAGTCCTTTAATAATTGGACAGTGATTGTTCTGTAGGTGATTTACGGTCAGTCCTTTAATAATTGGATAGTGATTGTTCTGGAGGTGATTTACGGTCAGTCTTTTAATAATTGGACAGTGATTGTTCTGTAGGTGATTTACGGTCAATCCTTTAATAATTGGACAGTGATTGTTCTGTAGGTGATTTACGGTCAGTCCTTTAATAATTGGACAGTGATTGTTCTGTAGGTGATTTACGGTCAGTCCTTTAATAATTGGACAGTGATTGTTCTGTAGGTGATTTACGGTCAGTCCTTTAATAATTGGACAGTGATTGTTCTGTAGGTGATTTACGGTCAGTCCTTTAATAATTGGACAGTGATTGTTCTGTAGGTGATTTACGGTCAGTCCTTTAATAATTGGACAGTGATTGTTCTGTAGGTGATTTACGGTCAGTCCTTTAATAATTGGACAGTGATTGTTCTGTAGGTGATTTACGGTCAGTCCTTTAATAATTGGACAGTGATTGTTCTGTAGGTGATTTATGGTCAGTCCTTTAATAATTGGACAGTGATTGTTCTGTAGGTGATTTACGGTCAGTCCTTTAATAATTGGATAGTGATTGTTCTGGAGGTGATTTACGGTCAGTCTTTTAATAATTGGACAGTGATTGTTCTGTAGGTGATTTACGGTCAATCCTTTAATAATTGGACAGTGATTGTTCTGTAGGTGATTTACGGTCAGTCCTTTAATAATTGGACAGTGATTGTTCTGTAGGTGATTTACGGTCAGTCCTTTAATAATTGGACAGTGATTGTTCTGTAGGTGATTTACGGTCAGTCCTTTAATAATTGGACAGTGATTGTTCTGTAGGTGATTTACGGTCAGTCCTTTAATAATTGGACAGTGATTGTTCTGTAGGTGATTTATGGTCAGTCCTTTAATAATTGGACAGTGATTGTTCTGTAGGTGATTTACGGTCAGTCCTTTAATAATTGGATAGTGATTGTTCTGGAGGTGATTTACGGTCAGTCTTTTAATAATTGGACAGTGATTGTTCTGTAGGTGATTTACGGTCAATCCTTTAATAATTGGACAGTGATTGTTCTGCAGGTGATTTATGGTCAGTCCTTTAATAATTGGACAGTGATTGTTCTGTAGGTGATTTACGGTCAGTCTTTTAATAATTGGACAGTGATTGTTCTGTAGGTGATTTACGGTCAGTCCTTTAATAATTGGATAGTTATTTTTCTGTAGGTGATTTATGGTCAGTCCTTTAATAATTGGACAGTGATTGTTCTGTAGGTGATTTACGGTCAGTCCTTTAATAATTGGACAGTGATTGTTCTGTAGGTGATTTACGGTCAGTCCTTTAATAATTGGACAGTGATTGTTCGGTAGGTGATTTACGGTCAGTCCTTTAATAATTGGACAGTGATTGTTCTGTAGGTGATTTACGGTCAGTCCTTTAATAATTGGATAGTGATTGTTCTGTAGGTGATTTACGGTCAGTCCTTTAATAATTGGACAGTGATTGTTCTGTAGGTGATTTACGGTCAGTCCTTTCATAATTGGACAGTGATTGTTCTGTAGGTGATTTACGGTCAGTCCTTTAATAATTGGACAGTGATTCTTCTGTAGGTGATTTACGGTCAGTCCTTTAATAATTGGACAGTGATTGCTCTTTCGGTGATTTATGGTCAGTCCTTTAATAATTGGACAGTGATTGTTCTGTAGGTGATTTACGGTCAGTCCTTTAATAATTGGACAGTGATTGTTCTGTAGGTGATTTATGGTCAGTCCTTTAATAATAGGACAGTGATTGTTCTGTAGGTGATTTACGGTCAGTCCTTTAATATTTGGACAGTGATTGTTCTGTAGGTGATTTACGGTCAGTCCTTTAATAATTGGATAGTGATTGTTCTGTCGGTGATTTACGGTCAGTCCTTTAATAATTGGATAGTGATTGTTCTGTCGCTGATTTACGGTCAGTCCTTTAATAATTGGACAGTGATTGTTCTGTAGGTGATTTATGGTCAGTCCTTTAATAATTGGACAGTGATTGTTCTGAAGGTGATTTACTGTCAGTCCTTTAATAATTGGACAGTGATTGTTCTGTAGGTGATTTACGGTCAGTCCTTTAATAATTGGATAGTGATTGTTCTGTTGGTGATTTACGGTCAGTCCTTTAATAATTGGATAGTGATTGTTCTGTAGTTGATTTACGGTCAGTCCTTCAATAATTGGATAGTGATTGTTCTGTAGGTGATCTAAGGTCAGTCCTTTAATAATTGGACAGTGATTGTTCTGTAGGTGATTTACGGTCAGTCCTTTAATAGTTGGACAGTGATTGTTCTGTAGGTGATTTACGGTCAGTCCTTTAATAATTGGACAGTGATTGTTCTGTAGGTGATTTACGGTCAGTCCTTTAATAATTGGACAGTGTTTGTTCTGTCGGTGATTTATGGTCAGTCCTTTAATAATTGGACAGTGATTGTTCTGTAGGTGATTTACGGTCAGTCCTTTAATAATAGGACAGTGATTGTTCTGTAGGTGATTTACGGTCAGTCCTTTAATAATTGGACAGTGATTGTTCTGTAGGTGATTTACGGTCAGTCCTGTAATAATTGGACAGTGATTGTTCTGTAGGTGATTTACGGTCAGTCCTTTAATAATTGGACAGTGATTGTTCTGTAGGTGATTTACGGTCAGTCCTTTAATAATTGGACAGTGATTGTTCTGTAGGTGATTTACGGTCAGTCCTTTAATAATTGGACAGTGTTTGTTCTGTCGGTGATTTATGGTCAGTCCTTTAATAATAGGACAGTGATTGTTCTGTAGGTGATTTACGGTCAGTCCTTTAATAATTGGACAGTGATTGTTCTGTAGGTGATTTACGGTCAGTCCTTTAATAATTGGACAGTGATTGTTCTGTAGGTGATTTACGGTCAGTCCTTTAATAATTGGACAGTGATTGTTCTGTAGGTGATTTACGGTCAGTCCTTTAATAATTGGATAGTAATTGTTCTGTAGGTGATTTACGGTCATTCCTTTAATAATTGGATAGTAATTGTTCTGTAGGTGATTTACGGTCAGTCCTTTAATAATTGGACAGTGATTGTTCTGTAGGTGATTTACGGTCAGTCCTTTAATAATTGGACAGTGATTGTTCTGAAGGTGATTTACGGTCAGTCCTTTAATAATTGGACAGTGATTGTTCTGTAGGTGATTTACGGTCAGTCCTTTAATAATTGGACAGTGATTGTTCTGTAGGTGATTTACGGTCAGTCCTTTAATAATTGGACAGTGATTGTTCTGTAGGTGATTTATGGTCAGTCCTTTAATAATTGGATAGTGATTGTTCTGTAGGTGATTTACGGTCAGTCCTTTAATAATTGGATAGTGATTGTTCTGTAGGTGATTTACGGTCAGTCCTTTAATAATTGGACACTGATTGTTCTGAAGGTGATTTACGGTCAGTCCTTTAATAATTGGACAGTGATTGTTCTGTCGGTGATTTACGGTCTGTCCTTTAATAATTGGACACTGATTGTTCTGAAGGTGATTTACGGTCAGTCCTTTAATAATTGGATAGTGATTGTTCTGTCGGTGATTTACAGTCAGTCCTTTAATAATTGGATAGTAATTGTTCTGTAGGTGATTTACTGTCAGTCCTTTAATAATTGACAGTGATTGTTCTGTAGGTGATTTACGGTCAGTCCTTTAATAATTGGACAGTGATTGTTCTGAAGGTGATTTACTGTCAGTCCTTTAATAATTGGACAGTGATTGTTCTGTAGGTGATTTACGGTCAGTCCTTTAATAATTGGATAGTAGTTGTTCTGTAGGTGATTTACGGTCAGTCCTTTAATAATTGGATAGTAATTGTTCTGTAGGTGATTTACGGTCAGTCCTTTAATAATTGGACAGTGATTGTTCTGTAGGTGATTTACGGTCAGTCCTTTAATAATTGGACAGTGATTGTTCTGAAGGTGATTTACGGTCAGTCCTTTAATAATTGGACAGTGATTGTTCTGTAGGTGATTTATGGTCAGTCCTTTAATAATTGGGCAGTGATTGTTCTGTAGGTGATTTACGGTCAGTCCTTTAATAATTGGACAGTGATTGTTCTGAAGGTGATTTACGGTCAGTCCTTTAATAATAGGACAGTGATTGTTCTGAAGGTGATTTACGGTCAGTCCTTTAATAATTGGACAGTGATTGTTCTGAAGGTGATTTACGGTCAGTCCTTTAATAATTGGACAGTGATTGTTCTGTAGGTGATTTACGGTCAGTCCTTTAATAAATGAATAGTGATTGTTCTGTAGGTGATTTACTGTCAGTCCTTTAATAATTGGATAGTAATTGATCTGTAGGTGATTTACGGTCAGTCCTTTAATAATTGGACAGTGATTGTTCTGAAGGTGGTTTACGGTCAGTCCTTTAATAATTGGACAGTGATTGTTCTGTAGGTGATTTACGGTCAGTCCTTTAATAATTGGACAGTGATTGTTCTTTCGGTGATTTATGGTCAGTCCTTTAATAATTGGACAGTGATTGTTCTGTAGGTGATTTACGGTCAGTCCTTTAATAATTGGACAGTGATTGTTCTGTAGGTGATTTATGGTCAGTCCTTTAATAATAGGACAGTGATTGTTCTGTAGGTGATTTACGGTCAGTCCTTTAATAATTGGACAGTGATTGTTCTGTAGGTGTTTTACGGTCAGTCCTTTAATAATTGGATAGTGATTGTTCTGTCGGTGATTTACGGTCAGTCCTTTAATAATTGGATAGTGATTGTTCTGTCGCTGATTTACGGTCAGTCCTTTAATAATTGGACAGTGATTGTTCTGTAGGTGATTTACGGTCAGTCCTTTAATAATTGGACAGTGATTGTTCTTTCGGTGATTTATGGTCAGTCCTTTAATAATTGGACAGTGATTGTTCTGAAGGTGGTTTACGGTCAGTCCTTTAATAATTGGACAGTGATTGTTCTGTAGGTGATTTACGGTCAGTCCTTTAATAATTGGACAGTGATTGTTCTTTCGGTGATTTATGGTCAGTCCTTTAATAATTGGACAGTGATTGTTCTGTAGGTGATTTACGGTCAGTCCTTTAATAATTGGACAGTGATTGTTCTGTAGGTGATTTATGGTCAGTCCTTTAATAATAGGACAGTGATTGTTCTGTAGGTGATTTACGGTCAGTCCTTTAATAATTGGACAGTGATTGTTCTGTAGGTGTTTTACGGTCAGTCCTTTAATAATTGGATAGTGATTGTTCTGTCGGTGATTTACGGTCAGTCCTTTAATAATTGGATAGTGATTGTTCTGTCGCTGATTTACGGTCAGTCCTTTAATAATTGGACAGTGATTGTTCTGTAGGTGATTTACGGTCAGTCCTTTAATAATTGGACAGTGATTGTTCTTTCGGTGATTTATGGTCAGTCCTTTAATAATTGGACAGTGATTGTTCTGAAGGTGATTTACTGTCAGTCCTTTAATAATTGGACAGTGATTGTTCTGTAGGTGATTTACGGTCAGTCCTTTAATAATTGGATAGTGATTGTTCTGTTGGTGATTTACGGTCAGTCCTTTAATAATTAGATAGTGATTGTTCTGTAGGTGATTTACGGTCAGTCCTTCAATAATTGGATAGTGATTGTTCTGTAGGTGATCTACGGTCAGTCCTTTAATAATTGGACAGTGATTGTTCTGTAGGTGATTTACGGTCAGTCCTTTAATAGTTGGACAGTGATTGTTCTGTAGGTGATTTACGGTCAGTCCTTTAATAATTGGATAGTGATTGTTCTGTAGGTGATTTACGGTCAGTCCTTTAATAATTGGACAGTGATTGTTCTGTAGGTGATTTACTATCAGTCCTTTAATAATTGGACATTGTTTGTTCTGTCGGTGATTTATGGTCAGTCCTTTAATAATTGGACAGTGATTGTTCTGTAGGTGATTTACGGTCAGTCCTTTAATAATAGGACAGTGATTGTTCTGTAGGTGATTTACGGTCAGTCCTTTAATAATTGGACAGTGATTGTTCTGTAGGTGATTTACGGTCAGTCCTTTAATAATTGGACAGTGATTGTTCTGTAGGTGATTTACGGTCAGTCCTTTAATAATTGGACAGTGATTGTTCTGTAGGTGATTTACGGTCAGTCCTTTAATAATTGGACAGTGATTGTTCTGTAGGTGATTTATGGTCAGTCCTTTAATAATTGGACAGTGTTTGTTCTGTCGGTGATTTATGGTCAGTCCTTTAATAATTGGACAGTGATTGTTCTGTAGGTGATTTACGGTCAGTCCTTTAATAATTGGACAGTGATTGTTCTGTAGGTGATTTACGGTCAGTCCTTTAATAATTGGACAGTGATTGTTCTGTAGGTGATTTACGGTCAGTCCTTTAATAATTGGATAGTTATTTTTCTGTAGGTGATTTATGGTCAGTCCTTTAATAATAGGACAGTGATTGTTCTGTAGGTGATTTACGGTCAGTCCTTTAATAATTGGACAGTGATTGTTCTGTAGGTGATTTACGGTCTGTCCTTTAATAATTGGACAGTGATTGTTCTGTAGGTGATTTACGGTCAGTCCTTTAATAATTGGATAGTGATTGTTCTGGAGGTGATTTACGGTCAGTCTTTTAATAATTGGACAGTGATTGTTCTGTAGGTGATTTACGGTCAGTCCTTTAATAATTGGACAGTGATTGTTCTGCAGGTGATTTATGGTCAGTCCTTTAATAATTGGACAGTGATTGTTCTGTAGGTGATTTACGGTCAGTCCTTTAATAATTGGACAGTGATTGTTCTGTAGGTGATTTACAGTCAGTCTTTTAATAATTGGACAGTGATTGTTCTGTAGGTGATTTACGGTCAGTCCTTTAATAATTGGACAGTGATTGTTCTGTAGGTGATTTACGGTCAGTCCTTTAATATTTGGATAGTTATTTTTCTGTAGGTGATTTATGGTCAGTCCTTTAATAATTGGACAGTGATTGTTCTGTAGGTGATTTACGGTCAGTCCTTTAATAATTGGACAGTGATTGTTCTTTAGGTGATTTACGGTCAGTCCTTTAATAATTGGACAGTGATTGTTCTGTAGGTGATTTACGGTCAGTCCTTTAATATTTGGATAGTTATTTTTCTGTAGGTGATTTATGGTCAGTCCTTTAATAATTGGACAGTGATTGTTCTGTAGGTGATTTACGGTCAGTCCTTTAATAATTGGACAGTGATTGTTCTTTAGGTGATTTACGGTCAGTCCTTTAATAATTGGATAGTGATTGTTCTGTAGGTGATTTACGGTCAGTCTTTTAATAATTGGACAGTGATTGTTCTGTAGGTGATTTACGGTCAGTCCTTTAATAATTGGACAGTGATTGTTCTGTAGGTGATTTACGGTCAGTCCTTTAATATTTGGATAGTTATTTTTCTGTAGGTGATTTATGGTCAGTCCTTTAATAATTGGACAGTGATTGTTCTGTAGGTGATTTACGGTCAGTCCTTTAATAATTGGACAGTGATTGTTCTTTAGGTGATTTACGGTCAGTCCTTTAATAATTGGATAGTTATTTTTCTGTAGGTGATTTACGGTCAGTCCTTTAATAATTGGATAGTTATTTTTCTGTAGGTGATTTATGGTCAGTCCTTTAATAATTGGACAGTGATTGTTCTGTAGGTGATTTACGGTCAGTCCTTTAATAATTGGACAGTGATTGTTCTGTAGGTGATTTACGGTCAGTCCTTTAATAATTGGACAGTGATTGTTCTGTAGGTGATTTACGGTCAGTCCTTTAATAATTGGACAGTGATTGTTCTGTAGGTGATTTACGGTCAGTCCTTTAATAATTGGATAGTTATTTTTCTGTAGGTGATTTATGGTCAGTCCTTTAATAATTGGACAGTGATTGTTCTGTAGGTGATTTACGGTCAGTCCTTTAATAATTGGACAGTGATTGTTCTGTAGGTGATTTACGGTCAGTCCTTTAATAATTGGACAGTGATTGTTCTGTAGGTGATTTACGGTCAGTCCTTTAATAATTGGACAGTGATTGTTCTGAAGGTGATTTACGGTCAGTCCTTTAATAATTGGACAGTGATTGTTCTGTAGGTGATTTACGGTCAGTCCTTTAATAATTGGACAGTGATTGTTCTGTAGGTGATTTACGGTCATTCCTTTAATAATTGGATAGTGATTGTTCTGTAGGTGATTTACGGTCAGTCCTTTAATAATTGGATAGTGATTGTTCTGTAGGTGATTGACGGTCAGTCCTTTAATAATTGGACAGTGATTGTTCTGTAGGTGATTTACGGTCAGTCCTTTAATAATTGGACAGTGATTGTTCTGTAGGTGATTTACGGTCAGTCCTTTAATAATTGGACAGTGATTGTTCTGTAGGTGATTTACGGTCAGTCCTTTAATAATTGGACAGTGATTGTTCTGTAGGTGATTTACGGTCAGTCCTTTAATAATTGGACAGTGATTGTTCTGTAGGTGATTTACGGTCAGTCCTTTAATAATTGGACAGTGATTGTTCTGTAGGTGATTTACGGTCAGTCCTTTAATAATTGGACAGTGATTGTTCTGTAGGTGATTTACGGTCAGTCCTTTAATAATTGGACAGTGATTGTTCTGTAGGTGATTTACGGTCAGTCCTTTAATAATTGGACAGTGATTGTTCTGTAGGTGATTTACGGTCAGTACTTCAATAATTGGACAGTGATTGTTCTGTAGGTGATTTACGGTCAGTCCTTTAATAATTGGACAGTGATTGTTCTGTAGGTGATTTACGGTCAGTCCTTTAATAATTGGACAGTGATTGTTCTGTAGGTGATTTACGGTCAGTCCTTTAATAATTGGACAGTGATTGTTCTGTAGGTGATTCACGGTCAGTCCTTTAATAATTGGACAGTGATTGTTCTGTAGGTGATTTACGGTCAGTCCTTTAATAATTGGACAGTGATTGTTATGAAGGTGATTTACGGTCAGTCCTTTAATAATTGGACAGTGATTGTTCTGAAGGTGATTTACTGTCAGTCCTTTAATAATTGGGCAGTGATTGTTCTGTAGGTGATTTACGGTCAGTCCTTTAATAATTGGATAGTAATTGTTCTGTAGGTGATTTACGGTCATTCCTTTAATAATTGGATAGTAATTGTTCTGTAGGTGATTTACGGTCAGTCCTTTAATAATTGGACAGTGATTGTTCTGTAGGTGATTTACGGTCAGTCCTTTAATAATTGGACAGTGATTGTTCTGAAGGTGATTTACGGTCAGTCCTTTAATAATTGGACAGTGATTGTTCTGTCGGTGATTTACAGTCAGACCTTTAATAATTGGATAGTAATTGTTCTGTAGGTGATTTACTGTCAGTCCTTTAATAATTGACAGTGATTGTTCTGTAGGTGATTTACGGTCTGTCCTTTAATAATTGGACAGTGATTGTTCTGAAGGTGATTTACTGTCAGTCCTTTAATAATTGGACAGTGATTGTTCTGTAGGTGATTTACGGTCAGTCCTTTAATAATTGGATAGTAATTGTTCTGTAGGTGATTTACGGTCAGTCCTTTAATAATTGGATAGTAATTGTTCTGTAGGTGATTTACGGTCAGTCCCTTAATAATTGGACAGTGATTGTTCTGTAGGTGATTTACGGTCAGTCCTTTAATAATTGGACAGTGATTGTTCTGAAGGTGATTTACGGTCAGTCCTTTAATAATTGGACAGTGATTGTTCTGTAGGTGATTTACGGTCAGTCCTTTAATAATTGGACAGTGATTGTTCTGTAGGTGATTTACGGTCAGTCCTTTAATAATTGGACAGTGATTGTTCTGAAGGTGATTTACGGTCAGTCCTTTAATAATTGGACAGTGATTGTTCTGAAGGTGATTTACGGTCAGTCCTTTAATAATTGGACAGTGATTGTTCTGAAGGTGATTTACGGTCAGTCCTTTTATAATTGGACAGTGATTGTTCTGTAGGTGATTTACGGTCAGTCCTTTAATAAATGGATAGTGATTGTTCTGTAGGTGATTTACTGTCAGTCCTTTAATAATTGGATAGTAATTGATCTGTAGGTGATTTACGGTCAGTCCTTTAATAATTGGACAGTGATTGTTCTGAAGGTGGTTTACGGTCAGTCCTTTAATAATTGGACAGTGATTGTTCTGTAGGTGATTTACGGTCAGTCCTTTCATAATTGGACAGTGATTGTTCTTTCGGTGATTTATGGTCAGTCCTTTAATAATTGGACAGTGATTGTTCTGTAGGTGATTTACGGTCAGTCCTTTAATAATTGGACAGTGATTGTTCTGTAGGTGATTTATGGTCAGTCCTTTAATAATAGGACAGTGATTGTTCTGTAGGTGATTTACGGTCAGTCCTTTAATAATTGGACAGTGATTGTTCTGTAGGTGATTTACGGTCAGTCCTTTAATAATTGGATAGTGATTGTTCTGTCGGTGATTTACGGTCAGTCCTTTAATAATTGGATAGTGATTGTTCTGTCGCTGATTTACGGTCAGTCCTTTAATAATTGGACAGTGATTGTTCTGTAGGTGATTTACGGTCAGTCCTTTAATAATTGGACAGTGATTGTTCTTTCGGTGATTTATGGTCAGTCCTTTAATAATAGGACAGTGAATGTTCTGTAGGTGATTTACGGTCAGTCCTTTAATAATTGGACAGTGATTGTTCTGTAGGTGATTTATGGTCAGTTCTTTAATAATAGGACAGTGATTGTTCTGTAGGTGATTTGCGGTCAGTCCTTTAATAATTGGATAGTGATTGTTCTTTCGGTGATTTACGGTCAGTCCTTTAATAATTGGACAGTGATTGTTCTGTAGGTGATTTACGGTCAGTCCTTTAATAATTGGACAGTGATTGTTCTGTAGGTGATTTACGGTCAGTCCTTTAATAATTGGACAGTGATTGTTCTGTCGGTGATTTACGGTCAGTCCTTCAATAATTGGACAGTGATTGTTCTGTAGGTGATTTACGGTCAGTCCTTTAATAATTGGATAGTGATTGTTCTGTAGGTGATTTACGGTCAGTCCTTTAATAATTGGACAGTGATTGTTCTGTAGGTGATTTACGGTCAGTCCTTTAATAATTGGACAGTGATTATTCTGTAGGTGATTTACGGTCAGTCCTTTAATAATTGGACAGTGATTGTTCTGTCGGTGATTTACGGTCAGTCCTTTAATAATTGGACAGTGATTGTTCTGTCGGTGATTTACGGTCAGTCCTTTAATAATTGGACAGTGATTGTTCTGTAGGTGATTTACGGTCAGTCCTTTAATAATTGGACAGTGATTGTTCTGTCGGTGATTTACGGTCAGTCCTTTAATAATTGGACAGTGATTATTCTGCAGGTGATTTACGGTCAGTCCTTTAATAATTGGACAGTGATTGTTCTGTAGGTGATTTACGGTCAGTCCTTTAATAATTGGACAGTGATTGTTCTGTAGGTGATTTACGGTCAGTCCTTTAATAATTGGACAGTGATTGTTCTGTAGGTGATTTACGGTCAGTCCTTTAATAATTGGACAGTGATTGTTCTGTAGTTGATTTACGGTCAGTCCTTTAATAATTGGACAGTGATTGTTCTGTAGGTGATTTACGGTCAGTCCTTTAATAATTGGACAGTGATTGTTCTGTAGGTGATTTACGGTCAGTCCTTTAATAATTGGATAGTGATTGTTCTGTAGGTGATTTACGGTCAGTCCTTTAATAATTGGATAGTGATTGTTCTGTAGGTGATTTACGGTCAGTGATTTAATAATTGGATAGTGATTGTTCTGTCGGTGATTTACAGTCAGTCCTTTAATAATTGGATAGTGATTGTTCTGTAGGTGATTTACGGTCAGTCCTTTAATAATTGGACAGTGATTGTTCTGTAGGTGATTTACAGTCAGTCCTTTAATAATTGGATAGTGATTGTTCTGTAGGTGATTTACGGTCAGTCCTTTAATAATTGGACAGTGATTGTTCTGTAGGTGATTTACGGTCAGTCCTTTAATAATTGGATAGTGATTGTTCTGTAGGTGATTTACGGTCAGTCCTTTAATAATTGGATAGTGATTGTTCTGTAGGTGATTTACGGTCAGTCTTTTAATAATTGGACAGTGATTGTTCTGTAGGTGATTTACGGTCAGTGATTTAATAATTGGACAGTGATTGTTCTGTAGGTGATTTACGGTCAGTCCTTTAATAATTGGATAGTGATTGTTCTGTAGGTGATTTACGGTCAGTCCTTTAATAATTGGACAGTGATTGTTCTGTAGGTGATTTACGGTCAGTCCTTTAATAATTGGACAGGGATTGTTCTGTAGGTGATTTACGGTCAGTCCTTTAATAATTGGACAGTGATTGTTCTGTAGGTGATTTACGGTCAGTCCTTTAATAATTGGACAGTGATTGTTCTGTAGGTGATTTACGGTCAGTCCTTCAATAATTGGATAGTGATTGTTCTGTAGGTGATTTACGGTCAGTCCTTTAATAATTGGATAGTGATTGTTCTGTAGGTGATTTACGGTCAGTCCTTTAATAATTGGACAGTGATTGTTCTGTAGGTGATTTACGGTCAGTCCTTTAATAATTGGACAGTGATTGTTCTGTCGGTGATTTACGGTCAGTCCTTTAATAATTGGATAGTGATTGTTCTGTATGTGATTTACGGTCAGTCCTTTGATAATTGGACAGTGATTGTTCTGTAGGTGATTTACGGTCAGTCCTTTAATAATTGGACAGTGATTGTTCTGTAGGTGATTTACGGTCAGTCCTTTAGTAATTGGACAGTGATTGTTCTGTAGGTGATTTACGGTCAGTCCTTTAATAATTGGACAGTGATTGTTCTGTAGGTGATTTACGGTCAGTCCTTAAATAATTGGATAGTGATTGTTCTGTAGGTGATTTACGGTCAGTCCTTTAATAATTGGACAGTGATTGTTCTGTAGGTGATTTACGGTCAGTCCTTTAATAATTGGACAGTGATTGTTCTTTCGGTGATTTATGGTCAGTCCTTTATTAATAGGACAGTGAATGTTCTGTAGGTGATTTACGGTCAGTCCTTTAATAATTGGACAGTGATTGTTCTGTAGGTGATTTATGGTCAGTCCTTTAATAATAGGACAGTGATTGTTCTGTAGGTGATTTACGGTCAGTCCTTTAATAATTGGATAGTGATTGTTCTTTCGGTGATTTACGGTCAGTCCTTTAATAATTGGACAGTGATTATTCTGTAGGTGATTTACGGTCAGTCCTTTAATAATTGGACAGTGATTGTTCTGTAGGTGATTTATGGTCAGTCCTTGAATAATTGGACAGTGATTGTTCTGTAGGTGATTTACGGTCAGTCCTTTAATAATTGGACAGTGATTGTTCTGTAGGTGATTTATGGTCAGTCCTTTAATAATTGGACAGTGATTGTTCTGTAGGTGATTTACGGTCAGTCCTTTAATAATTGGACAGTGATTGTTCTGTAGGTGATTTACGGTCAGTCCTTTAATAATTGGACAGTGATTGTTCTGTAGGTGATTTATGGTCAGTCCTTTAATAATTGGACAGTGATTGTTCTGTAGGTGATTTACGGTCAGTCCTTTAATAATTGGTCAGTGATTGTTCTGTAGGTGATTTACGGTCAGTCCTTTAATAATTGGACAGTGATTGTTCTGTAGGTAATTTACGGTCAGTCCTTTAATAATTGGACAGTAATTGTTCTGTAGGTGATTTACGGTCAGTCCTTTAATAATTGGACAGTAATTGTTCTGTCGGTGATTTACGGTCAGTCCTTTAATAATTGGACAGTGATTGTTCTGTAGGTGATTTACGGTCAGTCCTTTAATAATTGGACAGTGATTGTTCTGTAGGTGATTTACGGTCAGTCCTTTAATAATTGGACAGTAATTGTTCTGTAGGTGATTTACGGTCAGTCCTTTAATAATTGGACAGTAATTGTTCTGTCGGTGATTTACGGTCAGTCCTTTAATAACTGGACAGTGATTGTTCTGTAGGTGATTTACGGTCAGTCCTTTAATAATTGGACAGTGATTGTTCTGTAGGTGATTTACGGTCAGTCCTTTAATAATTGGACTGTGATTGTTCTGTAGGTGATTTACAGTCAGTCCTTTAATAATTGGATAGTGATTGTTCTGTAGGTGATTTACGGTCATTCCTTTAATAATTGGATAGTGATTGTTCTGTCGGTGATTTACAGTCAGTCCTTTAATAATTGGATAGTGATTGTTCTGTAGGTGATTTACGGTCAGTCCTTTAATAATTGGACTGTGATTGTTCTGTAGGTGATTTACAGTCAGTCCTTTAATAATTGGATAGTGATTGTTCTGTAGGTGATTTACGGTCAGTCCTTTAATAATTGGACAGTGATTGTTCTGTAGGTGATTTACGGTCAGTCCTTTAATAATTGGACTGTGATTGTTCTGTAGGTGATTTACGGTCAGTCCTTTAATAATTGGATAGTGATTGTTCTGTAGGTGATTTACGGTCTTTCCTTTAATAATTGGACAGTGATTGTTCTGTAGGTGATTTACGGTCAGTCCTTTAATAATTGGACAGTGATTGTTCTGTAGGTGATTTACGGTCTGTCCTTTAATAATTGGATAGTGATTGTTCTGTAGGTGATTTACGGTCAGTCCTTTAATAATTGGACAGTGATTGTTCTGTAGGTGATTTACGGTCAGTCCTTTAATAATTGGATAGTGATTGTTCTGTAGGTGATTTACGGTCAGTCCTTTAATAATTGGACAGTAATTGTTCTGTCGGTGATTTACGGTCAGTCCTTTAATAATTGGACAGTGATTGTTCTGTAGGTGATTTACGGTCAGTCCTTTAATAATTGGACAGTGATTGTTCTTTAGGTGATTTACGGTCAGTCCTTTAATAATTGGACAGTGATTGTTCTGTAGGTGATTTACAGTCAGTCCTTTAATAATTGGATAGTGATTGTTCTGTAGGTGATTTACGGTCAGTCCTTTAATAATTGGACAGTGATTGTTCTGTAGGTGATTTACGGTCAGTCCTTTAATAATTGGATAGTTATTGTTCTGTAGGTGATTTACGGTCAGTCCTTTAATAATTGGATAGTGATTGTTCGGTAGGTGATTTACGGTCAGTCCTTTAATAATTGGACAGTGATTGTTCTGTAGGTGATTTACGGTCAGTCCTTTAATAATTGGATAGTGATTATTCGGTAGGTGATTTACGGTCAGTCCTTTAATAATTGGACAGTGATTGTTCTGTAGGTGATTTACGGTCAGTCCTTTAATAATTGGACAGTGATTGTTCTGTAGGTGATTTACGGTCAGTCCTTTAATAATTGGACATTGATTGTTCTGTCGGTGATTTACGGTCAGTCCTTTAATAATTGGATAGTGATTGTTCTGTAGGTGATTTACGGTCAGTCCTTTAATAATTGGACAGTGATTGTTCTGTAGGTGATTTACGGTCAGTCCTTTAATAATTGGACAGTGATTGTTCTGTAGGTGATTTACGGTCAGTCCTTTAATAATTGGACAGTGATTGTTCTGTAGGTGATTTAGGGTCAGTCCTTTAATAATTGGACAGTGATTGTTCTGTAGGTGATTTACGGTCAGTCCTTTAATAATTGGACAGTGAATGTTCTGTAGGTGATTTACGGTCAGTCCTTTAATAATTGGACAGTGATTGTTCTGTAGGTGATTTACGGTCAGTCCTTTAATAATTGGACAGTGATTGTTCTGTAGGTGATTTACGGTCAGTCCTTTAATAATTGGACAGTGATTGTTCTGTAGTTGATTTACGGTCAGTCCTTTAATAATTGGACAGTGATTGTTCTGTAGGTGATTTACGGTCAGTCCTTTAATAATTGGACAGTGATTGTTCTGTAGGTGATTTACGGTCAGTCCTTTAATAATTGGATAGTGATTGTTCTGTAGGTGATTTACGGTCAGTCCTTTAATAATTGGACAGTGATAGTTCTGTAGGTGATTTACGGTCAGTCCTTTAATAATTGGATAGTGATTGTTCTGTAGGTGATTTACGGTCAGTCCTTTAATAATTGGACAGTGATTGTTCTGTCGGTGATTTACGGTCAGTCCTTTAATAATTGGACAGTGATTATTCTGCAGGTGATTTACGGTCAGTCCTTTAATAATTGGACAGTGATTGTTCTGTAGGTGATTTACGGTCAGTCCTTTAATAATTGGACAGTGATTGTTCTGTAGGTGATTTACGGTCAGTCCTTTAATAATTGGACAGTGATTGTTCTGTAGGTGATTTACGGTCAGTCCTTTAATAATTGGACAGTGATTGTTCTGTAGTTGATTTACGGTCAGTCCTTTAATAATTGGACAGTGATTGTTCTGTAGGTGATTTACGGTCAGTCCTTTAATAATTGGACAGTGATTGTTCTGTAGGTGATTTACGGTCAGTCCTTTAATAATTGGATAGTGATTGTTCTGTAGGTGATTTACGGTCAGTCCTTTAATAATTGGATAGTGATTGTTCTGTAGGTGATTTACGGTCAGTGATTTAATAATTGGATAGTGATTGTTCTGTCGGTGATTTACAGTCAGTCCTTTAATAATTGGATAGTGATTGTTCTGTAGGTGATTTACGGTCAGTCTTTTAATAATTGGACAGTGATTGTTCTGTAGGTGATTTACGGTCAGTGATTTAATAATTGGACAGTGATTGTTCTGTAGGTGATTTACGGTCAGTCCTTTAATAATTGGATAGTGATTGTTCTGTAGGTGATTTACGGTCAGTCCTTTAATAATTGGACAGTGATTGTTCTGTAGGTGATTTACGGTCAGTCCTTTAATAATTGGACAGTGATTGTTCTGTAGGTGATTTACGGTCAGTCCTTTAATAATTGGACAGTGATTGTTCTGTAGGTGATTTACGGTCAGTCCTTTAATAATTGGACAGTGATTGTTCTGTAGGTGATTTACGGTCAGTCCTTCAATAATTGGATAGTGATTGTTCTGTAGGTGATTTACGGTCAGTCCTTTAATAATTGGACAGTGATTGTTCTGTAGGTGATTTACGGTCAGTCCTTTAATAATTGGACAGTGATTGTTCTGTCGGTGATTTACGGTCAGTCCTTTAATAATTGGATAGTGATTGTTCTGTATGTGATTTACGGTCAGTCCTTTGATAATTGGACAGTGATTGTTCTGTAGGTGATTTACGGTCAGTCCTTTAATAATTGGACAGTGATTGTTCTGTAGGTGATTTACGGTCAGTCCTTTAGTAATTGGACAGTGATTGTTCTGTAGGTGATTTACGGTCAGTCCTTTAATAATTGGACAGTGATTGTTCTGTAGGTGATTTACGGTCAGTCCTTTAATAATTGGATAGTGATTGTTCTGTAGGTGATTTACGGTCAGTCCTTTAATAATTGGACAGTGATTGTTCTGTAGGTGATTTACGGTCAGTCCTTTAATAATTGGACAGTGATTGTTCTTTCGGTGATTTATGGTCAGTCCTTTATTAATAGGACAGTGAATGTTCTGTAGGTGATTTACGGTCAGTCCTTTAATAATTGGACAGTGATTGTTCTGTAGGTGATTTATGGTCAGTCCTTTAATAATAGGACAGTGATTGTTCTGTAGGTGATTTACGGTCAGTCCTTTAATAATTGGATAGTGATTGTTCTTTCGGTGATTTACGGTCAGTCCTTTAATAATTGGACAGTGATTATTCTGTAGGTGATTTACGGTCAGTCCTTTAATAATTGGACAGTGATTGTTCTGTAGGTGATTTATGGTCAGTCCTTGAATAATTGGACAGTGATTGTTCTGTAGGTGATTTACGGTCAGTCCTTTAATAATTGGACAGTGATTGTTCTGTAGGTGATTTATGGTCAGTCCTTTAATAATTGGACAGTGATTGTTCTGTAGGTGATTTACGGTCAGTCCTTTAATAATTGGACAGTGATTGTTCTGTAGGTGATTTACGGTCAGTCCTTTAATAATTGGACAGTGATTGTTCTGTAGGTGATTTATGGTCAGTCCTTTAATAATTGGACAGTGATTGTTCTGTAGGTGATTTACGGTCAGTCCTTTAATAATTGGTCAGTGATTGTTCTGTAGGTGATTTACGGTCAGTCCTTTAATAATTGGACAGTGATTGTTCTGTAGGTAATTTACGGTCAGTCCTTTAATAATTGGACAGTAATTGTTCTGTAGGTGATTTACGGTCAGTCCTTTAATAATTGGACAGTAATTGTTCTGTCGGTGATTTACGGTCAGTCCTTTAATAATTGGACAGTGATTGTTCTGTAGGTGATTTACGGTCAGTCCTTTAATAATTGGACAGTGATTGTTCTGTAGGTGATTTACGGTCAGTCCTTTAATAATTGGACAGTAATTGTTCTGTAGGTGATTTACGGTCAGTCCTTTAATAATTGGACAGTAATTGTTCTGTCGGTGATTTACGGTCAGTCCTTTAATAACTGGACAGTGATTGTTCTGTAGGTGATTTACGGTCAGTCCTTTAATAATTGGACAGTGATTGTTCTGTAGGTGATTTACGGTCAGTCCTTTAATAATTGGACTGTGATTGTTCTGTAGGTGATTTACAGTCAGTCCTTTAATAATTGGATAGTGATTGTTCTGTAGGTGATTTACGGTCAGTCCTTTAATAATTGGATAGTGATTGTTCTGTCGGTGATTTACAGTCAGTCCTTTAATAATTGGATAGTGATTGTTCTGTAGGTGATTTACGGTCAGTCCTTTAATAATTGGACTGTGATTGTTCTGTAGGTGATTTACAGTCAGTCCTTTAATAATTGGATAGTGATTGTTCTGTAGGTGATTTACGGTCAGTCCTTTAATAATTGGACAGTGATTGTTCTGTAGGTGATTTACGGTCAGTCCTTTAATAATTGGACTGTGATTGTTCTGTAGGTGATTTACGGTCAGTCCTTTAATAATTGGATAGTGATTGTTCTGTAGGTGATTTACGGTCTTTCCTTTAATAATTGGACAGTGATTGTTCTGTAGGTGATTTACGGTCAGTCCTTTAATAATTGGACAGTGATTGTTCTGTAGGTGATTTACGGTCTGTCCTTTAATAATTGGATAGTGATTGTTCTGTAGGTGATTTACGGTCAGTCCTTTAATAATTGGACAGTGATTGTTCTGTAGGTGATTTACGGTCAGTCCTTTAATAATTGGATAGTGATTGTTCTGTAGGTGATTTACGGTCAGTCCTTTAATAATTGGACAGTAATTGTTCTGTCGGTGATTTACGGTCAGTCCTTTAATAATTGGACAGTGATTGTTCTGTAGGTGATTTACGGTCAGTCCTTTAATAATTGGACAGTGATTGTTCTTTAGGTGATTTACGGTCAGTCCTTTAATAATTGGACAGTGATTGTTCTGTAGGTGATTTACAGTCAGTCCTTTAATAATTGGATAGTGATTGTTCTGTAGGTGATTTACGGTCAGTCCTTTAATAATTGGACAGTGATTGTTCTGTAGGTGATTTACGGTCAGTCCTTTAATAATTGGATAGTTATTGTTCTGTAGGTGATTTACGGTCAGTCCTTTAATAATTGGATAGTGATTGTTCGGTAGGTGATTTACGGTCAGTCCTTTAATAATTGGACAGTGATTGTTCTGTAGGTGATTTACGGTCAGTCCTTTAATAATTGGATAGAATTATTCGGTAGGTGATTTACGGTCAGTCCTTTAATAATTGGACAGTGATTGTTCTGTAGGTGATTTACGGTCAGTCCTTTAATAATTGGACAGTGATTGTTCTGTAGGTGATTTACGGTCAGTCCTTTAATAATTGGACATTGATTGTTCTGTCGGTGATTTACGGTCAGTCCTTTAATAATTGGATAGTGATTGTTCTGTAGGTGATTTACGGTCAGTCCTTTAATAATTGGACAGTGATTGTTCTGTAGGTGATTTACGGTCAGTCCTTTAATAATTGGACAGTGATTGTTCTGTAGGTGATTTACGGTCAGTCCTTTAATAATTGGACAGTGATTGTTCTGTAGGTGATTTAGGGTCAGTCCTTTAATAATTGGACAGTGATTGTTCTGTAGGTGATTTACGGTCAGTCCTTTAATAATTGGACAGTGATTGTTCTGTAGGTGATTTACGGTCAGTCCTTTAATAATTGGACAGTGATTGTTCTGTAGGTGATTTACGGTCAGTCCTTTAATAATTGGACAGTGATTGTTCTGTAGGTGATTTACGGTCAGTCCTTTAATAATTGGACAGTGATTGTTCTGTAGTTGATTTACGGTCAGTCCTTTAATAATTGGACAGTGATTGTTCTGTAGGTGATTTACGGTCAGTCCTTTAATAATTGGACAGTGATTGTTCTGTAGGTGATTTACGGTCAGTCCTTTAATAATTGGATAGTGATTGTTCTGTAGGTGATTTACGGTCAGTCCTTTAATAATTGGACAGTGATTGTTCTGTAGGTGATTTACGGTCAGTCCTTTAATAATTGGACAGTGATTGTTCTGTAGGTGATTTACGGTCAGTCCTTTAATAATAGGACAGTGATTGTTCTGTCGGTGATTTACGGTCAGTCCTTTAATAATTGGACAGTGATAGTTCTGTAGGTGATTTACGGTCAGTCCTTTAATAATTGGACAGTGATTGTTCTGTAGGTGATTTACGGTCAGTCCTTTAATAATTGGATAGTGATTGTTCTGTAGGTGATTTACGGTCAGTCCTTTAATAATTGGACAGTGATTGTTATGTAGGTGATTTACGGTCAGTCCTTTAATAATTGGACAGTGATTGTTCTGTAGGTGATTTACGGTCAGTCCTTTAATAATTGGATAGTGATTGTTCTGTAGGTGATTTACGGTCAGTGATTTAATAATTGGACAGTGATTGTTCTGTAGGTGATTTATGGTCAGTCCTTTAATAATTGGACAGTGATTGTTCTGTAGGTGATTTACGGTCAGTCCTTTAATAATTGGATAGTGATTGTTCTGTAGGTGATTTACGGTCAGTCCTTTAATAATTGGACAGTGATTGTTCTGTAGGTGATTTACGGTCAGTACTTTAATAATTGGACAGTGATTGTTCTGTCGGTGATTTACGGTCAATCCTTTAATAATTGGACAGTGATTGTTCTGTAGGTGATTTACGGTCAGTGATTTAATAATTGGACAGTGATTGTTCTGTAGGTGATTTACGGTCAGTCCTTTAATAATTGGATAGTGATTGTTCTGTAGGTGATTTACGGTCAGTCCTTTAATAATTGGACAGTGATTGTTCTGTAGGTGATTTACGGTCAGTCCTTTAATAATTGGACAGTGATTGTTCTGTAGGTGATTTACGGTCAGTCTTTTAATAATTGGACAGTGATTGTTCTGTTAGTGATTTACGGTCAGTGATTTAATAATTGGACAGTGATTGTTCTGTCGGTAATTTACGGTCAGTCTTTTAATAATTGGACAGTGATTGTTCTGTAGGTGATTTACGGTCAGTGATTTAATAATTGGACAGTGATTGTTCTGTAGGTGATTTACGGTCAGTCCTTTAATAATTGGATAGTGATTGTTCTGTAGGTGATTTACAGTCAGTCCTTTAATAATTGGACAGTGATTGTTCTGTAGGTGATTTACGGTCAGTCCTTTAATAATTGGACAGTGATTGTTCTGTAGGTGATTTACGGTCAGTCCTTTAATAATTGGACAGTGATTGTTCTGTAGGTGATTTATGGTCAGTCCTTTAATAATTGGATAGTGATTGTTCTGTAGGTGATTTACGGTCAGTCCTTTAATAATTGGACAGTGATTGTTCTGTAGGTGATTTACGGTCAGTCCTTTAATAATTGGACAGTGATTGTTCTGTAGGTGATTTACGGTCAGTCCTTTAATAATTGGACAGTGATTGTTCTGTAGGTGATTTACGGTCAGTCCTTCAATAATTGGATAGTGATTGTTCTGTAGGTGATTTACGGTCAGTCCTTTAATAATTGGACAGTGATTGTTCTGTAGGTGATTTACGGTCAGTCCTTTAATAATTGGACAGTGATTGTTCTGTCGGTGATTTACGGTCAGTCCTTTAATAATTGGATAGTGATTGTTCTGTTGGTGATTTATGGTCAGTCCTTCAATAATTGGATAGTGATTGTTCTGTAGGTGATTTACGGTCAGTCCTTTAATAATTGGACAGTGATTGTTCTGTAGGTGATTTACGGTCTGTCCTTTAATAATTGGACAGTGATTGTTCTGTAGGTGATTTACGGTCAGTCCTTTAATAACTGGACAGTGATTGTTCTGTAGGTGATTTACGGTCAGTCCTTTAATAATTGGACAGTGATTGTTCTGTAGGTGATTTACGGTCAGTCCTTTAATAATTGGACAGTGATTGTTCTGTCGGTGATTTACTGTCAGTCCTTTAATAATTGGACAGTGATTGTTCTGTAGGTGATTTACTGTCAGTCCTTTAATAATTGGACAGTGATTGTTCTGTCGGTGATTTACTGTCAGTCCTTTAATAATTGGACAGTGATTGTTCTGTAGGTGATTTACGGTCAGTCCTTTAATAATTGGACAGTGATTGTTCTGTAGGTGATTTATGGTCAGTCCTTTAATAATTGGACAGTGATTGTTCTGTTGGTGATTTACGGTCAGTCCTTTAATAATTGGACAGTGATTGTTCTGTAGGTGATTTACAGTCAGTCCTTTAATAATAGGACAGTGATTGTTCTGTAGGTGATTTACGGTCAGTCCTTTAATAATTGGACAGTGATTGTTCTGTAGGTGATTTACAGTCAGTCCTTTAATAATTGGACAGTGATTGTTCTGTAGGTGATTTACGGTCAGTCCTTTAATAATTGGACAGTGATTGTTCTTTAGGTGATTTACGGTCAGTCCTTTAATAATTGGACAGTGATTATTCTGTAGGTGATTTACGGTCAGTCCTTTAATAATTGGACAGTGATTGTTCTGTAGGTGATTTACGGTCAGTCCTTTAATAATTGGACAGTGATTATTCTGTAGGTGATTTACGGTCAGTCCTTTAATAATTGGACAGTGATTGTTCTTTAGGTGATTCACGGTCAGTCCTTTAATAATTGGACAGTGATTGTTCTGTAGGTGATTTACGGTCAGTCCTTTAATAATTGGACAGTAATTGTTCTGTAGGTGATTTACGGTCAGTCCTTTAATAATTGGACAGTGATTGTTCTTTAGGTGATTTACGGTCAGTCCTTTAATAATTGGATAGTGATTGTTCTGTAGGTGATTTACGGTCAGTCCTTTAATAATTGGACAGTGATTGTTCTGTCGGTGATTCACGGTCAGTCCTTTAATAATTGGATAGTGATTGTTCTGTAGGTGATTTACGGTCAGTCCTTTAATAATTGGACAGTGATTGTTCTTTAGGTGATTCACGGTCAGTCCTTTAATAATTGGACAGTGATTGTTCTGTAGGTGATTTACGGTCAGTCCTTTAATAATTGGACAGTAATTGTTCTGTAGGTGATTTACGGTCAGTCCTTTAATAATTGGACAGTGATTGTTCTTTAGGTGATTTACGGTCAGTCCTTTAATAATTGGATAGTGATTGTTCTGTAGGTGATTTACGGTCAGTCCTTTAATAATTGGACAGTGATTGTTCTGTAGGTGATTCACGGTCAGTCCTTTAATAATTGGATAGTGATTGTTCTGTAGGTGATTTACGGTCAGTCCTTTAATAATTGGACAGTGATTGTTCTGTAGGTGATTTACGGTCATTCCTTTAATAATTGGATAGTGATTGTTCTGTAGGTGATTTATGGTCAGTCCTTTAATAATTGGATAGTGATTGTTCTGTAGGTGATTTACGGTCATTCCTTTAATAATTGGATAGTGATTGTTCTGTAGGTGATTTACGGTCAGTCCTTTAATAATTGGATAGTGATTGTTCTGTAGGTGATTTACGGTCAGTCCTTTAATAATTGGACAGTGATTGTTCTGTAGGTGATTTACTGTCAGTCCTTTAATAATTGGATAGTGATTGTTCTGTAGGTGATTTACGGTCAGTCCTTTAATAATTTGACAGTAATTGTTCTGTAGGTGATTTATGGTCAGTCCTTTAATAATTGGATAGTGATTGTTCTGTAGGTGATTTACGGTCAGTCCCTTTAATAATTGGACAGTGATTGTTCTGTTGGTGATTTACGGTCAGTCCTTTAATAATTGGATAGTGATTGTTCTTTAGGTGATTTACGGTCAGTCCCTTTAATAATTGGACAGTGATTGTTCTGTAGGTGATTTACGGTCAGTCCTTTAATAATTGGACAGTGATTGTTCTGTAGGCGATTTACGGTCAGTCCTTTAATAATTGGACAGTGATTGTTCTGTAGGTGATTTACGGTCAGTCCTTTAATAATTGGACAGTGATTGTTCTGTAGGTGATTTACGGTCAGTCCTTTAATAATTGGATAGTGATTGTTCTTTAGGTGATTTACGGTCAGTCCTTTAATAATTGGACAGTGATTGTTCTGTAGGTGATTTACGGTCAGTCCTTTAATAATTGGACAGTGATTGTTCTGTAGGTGATTCACGGTCAGTCCTTTAATAATTGGACAGTGATTGTTCTGTAGGTGATTTACGGTCAGTCCTTTAATAATTGGATAGTTATTTTTCTGTAGGTGATTTACGGTCAGTCCTTTAATAATAGGACAGTGATTGTTCTGTAGGTGATTTACAGTCAGTCCTTTAATAATTGGATAGTGATTGTTCTGTAGGTGATTTACAGTCAGTCATTTAATAATTGGATAGTGATTGTTCTGTAGGTGATTTACAGTCAGTCCTTTAATAATTGGATAGTTATTTTTCTGTAGGTGATTTACGGTCAGTCCTTTAATAATAGGACAGTGATTGTTCTGTAGGTGATTTACAGTCAGTCCTTTAATAATTGGATAGTTATTTTTCTGTAGGTGATTTACGGTCAGTCCTTTAATAATTGGACAGTGATTGTTCTGTAGGTGATTTACAGTCAGTCCTTTAATAATTGGATAGTGATTGTTCTGAAGGTGATTTACGGTCAGTCCTTTAATAATTGTATAGTGATTGTTCTGTAGGTGATTTACGGTCAGTCCTTTAATAATTGAACAGTGATTGTTCTGTAGGTGATTTACGGTCAGTCCTTTAATAATTGGATAGTAATTGTTCTGAAGGTGATTTACGGTCAGTCCTTTAATAATTGGACAGTGATTGTTCTGTAGGTGATTTACGGTCAGTCCTTTAATAATTGGACAGTGATTTTTCTGTAGGTGATTTACGGTCGGTCCTTTAATAATTGGACAGTGATTGTTCTGTAGGTGATTTACGGTCAGTCCTTTAATAATTGGACAGTGATTGTTCTGTAGGTGATTTACGGTCAGTCCTTTAATAATTGGACAGTGATTGTTCTGTCGGCGATTTACGGTCAGTCCTTCAATAATTGGACTGTGATTGTTCTGCAGGTGATTTACGGTCAGTCCTTTAATAATTGGACAGTGATTGTTCTGTAGGTGATTTACGGTCAGTCCTTTAATAATTGGACAGTGATTGTTCTGTAGGTGATTTACGGTCAGTCCTTTAATAATTGGACAGTGATTGTTCTGTAGGTGATTTACGGTCAGTCCTTTAATAATAGGACAGTGATTGTTCTGTAGGTGATTTACAGTCAGTCCTTTAATAATTGGATAGTAATTGTTCTGTAGGTGATTTACGGTCAGTCCTTTAATAATTGGACAGTGATTGTTCTGAAGGTGATTTACGGTCAGTCCTTTAATAATTGGATAGTAATTGTTCTGTAGGTGATTTACGGTCAGTCCTTTAATAATTGGACAGTGATTGTTCTGAAGGGGATTTACGGTCAGTCCTTTAATAATTGGACAGTGATTGTTCTGTAGGTGATTTACGGTCAGTCCTTTAATAATTGGACAGTGATTGTTCTGTTGGTGATTTACAGTCAGTCCTTTAATAATTGGATAGTGATTGTTCTGTAGGTGATTTACGGTCAGTCCTTTAATAATTGGACAGTGATTGTTCTGTAGGTGATTTACGGTCAGTCCTTTAATAATTGGACAGTGATTGTTCTGTTGGTGATTTACAGTCAGTCCTTTAATAATTGGATAGTGATTGTTCTGTAGGTGATTTATGGTCAGTCCTTTAATAATTGGACAGTGATTGTTCTGTCGGTCATTTATGGTCAGTCCTTTAATAATTGGACAGTGATTGTTCTGTAGGTGATTTATGGTCAGTCCTTTAATAATTGGATAGTGATTGTTCTGTAGGTGATTTATGGTCAGTCCTTTAATAATTGGACGGTGATTGTTCTGTCGGTCATTTATGGTCAGCCCTTTAAGAATTGGATAGTGATTGTTCTGTAGGTGATTTACGGTCAGTCCTTTAATAATTGGATAGTGATTGTTCTGTAGGTGATTTACGGTCAGTCCTTTAATAATTGGACAGTGATTGTTCTGTAGGTGATTTACGGTCAGTCCTTTAATAATTGGACAGTGATTGTTCTGTAGGTGATTTACGGTCAGTCCTTTAATAATTGGACAGTGATTGTTCTGTAGGTGATTTACTGTCAGTCCCTTTAATAATTGGACAGTGATTGTTCTGTAGGTGATTTACTGTCAGTCCATTTAATAATTGGACAGTGATTGTTCTGTAGGTGATTTATGGTCAGTCCTTCAATAATTGGACAGTGATTGTTCTGTAGGTGATTTACTGTCAGTCCCTTTAATAATTGGACAGTGATTGTTCTGTAGGTGATTTACTGTCAGTCCCTTTAATAATTGGACAGTGATTGTTCTGCAGGTGATTTACTGTCAGTCCCTTTAATAATTGGACAGTGATTGTTCTGTAGGTGATTTACTGTCAGTCCATTTAATAATTGGACAGTGATTGTTCTGTAGGTGATTTATGGTCAGTCCTTCAATAATTGGACAGTGATTGTTCTGTAGGTGATTTACTGTCAGTCCCTTTAATAATTGGACAGTGATTGTTCTGTAGGTGATTTACTGTCAGTCCCTTTAATAATTGGACAGTGATTGTTCTGCAGGTGATTTACTGTCAGTCCCTTTAATAATTGGACAGTGATTGTTCTGTAGGTGATTTACTGTCAGTCCATTTAATAATTGGACAGTGATTGTTCTGTAGGTGATTTACGGTCAGTCCTTCAATAATTGGACAGTGATTGTTCTGTAGGTGATTTACTGTCAGTCCCTTTAATAATTGGACAGTGATTGTTCTGTAGGTGATTTACTGTCATTCCCTTTAATAATTGGACAGTGATTGTTCTGTAGGTGATTTACGGTCAGTCCCTTTAATAATTGGACAGTGATTGTTCTGTAGGTGATTTACGGTCAGCCCTTTAATAATTGGATAGTGATTGTTCTGTAGGTGATTTACGGTCAGTCCTTTAATAATTGGACAGTGATTGTTCTGTAGGTGATTTACGGTCTGTCCTTTAATAATTGGATAGTGATTGTTCTGTAGGTGATTTACGGTCAGTCCTTTAATAATTGGATAGTGATTGTTCTGTAGGTGATTTACAGTCAGACCTTTAATAATTGACAGTGATTGTTCTGTAGGTGATTTACGGTCAGTCCTTTAATAATTGGACAGTGATTGTTCTGTATATGATTTACGGTCAGTCCTTTAATAATTGGATAGTGATTGTTCTGTAGGTGATTTACGGTCAGTCCTTTAATAATTGGACAGTGATTGTTCTGTAGGTGATTTACGGTCAGTCCTTTAATAATTGGACAGTGATTTTTCTGTAGGTGATTTACGGTCAGTCCTTTAATAATTGGACAGTGATTGTTCTGTAGGTGATTTCCGGTCAGTCCTTTAATAATTGGACAGTGATTGTTCTGTCGGAGATTTATGGTCAGTCCTTCAATAATTGGACAGTGATTGTTCTGTAGGTGATTTACGGTCAGTCCTTTAATAATTGGATAGTGATTGTTCTGTAGGTGATTTATGGTCAGTCCTTTAATAATTGGATAGTGATTGTTCTGTAGGTGATTGACGGTCAGTCCTTTAATAATTGGACAGTGATTGTTCTGTAGGTGATTTACGGTCAGTCCTTTAATAATTGGACAGTGATTGTTCTGCAGGTGATTTACGGTCAGTCCTTTAATAATTGGACAGTGATTGTTCTGTAGGTGATTTACGGTCAGTCCTTTAATAACTGGACAGTGATTGTTCTGTAGGTGATTTACGGTCAGTCCTTTAATAATTGGACAGTGATTGTTCTGCAGGTGATTTATGGTCAGTCCTTTAATAATTGGACAGTGATTGTTCTGTAGGTGATTTACGGTCAGTCCTTTAATAATTGGACAGTGATTGTTCTGTAGGTGATTTACGGTCAGTCCTTTAATAATTGGATAGTGATTGTTCTGTAGGTGATTTACGGTCAGTCCTTTAATAATTGGACAGTGATTCTTCTGTAGGTGATTTACAGTCAGTCCTTTAATAATTGGACAGTGATTGTTCTGTAGGTAATTTACGGTCAGTCCTTTAATAATTGGACATTGATTGTTCTGTAGGTGATTTACGGTCAGTCCTTTAATAATTGGACAGTGATTGTTCTGTCGGTGATTTACCGTCAGTCCTTTAATAATTGGATAGTGATTGTTCTGTAGGTGATTTACGGTCAGTCCTTTAATAATTGGACAGTGATTGTTCTGTAGGTGATTTACGGTCAGTCCTTTAATAATTGGACAGTGATTGTTCTGTCGGTGATTTACCGTCAGTCCTTTAATAATTGGACAGTGATTGTTCTGTAGGTGATTTACGGTCAGTCCTTTAATAATTGGACAGTGATTGTTCTGTAGGTGATTTACGGTCAGTCCTTTAATAATTGGACAGTGATTGTTCTGTAGGTGATTTACTGTCATTCCTTTAACAATTGGACAGTGATTGTTCTGCAGGTGATTTACGGTCAGTCCTTTAATAATTGGACAGTGATTGTTCTGTAGGTGATTTACGGACAGTCCTTTAATAATTGGACAGTGATTGTTCTGCAGGTGATTTACGGTCAGTCCTTTAATAATTGGACAGTGATTGTTCTGTAGGTGATTTACGGTCAGTCCTTTAATAATTGGACAGTGATTGTTCTGTAGGTGATTTACGGTCAGTCCTTTAATAATTGGACAGTGATTGTTCTGTAGGTGATTTACGGTCAGTCCTTTAATAATTGGACAGTGATTGTTCTGCAGGTGATTTACTGTCAGTCCTTTAATAATTGGATAGTGATTGTTCTGCAGGTGATTTACTGTCAGTCCTTTAATAATTGGACAGTGATTGTTCTGTAGGTGATTTACGGTCTGTCCTTTAATAATTGGATAGTGATTGTTCTGTAGGTGATTTACGGTCTGTCCTTTAATAATTGGACAGTGATTGTTCTGTAGGTGATTTACGGTCAGTCCTTTAATAATTGGACAGTGATTGTTCTGTAGGTGATTTACGGTCAGTCCTTTAATAATTGGATAGTGATTGTTCTGTAGGTGATTTACAGTCAGTCCTTTAATAATTGGATAGTGATTGTTCTGTAGGTGATTGACGGTCAGTCCTTTAATAATTGGACAGTGATTGTTCTGTAGGTGATTTACGGTCAGTCCTTTAATAATTGGACAGTGATTGTTCTGCAGGTGATTTACGGTCAGTCCTTTAATAATTGGACAGTGATTGTTCTGTAGGTGATTTACGGTCAGTCCTTTAATAATTGGACAGTGATTGTTCTGTAGGTGATTTGCGGTCTGTCCTTTAATAATTGGACAGTGATTGTTCTGCAGGTGATTTATGGTCAGTCCTTTAATAATTGGACAGTGATTGTTCTGTAGGTGATTTACGGTCAGTCCTTTAATAATTGGACAGTGATTGTTCTGTAGGTGATTTACGGTCAGTCCTTTAATAATTGGATAGTGATTGTTCTGTAGGTGATTTACGGTCAGTCCTTTAATAATTGGACAGTGATTGTTCTGTAGGTGATTTACAGTCAGTCCTTTAATAATTGGACAGTGATTGTTCTGTAGGTAATTTACGGTCAGTCCTTTAATAATTGGACATTGATTGTTCTGTAGGTGATTTACGGTCAGTCCTTTAATAATTGGACAGTGATTGTTCTGTCGGTGATTTACCGTCAGTCCTTTAATAATTGGATAGTGATTGTTCTGTAGGTGATTTACGGTCAGTCCTTTAATAATTGGACAGTGATTGTTCTGTAGGTGATTTACGGTCAGTCCTTTAATAATTGGACAGTGATTGTTCTGTCGGTGATTTACCGTCAGTCCTTTAATAATTGGACAGTGATTGTTCTGTAGGTGATTTACGGTCAGTCCTTTAATAATTGGATAGTGATTGTTCTGTAGGTGATTTACGGTCAGTCCTTTAATAATTGGATAGTGATTGTTCTGTAGGTGATTTACTGTCAGTCCTTTAATAATTGGATAGTGATTGTTCTGTAGGTGATTTACGGTCAGTCCTTTAATAATTGGACAGTGATTGTTCTCTAGGTGATTTACTGTCAGTCCTTTAATAATTGGATAGTGATTGTTCTGTAGGTGATTTACTGTCAGTCCTTTAATAATTGGACAGTGATTGTTCTGTAGGTGATTTACGGTCAGTCCTTTAATAATTGGACAGTGATTGTTCTGTAGGTGATTTACTGTCAGTCCTTTAATAATTGGATAGTGATTGTTCTGTAGGTGATTTACGGTCAGTCCTTTAATAATTGGACAGTGATTGTTCTGTAGGTGATTTACGGTCAGTCCTTTAATAATTGGACAGTGATTGTTCTGCAGGTGATTTACGGTCAGTCCTTTAATAATTGGACAGTGATTGTTCTGTAGGTGATTTACGGTCAGTCCTTTAATAATTGGACAGTGATTGTTCTGTAGGTGATTTACGGTCAGTCCTTTAATAATTGGATAGTGATTGTTCTGTAGGTGATTTACGGTCATTGATTTAATAATTGGACAGTGATTGTTATGTAGGTGATTTACGGTCATTCCTTTAATAATTGGACAGAGATTGTTCTGTAGGTGATTTACGGTCAGTCCTTTAATAATTGGATAGTGATTGTTCTGAAGGTGATTTACTGTCAGTCCTTTAATAATTGGATAGTGATTGTTCTGTAGGTGATTTACTGTCAGTCCTTTAATAATTGGATAGTGATTGTTCTGTAGGTGATTTACGGTCAGTCCTTTAATAATTGGACAGTGATTGTTCTGTAGGTGATTTACTGTCAGTCCTTTAATAATTGGATAGTGATTGTTCTGTAGGTGATTTACTGTCAGTCCTTTAATAATTGGATAGTGATTGTTCTGTAGGTGATTTACTGTCAGTCCTTTAATAATTGGATAGTGATTGTTCTGTACGTGATTTACGGTCAGTCCTTTAATAATTGGACAGTGATTGTTCTGTAGGTGATTTACGGTCAGTCCTTTAATAATAGGATAGTGATTGTTCTGTAGGTGATTTACGGTCAGTCCTTTAATAATTGGACAGTGATTGTTCTGTAGGTGATTTACGGTCAGTCCTTTAATAATTGGACAGTGATTGTTCTGTAGGTGATTTACTGTCAGTCCTTTAATAATTGGATAGTGATTGTTCTGTAGGTGATTTACGGTCAGTCCTTTAATAATTGGACAGTGATTGTTCTGTAGGTGATTTACGGTCATTCCTTTAATAATTGGACAGTGATTGTTCTGTAGGTGATTTACGGTCAGTCCTTTAATAATTGGATAGTGATTGTTCTGTAGGTGATTTACTGTCAGTCCTTTAATAATTGGATAGTGATTGTTCTGTAGGTGATTTACTGTCAGTCCTTTAATAATTGGATAGTGATTGTTCTGCAGGTGATTTACTGTCAGTCCTTTAATAATTGGATAGTGATTGTTCTGTAGGTGATTTACGGTCAGTCCTTTAATAATTGGACAGTGATTGTTCTGTAGGTGATTTACTGTCAGTCCTTTAATAATTGGATAGTGATTGTTCTGTAGGTGATTTACTGTCAGTCCTTTAATAATTGGATAGTGATTGTTCTGTACGTGATTTACGGTCAGTCCTTTAATAATTGGACAGTGATTGTTCTGTAGGTGATTTACGGTCAGTCCTTTAATAATAGGATAGTGATTGTTCTGTAGGTGATTTACGGTCAGTCCTTTAATAATTGGACAGTGATTGTTCTGTAGGTGATTTACGGTCAGTCCTTTAATAATTGGACAGTGATTGTTCTGTAGGTGATTTACGGTCAGTCCTTTAATAATTGGACAGTGATTGTTCTGTAGGTGATTTACGGTCAGTCCTTTAATAATTGGACAGTGATTGTTCTGTAGGTGATTTACTGTCAGTCCTTTAATAATTGGACAGTGATTGTTCTGTAGGTGATTTACGGTCAGTCCTTTAATAATTGGATAGTGATTGTTCTGTAGGTGATTTACTGTCAGTCCTTTAATAATTGGATAGTGATTGTTCTGTAGGTGATTTACTGTCAGTCCTTTAATAATTGGATAGTGATTGTTCTGCCGGTGATTTACGTTCAGTCCTTTAATAATTGGATAGTGATTGTTCTGTAGGTGATTTACGGTCAGTCCTTTAATAATTGGATAGTGATTGTTCTGTAGGTGATTTACTGTCAGTCCTTTAATAATTGGATAGTGATTGTTCTGTAGGTGATTTACGGTCAGTCCTTTAATAATTGGACAGTGATTGTTCTGTAGGTGATTTACGGTCAGTCCTTTAATAATTGGATAGTGATTGTTCTGTAGGTGATTTACTGTCAGTCCTTTAATAATTGGATAGTGATTGTTCTGTAGGTGATTTACTGTCAGTCCTTTAATAATTGGATAGTGATTGTTCTGCCGGTGATTTACGTTCAGTCCTTTAATAATTGGATAGTGATTGTTCTGTAGGTGATTTACGGTCAGTCCTTTAATAATTGGATAGTGATTGTTCTGTAGGTGATTTACTGTCAGTCCTTTAATAATTGGATAGTGATTGTTCTGTAGGTGATTTACGGTCAGTCATTTAATAATTGGACAGTGATTGTTCTGTAGGTGATTTACTGTCAGTCCTTTAATAATTGGATAGTGATTGTTCTGTAGGTGATTTACTGTCAGTCCTTTAATAATTGGACAGTGATTGTTCTGTAGGTGATTTACGGTCAGTCCTTTAATAATTGGACAGTGATTGTTCTGTAGGTGATTTACGGTCAGTCCTTTAATAATTGGATAGTGATTGTTCTGTAGGTGATTTACTGTCAGTCCTTTAATAATTGGATAGTGATTGTTCTGTAGGTGATTTACGGTCAGTCCTTTAATAATTGGACAGTGATTGTTCTGCAGGTGATTTACGGTCAGTCCTTTAATAATTGGACAGTGATTGTTCTGTAGGTGATTTACGGTCAGTCCTTTAATAATTGGACAGTGATTGTTCTGTAGGTGATTTACGGTCAGTCCTTTAATAATTGGATAGTGATTGTTCTGTAGGTGATTTACGGTCATTGATTTAATAATTGGACAGTGATTGTTATGTAGGTGATTTACGGTCATTTCTTTAATAATTGGACAGAGATTGTTCTGTAGGTGAATTACGGTCAGTCCTTTAATAATTGGACAGTGATTGTTCTGTAGGTGATTTACGGTCAGTCCTTTAATAATTGGACAGTGATTGTTCTGTAGGTGATTTACGGTCAGTCCTTTAATAATTGGATAGTGATTGTTCTGAAGGTGATTTACTGTCAGTCCTTTAATAATTGGATAGTGATTGTTCTGTAGGTGATTTACTGTCAGTCCTTTAATAATTGGATAGTGATTGTTCTGTAGGTGATTTACGGTCAGTCCTTTAATAATTGGACAGTGATTGTTCTGTAGGTGATTTACTGTCAGTCCTTTAATAATTGGATAGTGATTGTTCTGTAGGTGATTTACTGTCAGTCCTTTAATAATTGGATAGTGATTGTTCTGTAGGTGATTTACTGTCAGTCCTTTAATAATTGGATAGTGATTATTCTGTAGGTGATTTACGGTCAGTCCTTTAATAATTGGACAGTGATTGTTCTGTAGGTGATTTACTGTCAGTCCTTTAATAATTGGATAGTGATTGTTCTGTAGGTGATTTACAGTCAGTCCTTTAATAATTGGACAGTGATTGTTCTGTAGGTGATTTACGGTCAGTCCTTTAATAATAGGATAGTGATTGTTCTGTAGGTGATTTACGGTCAGTCCTTTAATAATTGGACAGTGATTGTTCTGTAGGTGATTTACGGTCAGTCCTTTAATAATTGGACAGTGATTGTTCTGTAGGTGATTTACTGTCAGTCCTTTAATAATTGGATAGTGATTGTTCTGTAGGTGATTTACGGTCAGTCCTTTAATAATTGGATAGTGATTGTTCTGTAGGTGATTTACGGTCAGTCCTTTAATAATTGGACAGTGATTGTTCTGTAGGTGATTTACGGTCAGTCCTTTAATAATAGGATAGTGATTGTTCTGTAGGTGATTTACGGTCAGTCCTTTAATAATTGGACAGTGATTGTTCTGTAGGTGATTTACGGTCAGTCCTTTAATAATTGGACAGTGATTGTTCTGTAGGTGATTTACTGTCAGTCCTTTAATAATTGGATAGTGATTGTTCTGTAGGTGATTTACGGTCAGTCCTTTAATAATTGGACAGTGATTGTTATGTAGGTGATTTACGGTCATTCCTTTAATAATTGGACAGTGATTGTTCTGTAGGTGATTTACGGTCAGTCCTTTAACAATTGGATAGTGATTGTTCTGTAGGTGATTTACTGTCAGTCCTTTAATAATTGGATAGTGATTGTTCTGTAGTTGATTTACTGTCAGTCCTTTAATAATTGGATAGTGATTGTTCTGCAGGTGATTTACTGTCAGTCCTTTAATAATTGGATAGTGATTGTTCTGTAGGTGATTTACGGTCAGTCCTTTAATAATTGGACAGTGATTGTTCTGTAGGTGATTTACTGTCAGTCCTTTAATAATTGGATAGTGATTGTTCTGTAGGTGATTTACTGTCAGTCCTTTAATAATTGGATAGTGATTGTTCTGTACGTGATTTACGGTCAGTCCTTTAATAATTGGACAGTGATTGTTCTGTAGGTGATTTACGGTCAGTCCTTTAATAATAGGATAGTGATTGTTCTGTAGGTGATTTACGGTCAGTCCTTTAATAATTGGACAGTGATTGTTCTGTAGGTGATTTACGGTCAGTCCTTTAATAATTGGACAGTGATTGTTCTGTAGGTGATTTACGGTCAGTCCTTTAATAATTGGACAGTGATTGTTCTGTAGGTGATTTACGGTCAGTCCTTTAATAATTGGACAGTGATTCTTCTGTAGGTGATTTACTGTCAGTCCTTTAATAATTGGACAGTGATTGTTCTGTAGGTGATTTACGGTCAGTCCTTTAATAATTGGATAGTGATTGTTCTGTAGGTGATTTACTGTCAGTCCTTTAATAATTGGATAGTGATTGTTCTGTAGGTGATTTACTGTCAGTCCTTTAATAATTGGATAGTGATTGTTCTGCCGGTGATTTACGTTCAGTCCTTTAATAATTGGATAGTGATTGTTCTGTAGGTGATTTACGTTCAGTCCTTTAATAATTGGATAGTGATTGTTCTGTAGGTGATTTACGGTCAGTCCTTTAATAATTGGACAGTGATTGTTCTGTAGGTGATTTACGTTCAGTCCTTTAATAATTGGATAGTGATTGTTCTGTAGGTGATTTACGGTCAGTCCTTTCATAATTGGTCAGTGATTGTTCTGTAGGTGATTTACTGTCAGTCCTTTAATAATTGGACAGTGATTGTTCTGTAGGTGATTTACGTTCAGTCCTTTAATAATTGGATAGTGATTGTTCTGTAGGTGATGTACGGTCAGTCCTTTAACAATTGGATAGTGATTGTTCTGTAGGTGATTTACGGTCAGTCCTTTAATAATTGGTCAGTGATTCTTCTGTAGGTGATTTACGGTCAGTCCTTTAATAATTGGACAGTGATTGTTCTGTAGGTGATTTACGGTCAGTCCTTTAATAATTGGACAGTGATTGTTCTGTAGGTGATTTACGGTCAGTCCTTTAATAATTAGACAGTGATTGTCCTGTAGGAGATTTACGGTCAGTCCTTTAATAATTGGATCGTGATTGTTCTGTAGGTGATTTACAGTCAGTCCTTTAATAATTGGACAGTGATTGTTCTGTAGGTGATTTACGGTCATTCCTTTAATAATTGGACAGTGATTGTTCTGTAGGTGATTTACGGTCAGCCCTTTAATAATTGGACAGTGATTTTTCTGTAGGTGATTTACGGTCAGTCCTTTAATAATTGGACAGTGATTGTTCTGTAGGTGATTTACGGTCAGTCCTTTAATAATTGGGCAGTGATTGTTCTGTAGGTGATTTACGGTCAGTCCTTTAATAATTGGACAGTGGTTGTTCTGTAGGTGATTTACGGTCATTCCTTTAATGATTGGACAGTGATTGTTCTGTAGGTGATTTACGGTCAGTCCTTTAATAATTGGATAGTGATTGTTCTGTAGGTGATTTACAGTCAGTCCTTTAATAATTGGACAGTGATTGTTCTGCAGGTGATTTACGGTCAGTCCTTTCATAATTGGACAGTGATTGTTCTGTCGGTGATTTACGGTCAGTCCTTTAATAATTGGACAGTGATTGTTCTGAAGGTGATTTACGGTCAGTCCTTTAATAATTGGACAGTGATTGTTCTGTCGGTGATTTACGGTCAGTCCTTTAATAATTGGACAGTGATTGTTCTGTAGGTGATTTACGGTCAGTCCTTTAATAATTGGACAGTGATTGTTCTGTCGGTGATTTACGGTCAGTCCTTTAATAATTGGACAGTGATTGTTCTGTAGGTGATTTACGGTCAGTCCTTTCATAATTGGACAGTGATTGTTCTGTCGGTGATTTACAGTCAGTCCTTTAATAATTGGACAGTGATTGTTCTGTAGGTGATTTACGGTCAGTCCTTTAATAATTGGACAGTGATTGTTCTGTAGGTGATTTACTGTCAGTCCTTTAATAATTGGATAGTGATTGTTCTGTAGGTGATTTACTGTCAGTCCTTTAATAATTGGATAGTGATTGTTCTGTAGGTGATTTACGGTCAGTGATTTAATAATTGGAGAGTGATTGTTATGTAGGTGATTTACGGTCATTCCTTTAATAATTGGACAGTGATTGTTCTGAAGGTGATTTACGGTCAGTCCTTTAATAATTGGATAGTGATTGTTCTGTAGGTGATTTACTGTCAGTCCTTTAATAATTGGATAGTGATTGTTCTGTAGGTGATTTACTGTCAGTCCTTTAATAATTGGATAGTGATTGTTCTGTAGGTGATTTACTGTCAGTCCTTTAATAATTGGATAGTGATTGTTCTGTAGGTGATTTACGGTCAGTCCTTTAATAATTGGACAGTGATTGTTCTGTAGGTGATTTACTGTCAGTCCTTTAATAATTGGATAGTGATTGTTCTGTAGGTGATTTACTGTCAGTCCTTTAATAATTGGATAGTGATTGTTCTGTACGTGATTTACGGTCAGTCCTTTAATAATTGGACAGTGATTGTTCTGTAGGTGATTTACGGTCAGTCCTTTAATAATAGGATAGTGATTGTTCTGTAGGTGATTTACGGTCAGTCCTTTAATAATTGGACAGTGATTGTTCTGTCGGTGATTTACGGTCAGTCCTTTAATAATTGGACAGTGATTGTTCTGTAGGTGATTTACGGTCAGTCCTTTAATAATTGGACAGTGATTGTTCTGTAGGTGATTTACGGTCAGTCCTTTAATAATTGGACAGTGATTGTTCTGTAGGTGATTTACTGTCAGTCCTTTAATAATTGGACAGTGATTGTTCTGTAGGTGATTTACGGTCAGTCCTTTAATAATTGGATAGTGATTGTTCTGTAGGTGATTTACTGTCAGTCCTTTAATAATTGGATAGTGATTGTTCTGTAGGTGATTTACTGTCAGTCCTTTAATAATTGGATAGTGATTGTTCTGTAGGTGATTTACTGTCAGTCCTTTAATAATTGGATAGTGATTGTTCTGTAGGTGATTTACTGTCAGTCCTTTAATAATTGGACAGTGATTGTTCTGTAGGTGATTTACGTTCAGTCCTTTAATAATTGGATAGTGATTGTTCTGTAGGTGATTTACGTTCAGTCCTTTAATAATTGGATAGTGATTGTTCTGTAGGTGATTTACGGTCAGTCCTTTAATAATTGGACAGTGATTGTTCTGTAGGTGATTTACGTTCAGTCCTTTAATAATTGGATAGTGATTGTTCTGTAGGTGATTTACGGTCAGTCCTTTCATAATTGGTCAGTGATTGTTCTGTAGGTGATTTACTGTCAGTCCTTTAATAATTGGACAGTGATTGTTCTGTAGGTGATTTACGTTCAGTCCTTTAATAATTGGATAGTGATTGTTCTGTAGGTGATGTACGGTCAGTCCTTTAATAATTGGACAGTGATTGTTCTGTAGGTGATTTACGTTCAGTCCTTTAACAATTGGATAGTGATTGTTCTGTAGGTGATTTACGGTCAGTCCTTTAATAATTGGTCAGTGATTCTTCTGTAGGTGATTTACGGTCAGTCCTTTAATAATTGGACAGTGATTGTTCTGTAGGTGATTTACGGTCAGTCCTTTAATAATTGGACAGTGATTGTTCTGTAGGTGATTTACGGTCAGTCCTTTAATAATTGGACAGTGATTGTTCTGTAGGTGATTTACGGTCAGTCCTTTAATAATTGGACAGTGATTGTTCTGTAGGTGATTTACGGTCAGTCCTTTAATAATTAGACAGTGATTGTCCTGTAGGTGATTTACGGTCAGTCCTTTAATAATTGGATCGTGATTGTTCTGTAGGTGATTTACAGTCAGTCCTTTAATAATTGGACAGTGATTGTTCTGTAGGTGATTTACGGTCATTCCTTTAATAATTGGACAGTGATTGTTCTGTAGGTGATTTACGGTCAGTCCTTTAATAATTGGACAGTGATTTTTCTGTAGGTGATTTACGGTCAGTCCTTTAATAATTGGACAGTGATTGTTCTGTAGGTGATTTACGGTCAGTCCTTTAATAATTGGACAGTGATTGTTCTGTAGGTGATTTACGGTCAGTCCTTTAATAATTGGACAGTGGTTGTTCTGTAGGTGATTTACGGTCATTCCTTTAATGATTGGACAGTGATTGTTCTGTAGGTGATTTACGGTCAGTCCTTTAATAATTGGATAGTGATTGTTCTGTAGGTGATTTACAGTCAGTCCTTTAATAATTGGACAGTGATTGTTCTGCAGGTGATTTACGGTCAGTCCTTTCATAATTGGACAGTGATTGTTCTGTCGGTGATTTACGGTCAGTCCTTTAATAATTGGACAGTGATTGTTCTGAAGGTGATTTACGGTCAGTCCTTTAATAATTGGACAGTGATTGTTCTGTCGGTGATTTACGGTCAGTCCTTTAATAATTGGACAGTGATTGTTCTGTAGGTGATTTACGGTCAGTCCTTTAATAATTGGACAGTGATTGTTCTGTCGGTGATTTACGGTCAGTCCTTTAATAATTGGACAGTGATTGTTCTGTAGGTGATTTACGGTCAGTCCTTTCATAATTGGACAGTGATTGTTCTGTCGGTGATTTACAGTCAGTCCTTTAATAATTGGACAGTGATTGTTCTGTAGGTGATTTACGGTCAGTCCTTTCATAATTGGACAGTGATTGTTCTGTCGGTGATTTACAGTCAGTCCTTTAATAATTGGACAGTGATTGTTCTGTAGGTGATTTACGGTCAGTCCTTTAATAATTGGACAGTGATTGTTCTGTAGGTGATTTACGGTCAGTCCATTAATAATTGGATAGTGATTGTTCTGTAGGTGATTTACGGTCAGTCCTTTAATAATTGGACAGTGATTGTTCTGTAGGTGATTTACGGTCAGTCCTTTCATAATTGGACAGTGATTGTTCTGTCGGTGATTTACAGTCAGTCCTTTAATAATTGGACAGTGATTGTTCTGTAGGTGATTTACGGTCAGTCCTTTAATAATTGGACAGTGATTGTTCTGTAGGTGATTTACGGTCAGTCCTTTAATAATTGGACAGTGATTGTTCTGTAGGTGATTTACTGTCAGTCCTTTAATAATTGGACAGTGATTGTTCTGTAGGTGATTTACGGTCAGTCCTTTAATAATTGGACAGTGATTGTTCTGTAGGTGATTTACGGTCAGTCCTTTAATAATTGGACAGTGATTGTTCTGTCGGTGATTTACAGTCAGTCCTTTAATAATTGGACAGTGATTGTTCTGTAGGTGATTTACGGTCAGTCCTTTAATAATTGGACAGTGATTGTTCTGTAGGTGATTTACGGTCAGTCCTTTAATAATTGGACAGTGATTGTTCTGTAGGTGATTTACTGTCAGTCCTTTAATAATTGGATAGTGATTGTTCTGTAGGTGATTTACGTTCAGTCCTTTAATAATTGGATAGTGATTGTTCTGTAGGTGATTTACGTTCAGTCCTTTAATAATTGGATAGTGATTGTTCTGTAGGTGATTTACGGTCAGTCCTTTAATAATTGGACAGTGATTGTTCTGTAGGTGATTTACGTTCAGTCCTTTAATAATTGGATAGTGATTGTTCTGTAGGTGATTTACGGTCAGTCCTTTCATAATTGGTCAGTGATTGTTCTGTAGGTGATTTACTGTCAGTCCTTTAATAATTGGACAGTGATTGTTCTGTAGGTGATTTACGTTCAGTCCTTTAATAATTGGATAGTGATTGTTCTGTAGGTGATGTACGGTCAGTCCTTTAATAATTGGACAGTGATTGTTCTGTAGGTGATTTACGTTCAGTTCTTTAACAATTGGATAGTGATTGTTCTGTAGGTGATTTACGGTCAGTCCTTTAATAATTGGTCAGTGATTCTTCTGTAGGTGATTTACGGTCAGTCCTTTAATAATTGGACAGTGATTGTTCTGTAGGTGATTTACGGTCAGTCCTTTAATAATTGGACAGTGATTGTTCTGTAGGTGATTTACGGTCAGTCCTTTAATAATTGGACAGTGATTGTTCTGTAGGTGATTTACGGTCAGTCCTTTAATAATTGGACAGTGATTGTTCTGTAGGTGATTTACGGTCAGTCCTTTAATAATTAGACAGTGATTGTCCTGTAGGTGATTTACGGTCAGTCCTTTAATAATTGGATCGTGATTGTTCTGTAGGTGATTTACAGTCAGTCCTTTAATAATTGGACAGTGATTGTTCTGTAGGTGATTTACGGTCATTCCTTTAATAATTGGACAGTGATTGTTCTGTAGGTGATTTACGGTCAGTCCTTTAATAATTGGACAGTGATTGTTCTGTAGGTGATTTACGGTCAGTCCTTTAATAATTGGACAGTGATTTTTCTGTAGGTGATTTACGGTCAGTCCTTTAATAATTGGACAGTGATTGTTCTGTAGGTGATTTACGGTCAGTCCTTTAATAATTGGACAGTGATTGTTCTGTAGGTGATTTACGGTCAGTCCTTTAATAATTGGACAGTGATTGTTCTGTAGGTGATTTACGGTCAGTCCTTTAATAATTGGACAGTGATTGTTCTGTAGGTGATTTACGGTCAGTCCTTTAATAATTGGACAGTGATTGTTCTGTAGGTGATTTACAGTCAGTCCTTTAATAATTGGACAGTGGTTGTTCTGTAGGTGATTTACGGTCATTCCTTTAATAATTGGACAGTGATTATTCTGTAGGTGATTTACGGTCAGTCCTTTAATAATTGGACAGTGATTGTTCTGTAGGTGATTTACGGTCAGTCCTTTAATAATTGGACAGTGATTGTTCTGTAGGTGATTACGGTCAATCCTTTAATAATTGGATAGTGATTGTTCTGTAGGTGATTTACGGTCAGTCCTTTAATAATTGGACAGTGATTGTTCTGTCGGTGATTTACGGTCTGTCCTTTAATAATTGGACAGTGATTGTTCTGTAGGTGATTTACGTTTCGTCCTTTAATAATTGGATAGTGATTGTTCTGTAGGTGATTTACGGTCAGTCCTTTAATAATTGGTCAGTGATTGTTCTGTAGGTGATTTACGGTCAGTCCTTTAATAATTGGACAGTGATTGTTCTGTAGGTGATTTATGGTCAGTCCTTTAATAATTGGACAGTGATTGTTCTGTAGGTGATTTACATTCAGTCCTTTAATAATTGGACAGTGATTGTTCTGTCGGTGATTTACGGTCAGTCCTTTAATAATTGGACAGTGATTGTTCTGTCGGTGATTTACGGTCTGTCCTTTAATAATTGGACAGTGATTGTTCTGTAGGTGATTTACGGTCAGTCCTTTAATAATTGGACAGTGATTGTTCTGTAGGTGATTTACGGTCAGACCTTTAATAATTGGACAGTGATTGTTCTGTAGGTGATTTACGGTCAGTCCTTTAATAATTGGACAGTGATTGTTCTGTCGGTGATTTACGGTCAGACCTTTAATAATTGGACAGTGATTGTTCTGTAGGTGATTTACGGTCAGTCCTTTAATAATTGGACAGTGATTTTTCTGTAGGTGATTTACGGTCAGTCCTTTAATAATTGGACAGTGATTGTTCTGTCGGTGATTTACGGTCAGTCCTTTAATAATTGGACAGTGATTGTTCTGTAGGTGATTTACGGTCAGTCCTTTAATAATTGGACAGTGATTTTTCTGTAGGTGATTTACGGTCAGTCCTTTAATAATTGGACAGTGATTGTTCTTTAGGTGATTTACGGTCAGTCCTTTAATAATTAGACAGAGATTGTCCTGTAGGTGATTTACGGTCAGTCCTTTAATAATTGGATAGTGATTGTTCTGTAGGTGATTTACAGTCAGTCCTTTAATAATTGGACAGTGATTGTTCTGTAGGTGATTTACGGTCAGTCCTTTAATAATTAGACAGTGATTGTCCTGTAGGTGATTTACGGTCAGTCCTTTAATAATTGGACAATGATTGTTCTGTAGGTGATTTACGGTCAGTCCTTTAATAATTAGACAGTGATTGTCCTGTAGGTGATTTACGGTCAGTCCTTTAATAATTGGATAGTGATTGTTCTGTAGGTGATTTACAGTCAGTCCTTTAATAATTGGACAGTGATTGTTCTGTAGGTGATTTACGGTCAGTCCTTTCATAATTGGACAGTGATTGTTCTGTCGGTGATTTACAGTCAGTCCTTTAATAATTGGACAGTGATTGTTCTGTAGGTGATTTACGGTCAGTCCTTTAATAATTAGACAGTGATTGTCCTGTAGGTGATTTACGGTCAGTCCTTTAATAATTGGACAATGATTGTTCTGTAGGTGATTTACGGTCAGTCCTTTAATAATTAGACAGTGATTGTCCTGTAGGTGATTTACGGTCAGTCCTTTAATAATTGGATAGTGATTGTTCTGTAGGTGATTTACAGTCAGTCCTTTAATAATTGGACAGTGATTGTTCTGTAGGTGATTTACGGTCAGTCCTTTCATAATTGGACAGTGATTGTTCTGTCGGTGATTTACAGTCAGTCCTTTAATAATTGGATAGTGATTGTTCTGTAGGTGATTTACGGTCAGTCCTTTAATAATTGGACAGTGATTGTTCTGTCGGTGATTTACAGTCAGTCCTTTAATAATTGGATAGTGATTGTTCTGTAGGTGATTTACGGTCAGTCCTTTAATAATTGGACAGTGATTGTTCTGTAGGTGATTTACGGTCAGTCCTTTAATAATTGGACAGTGATTGTTCTGTAGGTGATTTACGGTCAGTCCTTTCATAATTGGACAGTGATTGTTCTGTCGGTGATTTACAGTCAGTCCTTTAATAATTGGATAGTGATTGTTCTGTAGGTGATTTACGGTCAGTCCTTTAATAATTGGACAGTGATTGTTCTGTAGGTGATTTACGGTCAGTCCTTTCATAATTGGACAGTGATTGTTCTGTCGGTGATTTACAGTCAGTCCTTTAATAATTGGATAGTGATTGTTCTGTAGGTGATTTACGGTCAGTCCTTTAATAATTGGACAGTGATTGTTCTGTCGGTGATTTACGGTCAGTCCTTTAATAATTGGACAGTGATTGTTCTGTAGGTGATTTACGGTCAGTCCTTTAATAATTGGATAGTGATTGTTCTGTAGGTGATTTACTGTCAGTCCTTTAATAATTGGACAGTGATTGTTCTGTAGGTGATTTACTGTCAGTCCTTTAATAATTGGACAGTGATTGTTCTGTAGGTGATTTACGGTCAGTCCTTTAATAATTGGTCAGTGATTGTTCTGTAGGTGATTTACGGTCAGTCCTTTAATAATTGGACAGTGATTGTTCTGTCGGTGATTTACAGTCAGTCCTTTAATAATTGGACAGTGATTGTTCTGTCGGTGATTTACAGTCAGTCCTTTAATAATTGGACTGTGATTGTTCTGTAGGTGATTTACGGTCAGTCCTTTAATAATTGGAGAGTGATTGTTCTGTAGGTGATTTACGGTCTGTCCTTTAATAATTGGACAGTGATTGTTCTGCAGGTGATTTACGGTCAGTCCTTTAATAATTGGACAGTGATTGTTCTGTAGGTGATTTACGGTCAGTCCTTTAATAATTGGACAGAGATTGTTCTGAAGGTGATTTACGGTCAGTCCTTTAATAATTGGACAGTGATTGTTCTGTAGGTGATTTACGGTCAGTCCTTTAATAATTGGACAGTGATTGTTCTGTCGGTGATTTACGGTCAGTCCTTTAATAATTGGACAGTGATTGTTCTGTAGGTGATTTATGGTCAGTCCTTTAATAATTGGACAGTGATTGTTCTGTCGGTGATTTACGGTCAGTCCTTTAATAATTGGACAGTAATTGTTCTGTAGGTGATTTACGGTCAGTCCTTTAATAATTGGACAGTGATTGTTCTGTAGGTCATTTACGGTCATTCCTTTAATAATTGGACAGTGATTGTTCTGTTGGTGATTTACGGTCAGTCCTTTAATAATAGGACAGTGATTGTTCTGCAGGTGATTTACTGTCTGTCCTTTAATAATTGGAGAGTGATTGTTCTGTAGGTGATTTACGGTCAGACCTTTAATAATTGGACAGTGATTGTTCTGTAGGTGATTTACGGTCAGTCCTTTAATAATTGGATAGTGATTGTTCTGCAGGTGATTTACTGTCAGTCCTTTAATAATTGGATAGTGATTGTTCTGTAGGTGATTTACGGTCAGTCCTTTAATAATTGGACAGTGATTGTTCTGTAGGTGATTTACGGTCAGTCCTTTAATAATTGGATAGTGATTGTTCTGTAGGTGATTTACTGTCAGTCCTTTAATAATTGGATAGTGATTGTTCTGTAGGTGATTTACGGTCAGTCCTTTAATAATTGGACAGTGATTGTTCTGTAGGTGATTTACGGTCAGTCCTTTAATAATTGGACAGTGATTGTTCTGTAGGTGATTTACGGTCAGTCCTTTAATAATAGGATAGTGATTGTTCTGTAGGTGATTTACGGTCAGTCCTTTAATAATTGTATAGTGATTGTTCTGTAGGTGATTTACGGTCAGTCCTTTAATAATTGTATAGTGATTGTTCTGTCGGTGATTTACGGTCAGTCCTTTAATAATAGGATAGTGATTGTTCTGTAGTTGATTTACGGTCAGTCCTTTAATAATTGTATAGTGATTGTTCTGTAGGTGATTTACGGTCAGTCCTTTAATAATTGGATAGTGATTGTTCTGCAGGTGATTTACTGTCAGTCCTTTAATAATTGGACAGTGATTGTTCTGTAGGTGATTTACGGTCAGTCCTTTAATAATTTGACAGTGATTGTTCTGTAGGTGATTTATGGTCAGTCCTTTAATAATTGGACAGTGATTGTTCTGCAGGTGATTTACGGTCAGTCCTTTAATAATTGGGCAGTGATTGTTCTGTAGGTGATTTATGGTCAGTCCTTTAATAATTGGACAGTGATTGTTCTGCAGGTGATTTACGGTCAGTCCTTTAATAATTGGATAGTGATTGTTCTGTAGGTGATTTATGGTCAGTCCTTTAATAATTGGACAGTGATTGTTCTGCAGGTGATTTACGGTCAGTCCTTTAATAATTGGACAGTGATTGTTCTGTAGGTGATTTACGGTCAGTCCTTTAATAATTGGACAGTGATTGTTCTGTAGGTGATTTGCGGTCAGTCCTTTAATAATTGGACAGTGATTGTTCTGTAGGTGATTTACTGTCAGTCCTTTAATAATTGGATAGTGATTGTTCTGTAGGTGATTTACGGTCAGTCCTTTAATAATTGGATAGTGATTGTTCTGCAGGTGATTTACTGTCAGTCCTTTAATAATTGGACAGTGATTGTTCTGTAGGTGATTTACGGTCAGTCCTTTAATAATTGGATAGTGATTGTTCTGCAGGTGATTTACTGTCAGTCCTTTAATAATTGGATAGTGATTGTTCTGTAGGTGATTTACGGTCAGTCCTTTAATAATTGGACAGTGATTGTTCTGTAGGTGATTTACTGTCAGTCCTTTAATAATTGTATAGTGATTGTTCTGTAGGTGATTTACGGTCAGTCCTTTAATAATTGGATAGTGATTGTTCTGTCGGTGATTTCCGGTCAGTCCTTTAATAATAGGATAGTGATTGTTCTGTAGGTGATTTACGGTCAGTCCTTTAATAATTGGATAGTGATTGTTCTGTAGGTGATTTACGGTCAGTCCTTTAATAATTGGATAGTGATTGTTCTGTAGGTGATTTACAGTCAGTCCTTTAATAATTGGACAGTGATTGTTCTGTAGGTGATTTACGGTCAGTCCTTTAATAATTGGACAGTGATTGTTCTGTAGGTGATTTATGGTCAGTCCTTTAATAATTGGACAGTGATTGTTCTGCAGGTGATTTACGGTCAGTCCTTTAATAATTGGACAGTGATTGTTCTGTAGGTGATTTATGGTCAGTCCTTTAATCATTGGACAGTGATTGTTCTGCAGGTGATTTACGGTCAGTCCTTTAATAATTGGATAGTGATTGTTCTGTAGGTGATTTATGGTCAGTCCTTTAATAATTGGACAGTGATTGTTCTGCAGGTGATTTACGGTCAGTCCTTTAATAATTGGACAGTGATTGTTCTGTAGGTTATTTACGGTCAGTCCTTTAATAATTGGACAGTGATTGTTCTGTAGGTGATTTACGGTCAGTCCTTTAATAATTGGACAGTGATTGTTCTGTAGGTGATTTACTGTCAGTCCTTTAATAATTGGATAGTGATTGTTCTGTAGGTGATTTACGGTCAGTCCTTTAATAATTGGACAGTGATTGTTCTGTAGGTGATTTACGGTCAGTCCTTTAATAATTGTATAGTGATTGTTCTGTAGGTGATTTACGGTCAGTCCTTTAATAATTGGATAGTGATTGTTCTGTAGGTGATTTACGGTCAGTCCTTTAATAATTGGACAGTGATTGTTCTGTAGGTGATTTACGGTCAGTCCTTTAATAATTGGACAGTGATTGTTCTGTAGGTGATTTACGGTCAGTCCTTTAATAATAGGATAGTGATTGTTCTGTAGGTGATTTACGGTCAGTCCTTTAATAATTGTATAGTGATTGTTCTGTAGGTGATTTACGGTCAGTCCTTTAATAATTGTATAGTGATTGTTCTGTCGGTGATTTACGGTCAGTCCTTTAATAATTGGATAGTGATTGTTCTGCAGGTGATTTACTGTCAGTCCTTTAATAATTGGACAGTGATTGTTCTGTAGGTGATTTACGGTCAGTCCTTTAATAATTGGACAGTGATTGTTCTGTAGGTGATTTATGGTCAGTCCTTTAATAATTGGACAGTGATTGTTCTGCAGGTGATTTACGGTCAGTCCTTTAATAATTGGACAGTGATTGTTCTGTAGGTGATTTATGGTCAGTCCTTTAATAATTGGACAGTGATTGTTCTGCAGGTGATTTACGGTCAGTCCTTTAATAATTGGATAGTGATTGTTCTGTAGGTGATTTATGGTCAGTCCTTTAATAATTGGACAGTGATTGTTCTGCAGGTGATTTACGGTCAGTCCTTTAATAATTGGGCAGTGATTGTTCTGTAGGTGATTTACGGTCAGTCCTTTAATAATTGGACAGTGATTGTTCTGTAGGTGATTTGCGGTCAGTCCTTTAATAATTGGACAGTGATTGTTCTGTAGGTGATTTACGGTCAGTCCTTTAATAATTGTATAGTGATTGTTCTGTAGGTGATTTACGGTCAGTCCTTTAATAATTGGATAGTGATTGTTCTGCAGGTGATTTACTGTCAGTCCTTTAATAATTGGACAGTGATTGTTCTGTAGGTGATTTACGGTCAGTCCTTTAATAATTGGATAGTGATTGTTCTGCAGGTGATTTACTGTCAGTCCTTTAATAATTGGATGGTGATTGTTCTGTAGGTGATTTACGGTCAGTCCTTTAATAATTGGACAGTGATTGTTCTGTAGGTGATTTACTGTCAGTCCTTTAATAATTGTATAGTGATTGTTCTGCAGGTGATTTACGGTCAGTTCTTTAATAATTGGACAGTGATTGTTCTGTCGGTGATTTACGGTCAGTCCTTTAATAATTGGACAGTGATTGTTCTGTAGGTGATTTACTGTCAGTCCTTTAATAATTGGACAGTGATTGTTCTGTAGGTGATTTACGGTCAGTCCTTTAATAATTGGATAGTGATTGTTCTGCAGGTGATTTACTGTCAGTCCTTTAATAATTGGATAGTGATTGTTCTGTAGGTGATTTACGGTCAGTCCTTTAATAATTGGACAGTGATTGTTCTGTAGGTGATTTACGGTCTGTTCTTTAATAATTGGACAGTGATTGTTCTGTAGGTGATTTACGGTCAGTCCTTTAATAATTGGACAGTGATTGTTCTGTAGGTGATATACGGTCAGTCCTTTAATAATTGGATAGTGATTGTTCTGTCGGTGATTTACGGTCAGTCCTTTAATAATTGGACAGTGATTGTTCTGTAGGTGATTTACGGTCAGTCCTTTAATAATTGGATAGTGATTGTTCTGTCGGTGATTTACGGTCAGTCCTTTAATAATAGGATAGTGATTGTTCTGTAGGTGATTTACGGTCAGTCCTTTAATAATTGGATAGTGATTGTTCTGTAGGTGATTTACGGTCAGTCCTTTAATAATTGGATAGTGATTGTTCTGCAGGTGATTTACTGTCAGTCCTTTAATAATTGGACAGTGATTGTTCTGTAGGTGATTTACGGACAGTCCTTTAATAATTGGACAGTGATTGTTCTGTAGGTGATTTATGGTCAGTCCTTTAATAATTGGACAGTGATTGTTCTGCAGGTGATTTACGGTCAGTCCTTTAATAATTGGACAGTGATTGTTCTGTAGGTGATTTATGGTCAGTCCTTTAATAATTGGACAGTGATTGTTCTGCAGGTGATTTACGGTCAGTCATTTAATAATTGGATAGTGATTGTACTGTAGGTGATTTATGGTCAGTCCTTTAATAATTGGACAGTGATTGTTCTGCAGGTGATTTACGGTCAGTCCTTTAATAATTGGACAGTGATTGTTCTGTAGGTGATTTACGGTCAGTCCTTTAATAATTGGACAGTGATAGTTCTGTAGGTGATTTGCGGTCAGTCCTTTAATAATTGGACAGTGATTGTTCCGTAGGTGATTTACTGTCAGTCCTTTAATAATTGGATAGTGATTGTTCTGTAGGTGATTTACGGTCAGTCCTTTAATAATTGGACAGTGATTGTTCTGTAGGTGATTTACGGTCAGTCCTTTAATAATTGTATAGTGATTGTTCTGTAGGTGATTTACGGTCAGTCCTTTAATAATTGGATAGTGATTGTTCTGCAGGTGATTTACTGTCAGTCCTTTAATAATTGGACAGTGATTGTTCTGTAGGTGATTTACGGTCAGTCCTTTAATAATTGGATAGTGATTGTTCTGCAGGTGATTTACTGTCAGTCCTTTAATAATTGGATAGTGATTGTTCTGTAGGTGATTTACGGTCAGTCCTTTAATAATTGGACAGTGATTGTTCTGTAGGTGATTTACGGTCAGTCCTTTAATAATTGTATAGTGATTGTTCTGTAGGTGATTTACGGTCAGTCCTTTAATAATTGGATAGTGATTGTTCTGCAGGTGATTCACGGTCAGTCCTTTAATAATTGGACAGTGATTGTTCTGTAGGTGATTCACGGTCAGTCCTTTAATAATTGGACAGTGATTGTTCTGTAGGTGATTTACGGTCAGTCCTTTAATAATTGGACAGTGATTGCTCTGCAGGTGATTTACTGTCAGTCCTTTAATAATTGGACAGTGATTGTTCTGTAGGTGATTTACGGTCAGTCCTTTAATAATTGGACAGTGATTGTTCTGTAGGTGATTTACGGTCAGTCCTTTAATAATTGGACAGTGATTGTTCTGCCGGTGATTTACGGTCAGTCCTTTAATAATTGGACAGTGATTGTTCTGTAGGTGATTCACGGTCAGTCCTTTAATAATTGGACAGTGATTGTTCTGTAGGTGATTCACGGTCAGTCCTTTAATAATTGGATAGTGATTGTTCTGTAGGTGATTTACGGTCAGTCCTTTAATAATAGGACAGTGATTGTTCTGTAGGTGATTTACTGTCAGTCCTTTAATAATTGGACAGTGATTGTTCTGCAGGTGATTTACTGTCAGTCCTTTAATAATTGGATAGTGATTGTTCTGTAGGTGATTTACGGTCAGTCCTTTAATAATTGGACAGTGATTGTTCTGTAGGTGATTTACGGTCAGTCCTTTAATAATTGGATAGTGATTGTTCTGTAGGTGATTTACGGTCATTCCTTTAATAATTGGACAGTGATTGTTCTGTCGGTGATTTACAGTCAGTCCTTTAATAATTGGACAGTGATTGTTCTGTCCGTGATTTACGGTCAGTCCTTTAATAATTGGACAGTGATTGTTCTGTAGGTGATTTACTGTCAGCCCTTTAATAATTGGATAGTGATTGTTCTGCAGGTGATTTACTGTCAGTCCTTTAATAATTGGATAGTGATTGTTCTGCAGGTGATTTACAGTCAGTCCTTTAATAATTGGATAGTGATTGTTCTGTAGGTGATTTACGGTCAGTCCTTTAATAATTGGACAGTGATTGTTCTGTAGGTGGTTTACGGTCAGTCCTTTAATAATTGGATAGTGATTGTTCTGTCTGTGATTTACTGTCAGTCCTTTAATAATTGGACAGTGATTGTTCTGCAGGTGATTTACTGTCAGTCCTTTAATAATTGGATAGTGATTGTTCTGCAGGTGATTTACTGTCAGTCCTTTAATAATTGGACAGTGATTGTTCTGTAGGTGATTTACGGTCAGTCCTTTAATAATTGGACAGTGATTGTTCTGTAGGTGATTTACGGTCAGTCCTTTAATAATTGGATAGTGATTGTTCTGTAGGTGATTTACTGTCAGTCCTTTAATAATTGGACAGTGATTGTTCTGTAGGTGATTTACGGTCAGTTCTTTAATAATAGGACAGTGATTGTTCGGTAGGTGATTTACGGTCAGTCCTTTAATAATTGGACAGTGATTGTTCTGCAGGTGATTTACTGTCAGTCCTTTAATAATTGGACAGTGATTGTTCTGTCGGTGATTTACGGTCAGTCCTTTAATAATTGGACAGTGATTGTTTTGTAGGTGATTTACGGTCAGTCCTTTAATAATTGGACAGTAATTGTTCTGTAGGTGATTTACGGTCAGTCCTTTAATAATTGGATAGTGATTGTTCTGTAGGTGATTTATGGTCAGTCCTTTAATAATTGGACAGTGATTGTTCTGTAGGTGATTTACGGTCAGTCCTTTAATAATTGGACAGTGATTGTTCTGTAGGTGATTTACGGTCAGTCCTTTAATAATTGGACAGTGATTGTTCTGTCGGTGATTTACAGTCAGTCCTTTAATAATTGGATAGTGATTGTTCTGTAGGTGATTTACGGTCAGTCCTTTAATAATTGGACAGTGATTGTTCTGTAGGTGATTTACGGTCAGTCCTTTAATAATTGGATAGTGATTGTTCTGTAGGTGATTTACGGTCAGTTCTTTAATAATTGGACAGTGATTGTTCTGTAGGTGATTTACGGTCAGTCCTTTAATAATTGGACAGTAATTGTTCTGTACGTGATTTACAGTCAGTCCTTTAATAATTGGACAGTAATTGTTCTGTAGGTGATTTACAGTCAGTTCTTTAATAATTGGACAGTGATTGTTCTGTAGGTGATTTACAGTCAGTCCTTTAATAATTGGACAGTAATTGTTCTGTAGGTGATTTACAGTCAGTCCTTTAATAATTGGACAGTGATTGTTCTGTAGGTGATTTACGGTCAGTCCTTTAATAATTGGACAGTAATTGTTCTGTAGGTGATTTACAGTCAGTCCTTTAATAATTGGACAGTGATTGTTCTGTAGGTGATTTACGGTCAGTCCTTTCATAATTGGACAGTGATTGTTCTGTAGGTGATTTACAGTCAGTCCTTTAATAATTGGACAGTGATTGTTCTGTTGGTGATTTACGGTCAGTCCTTTAATAATTGGACAGTGATTGTTCTGTAGGTGATTTACGGTCAGTCCTTTAATAATTGGACAGTGATTGTTCTGTAGGTGATTTACGGTCAGTCCTTTAATAATTGGACAGTGATTGTTCTGTAGGTGATTTACGGTCAGTCCTTTAATAATTGGACAGTGATTGTTCTGTAGGTGATTTACGGTCAGTCCTTTAATAATTGGACAGTGATTGTTCTGTAGGTGATTTACGGTCATTCCTTTAATAATTGGACAGTGATTGTTCTGTAGGTGATTTACGGTCAGTCCTTTAATAATTGGATAGTGATTGTTCTGTAGGTGATTTACGGTCAGTCCTTTAATAATTGGATAGTGATTCTAATGCAGGTGATTTACTGTCAGTCCTTTAATAATTGGACAGTGATTGTTCTGTAGGTGATTTACGGTCAGTCCTTTAATAATTGGACAGTGATTGTTCTGTAGGTGCTTTACTGTCAGTCCTTTAATAATTGGATAGTGATTGTTCTGTAGGTGATTTACGGTCAGTCCTTTAATAATTGGACAGTGATTGTTCTGTAGGTGATTTACGGTCAGTCCTTTAATAATTGTATAGTGATTGTTCTGTAGGTGATTTACGGTCAGTCCTTTAATAATTGGATAGTGATTGTTCTGCAGGTGATTTACTGTCAGTCCTTTAATAATTGGACAGTGATTGTTCTGTAGGTGATTTACGGTCACTCCTTTAATAATTGGATAGTGATTGTTCTGCAGGTGATTTACTGTCAGTCCTTTAATAATTGGATAGTGATTGTTCTGTAGGTGATTTACGGTCAGTCCTTTAATAATTGGACAGTGATTGTTCTGTAGGTGATTTACGGTCAGTCCTTTAATAATTGTATAGTGATTGTTCTGTAGGTGATTTACGGTCAGTCCTTTAATAATTGGATAGTGATTGTTCTGTCGGTGATTTACGGTCAGTCCTTTAATAATAGGATAGTGATTGTTCTGTAGGTGATTTACGGTCAGTCCTTTAATAATTGGATAGTGATTGTTCTGTAGGTGATTTACGGTCAGTCCTTTAATAATTGGATAGTGATTGTTCTGCAGGTGATTTACTGTCAGTCCTTTAATAATTGGACAGTGATTGTTCTGTAGGTGATTTACGGTCAGTCCTTTAATAATTGGACAGTGATTGTTCTGTAGGTGATTTATGGTCAGTCCTTTAATAATTGGACAGTGATTGTTCTGCAGGTGATTTACGGTCTGTCCTTTAATAATTGGACAGTGATTGTTCTGTAGGTTATTTACGGTCAGTCCTTTAATAATTGGACAGTGATTGTTCTGCAGGTGATTTGCGGTCAGTCCTTTAATAATTGGACAGTGATTGTTCTGTAGGTGATTTACTGTCAGTCCTTTAATAATTGGATAGTGATTGTTCTGTAGGTGATTTATGGTCAGTCCTTTAATAATTGGACAGTGATTGTTCTGTAGGTGATTTACGGTCAGTCCTTTTATAATTGTATAGTGATTGTTCTGTAGGTGATTTACGGTCAGTCCTTTAATAATTGGATAGTGATTGTTCTGCAGGTGATTTACTGTCAGTCCTTTAATAATTGGACAGAGATTGTTCTGTAGGTGATTTACGGTCAGTCCTTTAATAATTGGACAGTGATTGTTCTGTCGGTGATTTATGGTCAGTCCTTTAATAATTGGATAGTGATTGTTCTGTAGGTGATTTACGGTCAGTCCTTTAATAATTGGACAGTGATTGTTCTGTAGGTGATTTACGGTCAGTCCTTTAATAATTGGACAGAGATTGTTCTGTAGGTGATTTACGGTCAGTCCTTTAATAATTGGACAGAGATTGTTCTGTAGGTGATTTACGGTCAGTCCTTTAATAATTGGACAGTGATTGTTCTGTCGGTGATTTATGGTCAGTCCTTTAATAATTGGACAGTGATTGTTCTGTAGGTGATTTACGGTCAGTCCTTTAATAATTGGATAGTGATTGTTCTGCAGGTGATTCACGGTCAGTCCTTTAATAATTGGACAGTGATTGTTCTGTAGGTGATTTACGGTCAGTCCTTCAATAATTGGACAGTGATTGTTCTGTAGGTGATTTACGGTCAGTCCTTTAATAATTGGACAGTGATTGTTCTGTAGGTGATTTACTGTCAGTCCTTTAATAATTGGACAGTGATTGTTCTGTAGGTGATTCACGGTCAGTCCTTTAATAATTGGACAGTGATTGTTCTGTCGGTGATTTACGGTCAGTCCTTTAATAATTGGACAGTGATTGTTCTGCAGGTGATTTACTGTCAGTCCTTTAATAATTGGATAGTGATTGTTCTGTAGGTGATTCACGGTCAGTCCTTTAATAATTGGACAGTGATTGTTCTGTAGGTGATTCACGGTCAGTCCTTTAATAATTGGACAGTGATTGTTCTGTAGGTGATTTACTGTCAGTCCTTTAATAATTGGACAGTGATTGTTCTGCAGGTGATTTACTGTCAGTCCTTTAATAATTGGATAGTGATTGTTCTGTAGGTGATTTACGGTCAGTCCTTTAATAATTGGACAGTGATTGTTCTGTAGGTGATTTACGGTCAGTCCTTTAATAATTGGATAGTGATTGTTCTGCAGGTGATTTACTGTCAGTCCTTTAATAATTGGATAGTGATTGTTCTGCAGGTGATTTACTGTCAGTCCTTTAATAATTGGATAGTGATTGTTCTGCAGGTGATTTACTGTCAGTCCTTTAATAATTGGATAGTGATTGTTCTGTAGGTGATTTACGGTCAGTCCTTTAATAATTGGACAGAGATTGTTCTGTAGGTGATTTACGGTCAGTCCTTTAATAATTGGATAGTGATTGTTCTGTCGGTGATTTACTGTCAGTCCTTTAATAATTGGATAGTGATTGTTCTGCAGGTGATTTACTGTCAGTCCTTTAATAATTGGACAGTGATTGTTCTGTAGGTGATTTACGGTCAGTCCTTTAATAATTGGATAGTGATTGTTCTGTAGGTGATTTACTGTCAGTCCTTTAATAATTGGACAGTGATTGTTCTGTAGGTGATTTACAGTCAGTTCTTTAATAATAGGACAGTGATTGTTCTGTAGGTGATTTACGGTCAGTCCTTTAATAATTGGACAGTGATTGTTCTGCAGGTGATTTACTGTCAGTCCTTTAATAATTGGACAGTGATTGTTCTGTCGGTGATTTACGGTCAGTCCTTTAATAATTGGACAGTGATTGTTCTGTAGGTGATTTACGGTCAGTCCTTTAATAATTGGACAGTAATTGTTCTGTAGGTGATTTACGGTCAGTCCTTTAATAATTGGACAGTGATTGTTCTGTAGGTGATTTAGGGTCAGTCCTTTAATAATTGGACAGTGATTGTTCTGTCGGTGATTTACAGTCAGTCCTTTAATAATTGGACAGTGATTGTTCTGTAGGTGATTTACGGTCAGTCCTTTAATAATAGGACAGTGATTGTTCTGTAGGTGATTTACGGTCAGTCCTTTAATAATTGGACAGTGATTGTTCTGTAGGTGATTTACAGTCAGTCCTTTAATAATTGGACAGTGATTGTTCTGTAGGTGATTTACAGTCAGTCCTTTAATAATTGGATAGTGATTGTTCTGTAGGTGATTTACGGTCAGTCCTTTAATAATTGGATAGTGATTGTTCTGTCGGTGATTTACGGTCAGTCATTTAATAATTGGATAGTGATTGTTCTGTAGGTGATTTATGGTCAGTCCTTTAATAATTGGACAGTGATTGTTCTGTAGGTGATTTACGGTCAGTCCTTTAATAATTGGACAGTGATTGTTCTGTAGGTGATTTACAGTCAGTCCTTTAATAATTGGATAGTGATTGTTCTGTAGGTGATTTACGGTCAGTCCTTTAATAATTGGATAGTGATTGTTCTGTCGGTGATTTACGGTCAGTCCTTTAATAATTGGATAGTGATTGTTCTGTAGGTGATTTATGGTCAGTCCTTTAATAATTGGACAGTGATTGTTCTGTAGGTGATTTACGGTCAGTCCTTTAATAATTGGACAGTGATTGTTCTGTAGGTGATTTACGGTCAGTCCTTTAATAATTGGATAGTGATTGTTCTGTAGGTGATTTACGGTCAGTCCTTTAATAATTGGACAGTGATTGTTCTGTAGGTGATTTACGGTCAGTCCTTTAATAATTGGACAGTAATTGTTCTGTAGGTGATTTACAGTCAGTCCTTTAATAATTGGACAGTGATTGTTCTGTAGGTGATTTACGGTCAGTCCTTTAATAATTGGACAGTGATTGTTCTGTAGGTGATTTACGGTCAGTCCTTTAATAATTGGACAGTGATTGTTCTGTAGGTGATTTACGGTCAGTCCTTTAATAATTGGACAGTGATTGTTCTGTAGGTGATTTACGGTCAGTCCTTTAATAATTGGACAGTGATTGTTCTGTTGGTGATTTACGGTCAGTCCTTTAATAATTGGACAGTGATTGTTCTGTAGGTGATTTACGGTCAGTCCTTTAATAATTGTATAGTGATTGTTCTGTAGGTGATTTACGGTCAGTCCTTTAATAATTGGACAGTGATTGTTCTGTAGGTGATTTACGGTCAGTCCTTTAATAATTGGACAGTGATTGTTCTGTAGGTGATTTACGGTCAGTTATTAATAATTGGATAGTGATTGTTCTGTAGGTGATTTACTGTCAGTCCTTTAATAATTGGACAGTGATTGTTCTGTAGGTGATTTACGGTCAGTTCTTTAATAATAGGACAGTGATTGTTCGGTAGGTGATTTACGGTCAGTCCTTTAATAATTGGACAGTGATTGTTCTGCAGGTGATTTACTGTCAGTCCTTAAATAATTGGACAGTGATTGTTCTGTCGGTGATTTACGGTCAGTCCTTTAATAATTGGACAGTGATTGTTTTGTAGGTGATTTACGGTCAGTCCTTTAATAATTGGACAGTAATTGTTCTGTAGGTGATTTACGGTCAGTCCTTTAATAATTGGATAGTGAGTGTTCTGTAGGTGATTTAGGGTCAGTCCTTTAATAATAGGACAGTGATTGTTCTGTAGGTGATTTACGGTCAGTCCTTTAATAATTGGACAGTGATTGTTCTGTAGGTGATTTACGGGCAGTCCTTTAATAATTGGACAGTGATTGTTCTGTAGGTGATTTACGGTCAGTCCTTTAATAATTGGACAGTGATTGTTCTGTAGGTGATTTACAGTCAGTCCTTTAATAATTGGATAGTGATTGTTCTGTAGGTGATTTACGGTCAGTCCTTTAATAATTGGATAGTGATTGTTCTGTAGGTGATTTATGGTCAGTCCTTTAATAATTGGACAGTGATTGTTCTGTAGGTGATTTACGGTCAGTCCTTTAATAATTGGACAGTGATTGTTCTGTAGGTGATTTACGGTCAGTCCTTTAATAATTGGACAGTGATTGTTCTGTCGGTGATTTACGGTCAGTCCTTTAATAATTGGACAGTGATTGTTCTGTAGGTGATTTACGGTCAGTCCTTTAATAATTGGATAGTGATTGTTCTGTAGGTGATTTACGGTCAGTCCTTTAATAATTGGACAGTGATTGTTCTGTAGGTGATTTACGGTCAGTCCTTTAATAATTGGACAGTAATTGTTCTGTAGGTGATTTACAGTCAGTCCTTTAATAATTGGACAGTGATTGTTCTGTAGGTGATTTACGGTCAGTCCTTTAATAATTGGACAGTAATTGTTCTGTAGGTGATTTACAGTCAGTCCTTTAATAATTGGATAGTGATTGTTCTGTAGGTGATTTACGGTCAGTTCTTTAATAATAGGACAGTGATTGTTCGGTAGGTGATTTACGGTCAGTCCTTTAATAATTGGACAGTGATTGTTCTGTAGGTGATTTACGGTCAGTCCTTTAATAATTGGACAGTAATTGTTCTGTAGGTGATTTACAGTCAGTCCTTTAATAATTGGACAGTGATTGTTCTGTAGGTGATTTACGGTCAGTCCTTTAATAATTGGACAGTAATTGTTCTGTCGGTGATTTACGGTCAGTCCTTTAATAATTGGACAGTGATTGTTCTGTAGGTGATTTACGGTCAGTCCTTTAATAATTGGACAGTGATTGTTCTGTAGGTGATTTACGGTCAGTCCTTTAATAATTGGACAGTAATTGTTCTGTAGGTGATTTACGGTCAGTCCTTTAATAATTGGACAGTAATTGTTCTGTAGGTGATTTACGGTCAGTCCTTTAATAATTGGATAGTGAGTGTTCTGTAGGTGATTTAGGGTCAGTCCTTTAATAATAGGACAGTGATTGTTCTGTAGGTGATTTACGGTCAGTCCTTTAATAATTGGACAGTGATTGTTCTGTAGGTGATTTACGGTCAGTCCTTTAATAATTGGACAGTGATTGTTCTGTAGGTGATTTACAGTCAGTCCTTTAATAATTGGATAGTGATTGTTCTGTAGGTGATTTACGGTCAGTCCTTTAATAATTGGATAGTGATTGTTCTGTAGGTGATTTATGGTCAGTCCTTTAATAATTGGACAGTGATTGTTCTGTAGGTGATTTACGGTCAGTCCTTTAATAATTGGACAGTGATTGTTCTGTAGGTGATTTACGGTCAGTCCTTTAATAATTGGACAGTGATTGTTCTGTCGGTGATTTACGGTCAGTCCTTTAATAATTGGACAGTGATTGTTCTGTAGGTGATTTACGGTCAGTCCTTTAATAATTGGATAGTGATTGTTCTGTAGGTGATTTACGGTCAGTCCTTTAATAATTGGACAGTGATTGTTCTGTAGGTGATTTACGGTCAGTCCTTTAATAATTGGACAGTAATTGTTCTGTAGGTGATTTACAGTCAGTCCTTTAATAATTGGACAGTGATTGTTCTGTAGGTGATTTACGGTCAGTCCTTTAATAATTGGACAGTAATTGTTCTGTAGGTGATTTACAGTCAGTCCTTTAATAATTGGATAGTGATTGTTCTGTAGGTGATTTACGGTCAGTCCTTTAATAATTGGACAGTGATTGTTCTGTAGGTGATTTACGGTCAGTCCTTTTATAATTGGACAGTGATTGTTCTGCAGGTGATTTACAGTCAGTCCTTTAATAATTGGATAGTGATTGTTCTGTAGGTGATTTACGGTCAGTCCTTTAATAATTGGACAGTGATTGTTCTGTAGGTGATTTACGGTCAGTCCTTTAATAATTGGACAGTAATTGTTCTGTAGGTGATTTACAGTCAGTCCTTTAATAATTGGACAGTGATTGTTCTGTAGGTGATTTACGGTCAGTCCTTTAATAATTGGACAGTAATTGTTCTGTAGGTGATTTACAGTCAGTCCTTTAATAATTGGACAGTGATTGTTCTGTAGGTGATTTACGGTCAGTCCTTTCATAATTGGACAGTGATTGTTCTGTAGGTGATTTACAGTCAGTCCTTTAATAATTGGACAGTGATTGTTCTGTTGGTGATTTACGGTCAGTCCTTTAATAATTGGACAGTGATTGTTCTGTAGGTGATTTACGGTCAGTCCTTTAATAATTGGACAGTGATTGTTCTGTAGGTGATTTACGGTCAGTCCTTTAATAATTGGACAGTGATTGTTCTGTAGGTGATTTACGGTCAGTCCTTTAATAATTGGACAGTGATTGTTCTGTAGGTGATTTACGGTTAGTCCTTTAATAATTGGACAGTGATTGTTCTGTAGGTGATTTACGGTCAGTCCTTTAATAATTGGACAGTGATTGTTCTGTAGGTGATTTACGGTCAGTCCTTTAATAATTGGACAGTGATTGTTCTGTAGGTGATTTACGGTCAGTCCTTTAATAATTGGACAGTGATTGTTCTGTAGGTGATTTACAGTCAGTCCTTTAATAATTGGACAGTGATTGTTCTGTAGGTGATTTACGGTCAGTCCTTTAATAATTGGACAGTGATTGTTCTGTAGGTGATTTACGGTCAGTCCTTTAATAATTGGACAGTGATTGTTCTGTAGGTGATTTACGGTCAGTCCTTTAATAATTGTATAGTGATTGTTCTGTAGGTGATTTACGGTCAGTCCTTTAATAATTGTATAGTGATTGTTCTGTCGGTGATTTACGGTCAGTCCTTTAATAATTGTATAGTGATTGTTCTGTAGGTGATTTACGGTCAGTCCTTTAATAATTGTATAGTGATTGTTCTGTCGGTGATTTACGGTCAGTCCTTTAATAATAGGATAGTGATTGTTCTGTAGGTGATTTACGGTCAGTCCTTTAATAATTGTATAGTGATTGTTCTGTCGGTGATTTACGGTCAGTCCTTTAATAATTGGATAGTGATTGTAATGCAGGTGATTTACTGTCAGTCCTTTAATAATTGGACAGTGATTGTTCTGTAGGTGATTTACGGTCAGTCCTTTAATAATTGGACAGTGATTGTTCTGTAGGTGATTTATGGTCAGTCCTTTAATAATTGGACAGTGATTGATCTGCAGGTGATTTACGGTCAGTCCTTTAATAATTGGACCGTGATTGTTCTGTAGGTGATTTATGGTCAGTCCTTTAATAATTGGACAGTGATTGTTCTGCAGGTGATTTACGGTCAGTCCTTTAATAATTGGATAGTGATTGTTCTGTAGGTGATTTATGGTCAGTCCTTTAATAATTGGACAGTGATTGTTCTGCAGGTGATTTACGGTCAGTCCTTTAATAATTGGACAGTGATTGTTCTGTAGGTGATTTACGGTCAGTCCTTTAATAATTGGACAGTGATTGCTCTGTAGGTGATTTGCGGTCAGTCCTTTAATAATTGGACAGTGATTGTTCTGTAGGTGATTTACTGTCAGTCCTTTAATAATTGGATAGTGATTGTTCTGTAGGTGATTTACGGTCAGTCCTTTAATAATTGGACAGTGATTGTTCTGTAGGTGCTTTACGGTCAGTCCTTTAATAATTGTATAGTGATTGTTCTGTAGGTGATTTACGGTCAGTCCTTTAATAATTGGATAGTGATTGTTCTGCAGGTGATTTACTGTCAGTCCTTTAATAATTGGACAGTGATTGTTCTGTAGGTGATTTACGGTCAGTCCTTTAATAATTGGATAGTGATTGTTCTGCAGGTGATTTACTGTCAGTCCTTTAATAATTGGATAGTGATTGTTCTGTAGGTGATTTACGGTCAGTCCTTTAATAATTGGACAGTGATTGTTCTGTAGGTGATTTACGGTCAGTCCTTTAATAATTGGATAGTGATTGTTCTGTAGGTGATTTACGGTCAGTCCTTTAATAATTGGATAGTGATTGTTCTGTAGGTGATTTATGGTCAGTCCTTTAATAATTGGACAGTGATTGTACTGTAGGTGATTTACGGTCAGTCCTTTAATAATTGGACAGTGATTGTTCTGCAGGTGATTTACTGTCAGTCCTTTAATAATTGGACAGTGATTGTTCTGTAGGTGATTTACGGTCAGTCCTTTAATAATTGGACAGTGATTGTTCTGTAGGTGATTTATGGTCAGTCCTTTAATAATTGGACAGTGATTGTTCTGCAGGTGATTTACGGTCAGTCCTTTAATAATTGGACAGTGATTGTTCTGTAGGTTATTTACGGTCAGTCCTTTAATAATTGGACAGTGATTGTTCTGTAGGTGATTTGCGGTCAGTCCTTTAATAATTGGACAGTGATTGTTCTGTAGGTGATTTACTGTCAGTCCTTTAATAATTGGATAGTGATTGTTCTGTAGGTGATTTACGGTCAGTCCTTTAATAATTGGACAGTGATTGTTCTGTAGGTGATTTACGGTCAGTCCTTTAATAATTGTATAGTGATTGTTCTGTAGGTGATTTACGGTCAGTCCTTTAATAATTGGATAGTGATTGTTCTGCAGGCGATTTACTGTCAGTCCTTTAATAATTGGACAGTGATTGTTCTGTAGGTGATTTACGGTCAGTCCTTTAATAATTGGATAGTGATTGTTCTGCAGGTGATTTACTGTCAGTCCTTTAATAATTGGACAGAGATTGTTCTGTAGGTGATTTACGGTCAGTCCTTTAATAATTGGATAGTGATTGTTCTGCAGGTGATTTACTGTCAGTCCTTTAATAATTGGATAGTGATTGTTCTGTAGGTGATTTACTGTCAGTCCTTTAATAATTGGATAGTGATTGTTCTGCAGGTGATTTACTGTCAGTCCTTTAATAATTGGACAGTGATTGTTCTGCAGGTGATTTACTGTCAGTCCTTTAATAATTGGATAGTGATTGTTCTGCAGGTGATTTACTGTCAGTCCTTTAATAATTGGATAGTGATTGTTCTGTAGGTGATTTACGGTCAGTCCTTTAATAACTGGACAGAGATTGTTCTGTAGGTGATTTACGGTCAGTCCTTTAATAATTGGACAGAGATTGTTCTGTAGGTGATTTACGGTCAGTCCTTTAATAATTGGATAGTGATTGTTCTGCAGGTGATTTACTGTCAGTCCTTTAATAATTGGATAGTGATTGTTCTGCAGGTGATTTACTGTCAGTCCTTTAATAATTGGACAGTGATTGTTCTGTAGGTGATTTACGGTCAGTCCTTTAATAATTGGATAGTGATTGTTCTGCAGGTGATGTACTGTCAGTCCTTTAATAATTGGATAGTGATTGTTCTGCTGGTGATTTACTGTCAGTCCTTTAATAATTGGACCGTGATTGTTCTGTAGGTGATTTACGGTCAGTCCTTTAATAATTGGATAGTGATTGTTCTGCAGGTGATTTACTGTCAGTCCTTTAATAATTGGACAGTGATTGTTCTGTAGGTGATTTACGGTCAGTCCTTTAATAATTGGATAGTGATTGTTCTGCAGGTGATTTACTGTCAGTCCTTTAATAATTGGATAGTGATTGTTCTGCAGGTAATTTACTGTCAGTCCTTTAATAATTGGACAGTGATTGTTCTGTAGGTGATTTACGGTCAGTCCTTTAATAATTGGATAGTGATTGTTCTGTAGGTGATTTACTGTCAGTCCTTTAATAATTGGATAGTGATTGTTCTGCAGGTGATTTACTGTCAGTCCTTTAATAATTGGATAGTGATTGTTCTGTAGGTGATTTACGGTCAGTCCTTTAATAATTGGACAGTGATTGTTCTGTAGGTGATTTACGGTCAGTCCTTTAATAATTGGATAGTGATTGTTCTGTAGGTGATTTACTGTCAGTCCTTTAATAATTGGACAGTGATTGTTCTGTAGGTGATTTACGGTCAGTTCTTTAATAATAGGACAGTGATTGTTCTGCAGGTGATTTACGGTCAGTCCTTTAATAATTGGACAGTGATTGTTCTGCAGGTGATTTACTGTCAGTCCTTTAATAATTGGACAGTGATTGTTCTGTCGGTGATTTACGGTCAGTCCTTTAATAATTGGACAGTGATTGTTCTGTAGGTGATTTACGGTCAGTCCTTTAATAATTGGACAGTAATTGTTCTGTAGGTGATTTACGGTCAGTCCTTTAATAATTGGACAGTGATTGTTCTGTAGGTGATTTACGGTCAGTCCTTTAATAATTGGACAGTAATTGTTCTGTAGGTGATTTACGGTCAGTCCTTTAATAATTGGACAGTAATTGTTCTGTAGGTGATTTACGGTCAGTCCTTTAATAATTGGACAGTGATTGTTCTGTCGGTGATTTACGGTCAGTCCTTTAATAATTGGACAGTGATTGTTCTGTAGGTGATTTACGGTCAGTCCTTTAATAATTGGACAGTGATTGTTCTGTAGGTGATTTACGGTCAGTCCTTTAATAATTGGATAGTGAGTGTTCTGTAGGTGATTTAGGGTCAGTCCTTTAATAATAGGACAGTGATTGTTCTGTAGGTGATTTATGGTCAGTCCTTTAATAATTGGACAATGATTGTTCTGTAGGTGATTTACGGTCAGCCCTTTAATAATTGGACAGTGATTGTTCTGTAGGTGATTTACGGTCAGTCCTTTAATAATTGGATAGTGATTGTTCTGTAGGTGATTTATGGTCAGTCCTTTAATAATTGGATAGTGATTGTTCTGTAGGTGATTTATGGTCAGTCCTTTAATAATTCGACAGTGATTGTTCTGCAGGTGATTTACGGTCAGTCCTTTAATAATTGGACAGTGATTGTTCTGTAGGTGATTTACGGTCAGTCCTTTAATAATTGGACAGTGATTGTTCTGTAGGTGATTTACGGTCAGTCCTTTAATAATTGGATAGTGATTGTTCTGTAGGTGATTTACGGTCAGTCCTTTAATAATTGGACAGTGATTGTTCTGTAGGTGATTTACGGTCAGTCCTTTAATAATTGGACAGTGATTGTTCTGTAGGTGATTTACGGTCAGTCCTTTAATAATTGGAAAGTGATTGTTCTGTAGGTGATTTACAGTCAGTCCTTTAATAATTGGACAGTGATTGTTCTGTAGGTGATTTACGGTCAGTCCTTTAATAATTGGACAGTAATTGTTCTGTAGGTGATTTACGGTCAGTCCTTTAATAATTGGACAGTAATTGTTCTGTAGGTGATTTACAGTCAGTCCTTTAATAATTGGACAGTGATTGTTCTCTAGGTGATTTACGGTCAGTCCTTTAATAATTGGACAGTGATTGTTCTGTAGGTGATTTACGGTCAGTCCTTTAATAATTGGACAGTGATTGTTCTGTAGGTGATTTACGGTCAGTCCTTTAATAATTGGACAGTGATTGTTCTGTAGGTGATTTACGGTCAGTCCTTTAATAATTGGACAGTTATTGTTCTGTTGGTGATTTACGGTCAGTCCTTTAATAATTGGACAGTGATTGTTCTGTAGGTGATTTACGGTCAGTCCTTAAATAATTGTATAGTGATTGTTCTGTAGGTGATTTACGGTCAGTCCTTTAATAATTGGACAGTGATTGTTCTGTAGGTGATTTACGGTCAGTCCTTTAATAATTGGACAGTGATTGTTCTGTAGGTGATTTACGGTCAGTCCTTTAATAATTGGACAGTGATTGTTCTGTAGGTGATTTACGGTCAGTCCTTCAATAATTGGATAATCGTTCTGTAGGTGATTTACGGTCAGTCCTTTAATAATTGGATAGTGATTGTTCTGTCGGTGATTTACGGTCAGTCGTTTAATAATTGGACAGTGATTGTTCTGTAGGTGATTTACGGTCAGTCCTTTAATAATTGGATAGTGATTGTTCTGTAGGTGATTTACGGTCAGTCATTTAATAATTGGATAGTGATTGTTCTGTAGGTGATTTATGGTCAGTCCTTTAATAATTGGATAGTGATTGCTCTGTACGTGATTTACGGTCAGTCCTTTAATAATTGGATAGTGATTGTTCTGTAGGTGATTTATGGTCAGTCCTTTAATAATTGGATAAGTGATTGTTCTGTAGGTGATTTACAGTCAGTCCTTTAATAATTGGACAGTGATTGTTCTGTAGGTGATTTACTTTCAGTCCTTTAATAATTGGACAGTGATTGTTCTGTAGGTGATTTACAGTCAGTCCTTTAATAATTGGATAATGATTGTTCTGTAGGTGATTTACGGTCAGTCCTTTAATAGTTGGATAATGATTGTTCTGTAGGTGATTTACGGTCAGTCCTTTAATAATAGGACAGTGATTGTTCTGTAGGTGATTTACGGTCAGTCCTTTAATAATTGGATAGTGATTGTTCTGTAGGTGATTTACGGTCAGTTCTTTAATAATTGGACAGTGATTGTTCTGTCCGTGATTTACGGTCAGTCCTTTAATAATTGGACAGTGATTGTTCTGTAGGTGATTTACGGTCAGTCCTTTAATAATTGGACAGAGATTGTTCTGTAGGTGATTTACGGTCAGTCCTTTAATAATAGGACAGTGATTGTTCTGTAGGTGATTTACGGTCAGTCCTTTAATAATTGGATAGTGATTGTTCTGTAGGTGATTTACGGTCAGTTCTTTAATAATTGGACAGTGATTGTTCTGTTCGTGATTTACGGTCAGTCCTTTAATAATTGGACAGTGATTGTTCTGTAGGTGATTTACGGTCAGTCCTTTAATAATTGGATAATGATTGTTCTGTAGGTGATATACGGTCAGTCCTTTAATAATTGGACAGTGATTGTTCTGTAGGTGATTTACTTTCAGTCCTTTAATAATTGGACAGTGATTGTTCTGTAGGTGATTTACAGTCAGTCCTTTAATAATTGGATAATGATTGTTCTGTAGGTGATTTACGGTCAGTCCTTTAATAATTGGATAATGATTGTTCTGTAGGTGATTTACGGTCAGTCCTTTAATAATTGGACAGTGATTGTTCTGTAGGTGATTTACGGTCAGTCCTTTAATAATAGGACAGTGATTGTTCTGTAGGTGATTTACGGTCAGTCCTTTAATAATTGGACAGTGATTGTTCTGTAGGTGATTTACGGTCAGTCCTTTAATAATTGGACAGTGATTGTTCTGTAGGTGATTTACTGTCAGTCCTTTAATAATTGGACAGTGATTGTTCTGTAGGTGATTTACGGTCAGTCCTTTAATAATTGGATAGTGATTGTTCTGTAGGTGATTTACGGTCAGTTCTTTAATAATTGGACAGTGATTGTTATGTCCGTGATTTACGGTCAGTCCTTTAATAATTGGACAGTGATTGTTCTGTAGGTGATTTACGGTCAGTCCTTTAATAATTGGACAGTGATTGTTCTGTAGGTGATTTACGGTCAGTCCTTCAATAATTGGACAGTGATTGTTCTGTAGGTGATTTACGGTCAGTTCTTTAATAATTGGACAGTGATTGTTCTGTCCGTGATTTACGGTCAGTCCTTTAATAATTGGACAGTGATTGTTCTGTAGGTGATTTACGGTCAGTCCTTTAATAATTGGACAGTGATTGTTCTGTAGGTGATTTACGGTCAGTCCTTTAATAATTGGACAGTGATTGTTCTGTAGGTGATTTACAGTCAATCCTTTAATAATTGGACAGTGATTGTTCTGTAGGTGATTTACGGTCATTCCTTTAATAATTGGACAGTGATTGTTCTGTAGGTGATTTACGGTCAGTCCTTTAATAATTGGACAGTGATTGTTCTGTAGGTGATTTACGGTCAGTCCTTTAATAATTGGACAGTGATTGTTCTGTAGGTGATTTACGGTCAGTCCTTTAATAATTGGACAGTGATTGTTCTGTAGGTGATTTACGGTCAGTCCTTTAATAATTGGACAGTGATTATTCTGTAGGTGATTTACGGTCAGTCCTTTAATAATTGGACAGTGATTGTTCTGCAGGTGATTTACGGTCAGTCCTTTAATAATTGGACAGTGATTGTTCTGTAGGTGATTTACGGTCAGTCCTTTAATAATTGGACATTGATTGTTCTGTAGGTGATTTACGGTCAGTCCTTTAATAATTGGACAGTGATTGTTCTGTAGGTGATTTACGGTCAGTCCTTTAATAATTGGACAGTGATTGTTCTGTAGGTGATTTACGGTCAGTCCTTTAATAATTGGACAGTGATTGTTCTGTAGGTGATTTACTGTCAGTCCTTTAATAATTGGACAGTGATTGTTCTGTAGGTGATTTACGGTCAGTCCTTTAATAATTGGATAGTGATTGTTCTGTAGGTGATTTACGGTCAGTTCTTTAATAATTGGACAGTGATTGTTCTGTCGGTGATTTACGGTCAGTCCTTTAATAATTGGACAGTGATTGTTCTGCAGGTGATTTACGGTCAGTCCTTTAATAATTGGACAGTGATTGTTCTGTAGGTGATTTACGGTCAGTCCTTTAATAATTGGACATTGATTGTTCTGTAGGTGATTTACGGTCAGTCCTTTAATAATTGGACAGTGATTGTTCTGTAGGTGATTTACATTCAGTCCTTTAATAATTGGACAGTGATTGTTCTGTAGGTGATTTACGGTCAGTCCTTTAATAATTGGACAGTGATTGTTCTGTAGGTGATTTACTGTCAGTCCTTTAATAATTGGACAGTGATTGTTCTGTAGGTGATTTACGGTCAGTCCTTTAATAATTGGACAGTGATTGTTCTGTAGGTGATTTACTGTCAGTCCTTTAATAATTGGACAGTGATTGTTCTGTAGGTGATTTACGGTCAGTCCTTTTATAATTGGACAGTGATTGTTCTTTTGGTGATTTACGGTCAGTCCTTTAATAATTGGATAGTGATTGTTCTGTCGGTGATTTACGGTCAGTCCTTTAATAATTGGACAGTGATTGTTCTTTTGGTGATTTACGGTCAGTCCTTTAATAATTGGACAGTGATTGTTCTGTAGGTCATTTACGGTCATTCCTTTAATAATTGGACAGTGATTGTTCTGTTGGTGATTTACGGTCAGTCCTTTAATAATAGGACAGTGATTGTTCTGCAGGTGATTTACTGTCTGTCCTTTAATAATTGGAGAGTGATTGTTCTGTAGGTGATTTACTGTCAGTCCTTTAATAATTGGACAGTGATTGTTCTGTAGGTGATTTACGGTCAGTCCTTTAATAATTGGATAGTGATTGTTCTGTAGGTGATTTACAGTCAGTCCTTTAATAATTGGACAGTGATTGTTCTGTAGGTGATTTACGGTCAGTCCTTTAATAATTGGACAGTGATTGTTCTGCAGGTGATTTACTGTCAGTCCTTTAATAACTGGATAGTGATTGTTCTGTAGGTGATTTACGGTCAGTCCTTTAATAATTGGACAGTGATTGTTCTGTAGGTGATTTACGGTCAGTCCTTTAATAATTGGACAGTGATTGTTCTGTAGGTGATTTACGGTCAGTCCTTTAATAATTGGACAGTGATTGTTCTGCAGGTGATTTACGGTCAGTCCTTTAATAATTGGACAGTGATTGTTATGTAGGTGATTTACGGTCAGTCCTTTAATAATTGGACAGTGATTGTTCTGCAGGTGATTTACTGTCAGTCCTTTAATAATTGGATAGTGATTGTTCTGTAGGTGATTTACGGTCAGTCCTTTAATAATTGTATAGTGATTGTTCTGTAGGTGATTTACGGTCAGTCCTTTAATAATTGTATAGTGATTGTTCTGTAGGTGATTTACGGTCAGTCCTTTAATAATTGGATAGTGATTGTTCTGCAGGTGATTTACTGTCAGTCCTTTAATAATTGGACAGTGATTGTTCTGTAGGTGATTTACGGTCAGTCCTTTAATAATTGGACAGTGATTGTTCTGCAGGTGATTTACGGTCAGTCCTTTAATAATTGGACAGTGATTGTTCTGCAGGTGATTTACGGTCAGTCCTTTAATAATTGGATAGTGATTGTTCTGCAGGTGATTTACGGTCAGTCCTTTAATAATTGGACAGTGATTGTTCTGTAGGTGATTTATGGTCAGTCCTTTAATAATTGGACAGTGATTGTTCTGCAGGTGATTTACGGTCAGTCCTTTAATAATTGGACAGTGATTGTTCTGTAGGTGATTTATGGTCAGTCCTTTAATAATTGGACAGTGATTGTTCTGCAGGTGATTTACGGTCAGTCCTTTAATAATTGGACAGTGATTGTTCTGCAGGTGATTTACGGTCAGTCCTTTAATAATTGGACAGTGATTGTTCTGTAGGTGATTTATGGTCAGTCCTTTAATAATTGGACAGTGATTGTTCTGCAGGTGATTTACGGTCAGTCCTTTAATAATTGGACAGTGATTGTTCTGTAGGTGATTTGCGGTCAGTCCTTTAATAATTGGATAGTGATTGTTCTGTAGGTGATTTATGGTCAGTCCTTTAATAATTGGACAGTGATTGTTCTGTAGGTGATTTACGGTCAGTCCTTTAATAATTGGATAGTGATTGTTCTGTAGGTGATTTACAGTCAGTCCTTTAATAATTGGATAGTGATTGTTCTGTAGGTGATTTACGGTCAGTCCTTTAATAATTGGACAGTGATTGTTCTGTAGGTGATTTACGGTCAGTCCTTTAATAATTGGACAGTGATTGTTCTGTAGGTGATTTACGGTCAGTCCTTTAATAATTGGACAGTGATTGTTCTGTAGGTGATTTACGGTCAGTCCTTTAATAATTGGATAGTGATTGTTCTGTAGGTGATTTACGGTCAGTCCTTTAATAATTGGACAGTGATTGTTCTGTATGTGATTTACGGTCAGTCCTTTAATAATTGGACAGTGATTGTTCTGTCGGTGATTTACGGTCAGTCCTTTAATAATTGTATAGTGATTGTTCTGTAGGTGATTTACGGTCAGTCCTTTAATAATTGGATAGTGATTGTTCTGCAGGTGATTTACTGTCAGTCCTTTAATAATTGGACAGTGATTGTTCTGTAGGTGATTTACGGTCAGTCCTTTAATAATTGGATAGTGATTGTTCTGTAGGTGATTTACGGTCAGTTCTTTAATAATTGGATAGTGATTGTTCTGCAGGTGATTTACTGTCAGTCCTTTAATAATTGGATAGTGATTGTTCTGTAGGTGATTCACGGTCAGTCCTTTAATAATTGGACAGTGATTGTTCTGGAGGTGATTCACGGTCAGTCCTTTAATAATTGGACAGTGATTGTTCTGTAGGTGATTTACGGTCAGTTCTTTAATAATTGGATAGTGATTGTTCTGTAGGTGATTTACGGTCAGTCCTTTAATAATTGGACAGTGATTGTTCTGTAGGTGATTTACGGTCAGTCCTTTAATAATTGGATAGTGATTGTTCTGCAGGTGATTCACGGTCAGTCCTTTAATAATTGGACAGTGATTGTTCTGTAGGTGATTTACGGTCAGTCCTTTAATAATTGGAAAGTGATTGTTCTGTAGGTGATTTACGGTCAGTCCTTTAATAATTGGACAGTGATTGTTCTGTAGGTGATTTACGGTCAGTCCTTTAATAATTGGATAGTGATTGTTCTGTAGGTGATTTACGGTCAGTCCTTTAATAATTGGACAGTGATTGTTCTGTAGGTGATTTACGGTCAGTCCTTTAATAATTGGACAGTGATTGTTCTGCAGGTGATTTACTGTCAGTCCTTTAATAATTGGATAGTGATTGTTCTGTAGGTGATTTACGGTCAGTCCTTTAATAATTGGACAGTGATTGTTCTGCAGGTGATTTACTGTCAGTCCTTTAATAATTGGATAGTGATTGTTCTGTAGGTGATTTACGGTCACTCCTTTAATAATTGGATAGTGATTGTTCTGCAGGTGATTCACTGTCAGTCCTTTAATAATTGGACAGTGATTGTTCTGTAGGTGATTCACGGTCAGTCCTTTAATAATTGGACAGTGATTGTTCTGTAGGTGATTTACGGTCAGTCCTTTAATAATTGGACAGTGATTGTTCTGCAGGTGATTTACTGTCAGTCCTTTAATAATTGGATAGTGATTGTTCTGTAGGTGATTCACGGTCAGTCCTTTAATAATTGGACAGTGATTGTTCTGTAGGTGATTTACGGTCAGTCCTTTAATAATTGGACAGTGATTGTTCTGCAGGTGATTTACTGTCAGTCCTTTAATAATTGGATAGTGATTGTTCTGTAGGTGATTTACGGTCAGTCCTTTAATAATTGGACAGTGATTGTTCTGTAGGTGATTTACGGTCAGTCCTTTAATAATTGGACAGTGATTGTTCTGCAGGTGATTTACTGTCAGTCCTTTAATAATTGGATAGTGATTGTTCTGCAGGTGATTTACTGTCAGTCCTTTAATAATTGGATAGTGATTGTTCTGTAGGTGATTTACGGTCAGTCCTTTAATAATTGGACAGTGATTGTTCTGTAGGTGATTTACGGTCAGTCCTTTAATAATTGGATAGTGATTGTTCTGTCGGTGATTTACTGTCAGTCCTTTAATAATTGGATAGTGATTGTTCTGCAGGTGATTTACGGTCAGTCCTTTAATAATTGGACAGTGATTGTTCTGTAGGTGATTTACGGTCAGTCCTTTAATAATTGGACAGTGATTGTTCTGCAGGTGATTTACTGACAGTCCTTTAATAATTGGATAGTGATTGTTCTGCAGGTGATTTACTGTCAGTCCTTTAATAATTGGATAGTGATTGTTCTGCAGGTGATTTACTGTCAGTCCTTTAATAATTGGATAGTGATTGTTCTGTAGGTGATTTACGGTCAGTCCTTTAATAATTGGACAGTGATTGTTCTGTAGGTGATTTACGGTCAGTCCTTTAATAATTGGATAGTGATTGTTCTGTCGGTGATTTACTGTCAGTCCTTTAATAATTGGATAGTGATTGTTCTGCAGGTGATTTACGGTCAGTCCTTTAATAATTGGACAGTGATTGTTCTGTAGGTGATTTACGGTCAGTCCTTTAATAATTGGACAGTGATTGTTCTGCAGGTGATTTACTGTCAGTCCTTTAATAATTGGATAGTGATTGTTCTGTAGGTGATTCACGGTCAGTCCTTTAATAATTGGACAGTGATTGTTCTGTAGGTGATTTACGGTCAGTCCTTTAATAATTGGACAGTGATTGTTCTGCAGGTGATTTACTGTCAGTCCTTTAATAATTGGATAGTGATTGTTCTGTAGGTGATTTACGGTCAGTCCTTTAATAATTGGACAGTGATTGTTCTGTAGGTGATTTACGGTCAGTCCTTTAATAATTGGATAGTGATTGTTCTGCAGGTGATTTACTGACAGTCCTTTAATAATTGGATAGTGATTGTTCTGCAGGTGATTTACTGTCAGTCCTTTAATAATTGGATAGTGATTGTTCTGCAGGTGATTTACTGTCAGTCCTTTAATAATTGGATAGTGATTGTTCTGTAGGTGATTTACGGTCAGTCCTTTAATAATTGGACAGTGATTGTTCTGTAGGTGATTTACGGTCAGTCCTTTAATAATTGGATAGTGATTGTTCTGTCGGTGATTTACTGTCAGTCCTTTAATAATTGGATAGTGATTGTTCTGCAGGTGATTTACGGTCAGTCCTTTAATAATTGGATAGTGATTGTTCTGTCGGTGATTTACGGTCAGTCCTTTAATAATTGGACAGTGATTGTTCTGTAGGTGATTTACTGTCAGTCCTTTAATAATTGGATAGTGATTGTTCTGCAGGTGATTTACTGTCAGTCCTTTAATAATAGGATAGTGATTGTTCTGTAGGTGATTTACGGTCAGTCCTTTAATAATTGGATAGTGATTGTTCTGTCGGTGATTTACGGTCAGTCCTTTAATAATTGGACAGTGAGTGTTCTGTAGGTGATTTAGGGTCAGTCCTTTAATAATAGGACAGTGATTGTTCTGTAGGTGATTTACGGTCAGTCCTTTAATAATTGGACAGTGATTGTTCTGTAGGTGATTTACGGTCAGTCCTTTAATAATTGGACAGTGATTGTTCTGAAGGTGATTTACGGTCAGTCCTTTAATAATTGGACAGTGATTGTCCTGTAGGTGATTTACAGTCAGTCCTTTAATAATTGGATAGTGATTGTTCTGTAGGTGATTTACGGTCAGTCCTTTAATAATTGGATAGTGATTGTTCTGTAGGTGATTTACGGTCAGTCCTTTAATAATTGGATAGTGATTGTTCTGTAGGTGATTTACGGTCAGTCCTTTAATAATTGGACAGTGATTGCCCTGTAGGTGATTTACAGTCAGTCCTTTAATAATTGGATAGTGATTGTTCTGTAGGTGATTTACGGTCAGTCCTTTAATAATTGGACAGTGATTGTTCTGTAGGTGATTTATGGTCAGTCCTTTAATAATTGGACAGTGATTGTTCTGTAGGTGATTTGCGGTCAGTCCTTTAATAATTGGACAGTGATTGTTCTGTAGGTGATTTACGGTCAGTCCTTTAATAATTGGACAGTGATTGTTCTGTCGGTGATTTACGGTCAGTCCTTTAATAATTGGATAGTGATTGTTCTGTAGGTGATTTACGGTCAGTCCTTTAATAATTGGACAGTGATTGTTCTGTAGGTGATTTACGGTCAGTCCTTTAATAATTGGACAGTAATTGTTCTGTAGGTGATTTACGGTCAGTCCTTTAATAATTGGACAGTAATTGTTCTGTAGGTGATTTACAGTCAGTCCTTTAATAATTGGACAGTGATTGTTCTGTTGGTGATTTAAGGTCAGTCCTTTAATAATTGGACAGTGATTGTTCTGTAGGTGATTTACGGTCAGTCCTTTAATAATTGGACAGTGATTGTTCTGTAGGTGATTTACGGTCAGTCCTTTAATAATTGGACAGTGATTGTTCTGTAGGTGATTTACGGTCAGTCCTTTAATAATTGGACAGTGATTGTTCTGTAGGTGATTTACAGTCAATCCTTTAATAATTGGACAGTGATTGTTCTGTAGGTGATTTACGGTCATTCCTTTAATAATTGGACAGTGATTGTTCTGTAGGTGATTTACGGTCAGTCCTTTAATAATTGGACAGTGATTGTTCTGTAGGTTATTTACGGTCAGTCCTTTAATAATTGGACAGTGATTGTTCTGTAGGTGATTTACGGTCAGTCCTTTAATAATTGGACAGTGATTGTTCTGTAGGTGATTTACGGTCAGTCCTTTAATAATTGGACAGTGATTATTCTGTAGGTGATTTACGGTCAGTCCTTTAATAATTGGACAGTGATTGTTCTGCAGGTGATTTACGGTCAGTCCTTTAATAATTGGACAGTGATTGTTCTGTAGGTGATTTACGGTCAGTCCTTTAATAATTGGACATTGATTGTTCTGTAGGTGATTTACGGTCAGTCCTTTAATAATTGGACAGTGATTGTTCTGTAGGTGATTTACGGTCAGTCCTTTAATAATTGGACAGTGATTGTTCTGTAGGTGATTTACGGTCAGTCCTTTAATAATTGGACAGTGATTGTTCTGTAGGTGATTTACTGTCAGTCCTTTAATAATTGGATAGTGATTGTTCTGCAGGTGATTTACTGTCAGTCCTTTAATAATAGGATAGTGATTGTTCTGTAGGTGATTTACGGTCAGTCCTTTAATAATTGGATAGTGATTGTTCTGTCGGTGATTTACGGTCAGTCCTTTAATAATTGGACAGTGAGTGTTCTGTAGGTGATTTAGGGTCAGTCCTTTAATAATAGGACAGTGATTGTTCTGTAGGTGATTTACGGTCAGTCCTTTAATAATTGGACAGTGATTGTTCTGTAGGTGATTTACGGTCAGTCCTTTAATAATTGGACAGTGATTGTTCTGAAGGTGATTTACGGTCAGTCCTTTAATAATTGGACAGTGATTGTCCTGTAGGTGATTTACAGTCAGTCCTTTAATAATTGGATAGTGATTGTTCTGTAGGTGATTTACGGTCAGTCCTTTAATAATTGGATAGTGATTGTTCTGTAGGTGATTTACGGTCAGTCCTTTAATAATTGGATAGTGATTGTTCTGTAGGTGATTTACGGTCAGTCCTTTAATAATTGGACAGTGATTGCCCTGTAGGTGATTTACAGTCAGTCCTTTAATAATTGGATAGTGATTGTTCTGTAGGTGATTTACGGTCAGTCCTTTAATAATTGGACAGTGATTGTTCTGTAGGTGATTTATGGTCAGTCCTTTAATAATTGGACAGTGATTGTTCTGTAGGTGATTTGCGGTCAGTCCTTTAATAATTGGACAGTGATTGTTCTGTAGGTGATTTACGGTCAGTCCTTTAATAATTGGACAGTGATTGTTCTGTCGGTGATTTACGGTCAGTCCTTTAATAATTGGATAGTGATTGTTCTGTAGGTGATTTACGGTCAGTCCTTTAATAATTGGACAGTGATTGTTCTGTAGGTGATTTACGGTCAGTCCTTTAATAATTGGACAGTAATTGTTCTGTAGGTGATTTACGGTCAGTCCTTTAATAATTGGACAGTAATTGTTCTGTAGGTGATTTACAGTCAGTCCTTTAATAATTGGACAGTGATTGTTCTGTTGGTGATTTAAGGTCAGTCCTTTAATAATTGGACAGTGATTGTTCTGTAGGTGATTTACGGTCAGTCCTTTAATAATTGGACAGTGATTGTTCTGTAGGTGATTTACGGTCAGTCCTTTAATAATTGGACAGTGATTGTTCTGTAGGTGATTTACGGTCAGTCCTTTAATAATTGGACAGTGATTGTTCTGTAGGTGATTTACAGTCAATCCTTTAATAATTGGACAGTGATTGTTCTGTAGGTGATTTACGGTCATTCCTTTAATAATTGGACAGTGATTGTTCTGTAGGTGATTTACGGTCAGTCCTTTAATAATTGGACAGTGATTGTTCTGTAGGTTATTTACGGTCAGTCCTTTAATAATTGGACAGTGATTGTTCTGTAGGTGATTTACGGTCAGTCCTTTAATAATTGGACAGTGATTGTTCTGTAGGTGATTTACGGTCAGTCCTTTAATAATTGGACAGTGATTATTCTGTAGGTGATTTACGGTCAGTCCTTTAATAATTGGACAGTGATTGTTCTGCAGGTGATTTACGGTCAGTCCTTTAATAATTGGACAGTGATTGTTCTGTAGGTGATTTACGGTCAGTCCTTTAATAATTGGACATTGATTGTTCTGTAGGTGATTTACGGTCAGTCCTTTAATAATTGGACAGTGATTGTTCTGTAGGTGATTTACGGTCAGTCCTTTAATAATTGGACAGTGATTGTTCTGTAGGTGATTTACGGTCAGTCCTTTAATAATTGGACAGTGATTGTTCTGTAGGTGATTTACTGTCAGTCCTTTAATAATTGGACAGTGATTGTTCTGTAGGTGATTTACGGTCAGTCCTTTAATAATTGGATAGTGATTGTTCTGTAGGTGATTTACAGTCAGTCCTTTAATAATTGGATAGTGATTGTTCTGTAGGTGATTTACGGTCAGTCCTTTAATAATTGGATAATGATTGTTCTGTAGGTGATTTATGGTCAGTCCTTTAATAATTGGACAGTGATTGTTCTGTAGGTGATTTACGGTCAGTCCTTGAATAATTGGACAGTGATTGTTCTGTAGGTGATTTACGGTCAGTCCTTTAATAATTGGACAGTGATTGTTCTGTCGGTGATTTACGGTCAGTCCTTTAATAATTGGATAGTGATTGTTCTGTAGGTGATTTACGGTCAGTCCTTTAATAATTGGACAGTGATTGTTCTGTAGGTGATTTACGGTCAGTCCTTTAATAATTGGACAGTAATTGTTCTGTAGGTGACTTACAGTCAGTCCTTTAATAATTGGACAGTGATTGTTCTGTAGGTGATTTACGGTCAGTCCTTTAATAATTGGACAGTGATTGTTCTGTAGGTGATTTACGGTCAGTCCTTTAATAATTGGACAGTGATTGTTCTGTAGGTGATTTACGGTCAGCCCTTTAATAATTGGACAGTGATTGTTCTGTAGGTGATTTACGGTCAGTCCTTTAATAATTGGACAGTGATTGTTCTGTTGGTGATTTACGGTCAGTCCTTTAATAATTGGACAGTGATTGTTCTGTAGGTGATTTACGGTCAGTCCTTTAATAATTGGATAGTGATTGTTCTGTAGGTGATTTACGGTCAGTCCTTTAATAATTGGACAGTGATTGTTCTGTAGGTGATTTACGGTCAGTCCTTTAATAATTGGACAGTGATTGTTCTGTAGGTGATTTACAGTCAGTCCTTTAATAATTGGACAGTGATTGTTCTGTAGGTGATTTACGGTCAGTCCTTTAATAATTGGATAATGATTGTTCTGTAGGTGATTTACGGTCAGTCCTTTAATAATTGGATAGTGATTGTTCTGTAGGTGATTTACGGTCAGTCGTTTAATAATTGGACAGTGATTGTTCTGTAGGTGATTTACGGTCAGTCCTTTAATAATTGGATAGTGATTGTTCTGTAGGTGATTTATGGTCAGTCCTTTAATAATTGGATAGTGATTGTTCTGTAGGTGATTTATGGTCAGTCCTTTAATAATTGGATAGTGATTGCTCTGTAGGTGATTTACGGTCAGTCCTTCAATAATTGGATAGTGATTGTTCTGTAGGTGATTTATGGTCAGTCCTTTAATAATTGGATAGTGATTGTTCTGTAGGTGATTTACGGTCAGTCCTTTAATAATTGGATAGTGATTGTTCTGTAGGTGATTTATGGTCAGTCCTTTAATAATTGGACAGTGATTGTTCTGTAGGTGATTTACGGTCAGTCCTTTAATAATTGGACAGTGATTGTTCTGTAGGTGATTTACGGTCAGTCCTTTAATAATTGGACAGTGATTGTTCTGTCGGTGATTTACGGTCAGTCCTTTAATAATTGGATAGTGATTGTTCTGTAGGTGATTTACGGTCAGTCCTTTAATAATTGGACAGTGATTGTTCTGTAGGTGATTTACGGTCAGTCCTTTAATAATTGGACAGTAATTGTTCTGTAGGTGATTTACGGTCAGTCCTTTAATAATTGGACAGTAATTGTTCTGTAGGTGATTTACAGTCAGTCCTTTAATAATTGGACAGTGATTGTTCTGTTGGTGATTTAAGGTCAGTCCTTTAATAATTGGACAGTGATTGTTCTGTAGGTGATTTACGGTCAGTCCTTTAATAATTGGACAGTGATTGTTCTGTAGGTGATTTACGGTCAGTCCTTTAATAATTGGACAGTGATTGTTCTGTAGGTGATTTACGGTCAGTCCTTTAATAATTGGACAGTGATTGTTCTGTAGGTGATTTACAGTCAATCCTTTAATAATTGGACAGTGATTGTTCTGTAGGTGATTTACGGTCATTCCTTTAATAATTGGACAGTGATTGTTCTGTAGGTGATTTACGGTCAGTCCTTTAATAATTGGACAGTGATTGTTCTGTAGGTGATTTACCCTCAGTCCTTTAATAATTGGACAGTGATTGTTCTGTAGGTGATTTACGGTCAGTCCTTTAATAATTGGACAGTGATTGTTCTGTAGGTGATTTACGGTCAGTCCTTTAATAAATGGACAGTGATTATTCTGTAGGTGATTTACGGTCAGTCCTTTAATAATTGGACAGTGATTGTTCTGCAGGTGATTTACGGTCAGTCCTTTAATAATTGGACAGTGATTGTTCTGTAGGTGATTTACGGTCAGTCCTTTAATAATTGGACATTGATTGTTCTGTAGGTGATTTACGGTCAGTCCTTTAATAATTGGACAGTGATTGTTCTGTAGGTGATTTACGGTCAGTCCTTTAATAATTGGACAGTGATTGTTCTGTAGGTGATTTACTGTCAGTCCTTTAATAATTGGACAGTGATTGTTCTGTAGGTGATTTACTGTCAGTCCTTTAATAATTGGACAGTGATTGTTCTGTAGGTGATTTACGGTCAGTCCTTTAATAATTGGATAGTGATTGTTCTGCAGGTGATTTACAGTCAGTCCTTTAATAATTGGATAGTGATTGTTCTGTAGGTGATTTACGGTCAGTCCTTTAATAATTGGATAGTGATTGTTCTGTAGGTGATTTATGGTCAGTCCTTTAATAATTGGACAGTGATTGTTCTGTAGGTGATTTACGGTCAGTCCTTTAATAATTGGACAGTGATTGTTCTGTAGGTGATTTACGGTCAGTCCTTTAATAATTGGACAGTGATTGTTCTGTAGGTGATTTACTGTCAGTCCTTTAATAATTGGACAGTGATTGTTCTGTAGGTGATTTACGGTCAGTCCTTTAATAATTGATTAGTGATTGTTCTGTAGGTGATTTACAGTCAGTCCTTTAATAATTGGATAGTGATTGTTCTGTAGGTGATTTACGGTCAGTCCTTTAATAATTGGATAGTGATTGTTCTGTAGGTGATTTATGGTCAGTCCTTTAATAATTGGACAGTGATTGTTCTGTAGGTGATTTACAGTCAGTCCTTGAATAATTGGACAGTGATTGTTCTGTAGGTGATTTACGGTCAGTCCTTTAATAATTGGACAGTGATTGTTCTGTCGGTGATTTACGGTCAGTCCTTTAATAATTGGATAGTGATTGTTCTGTAGGTGATTTACGGTCAGTCCTTTAATAATTGGACAGTGATTGTTCTGTAGGTGATTTACGGTCAGTCCTTTAATAATTGGACAGTAATTGTTCTGTAGGTGACTTACAGTCAGTCCTTTAATAATTGGACAGTGATTGTTCTGTAGGTGATTTACGGTCAGTCCTTTAATAATTGGACAGTGATTGTTCTGTAGGTGATTTACGGTCAGTCCTTTAATAATTGGACAGTGATTGTTCTGTAGGTGATTTACGGTCAGCCCTTTAATAATTGGACAGTGATTGTTCTGTAGGTGATTTACGGTCAGTCCTTTAATAATTGGACAGTGATTGTTCTGTTGGTGATTTACGGTCAGTCCTTTAATAATTGGACAGTGATTGTTCTGTAGGTGATTTACGGTCAGTCCTTTAATAATTGGATAGTGATTGTTCTGTAGGTGATTTACGGTCAGTCCTTTAATAATTGGACAGTGATTGTTCTGTAGGTGATTTACGGTCAGTCCTTTAATAATTGGACAGTGATTGTTCTGTAGGTGATTTACAGTCAGTCCTTTAATAATTGGACAGTGATTGTTCTGTAGGTGATTTACGGTCAGTCCTTTAATAATTGGACAGTGATTGTTCTGTAGGTGATTTATGGTCAGTCCTTTAATAATTGGATAGTGATTGTTCTGTAGGTGATTTACGGTCAGTCCTTTAATAATTGGATAGTGATTGTTCTGTAGGTGATTTACAGTCAGTCCTTTAATATTTGGATAGTGATTGTTCTGTAGGTGATTTACGGTCAGTCCTTTAATAATTGGATAGTGATTGTTCTGTAGGTGATTTATGGTCAGTCCTTTAATAATTGGACAGTGATTGTTCTGTAGGTGATTTACGGTCAGTCCTTGAATAATTGGACAGTGATTGTTCTGTAGGTGATTTACGGTCAGTCCTTTAATAATTGGACAGTGATTGTTCTGTAGGTGATTTACGGTCAGTCCTTTAATAATAGGACAGTGATTGTTCTGTAGGTGATTTATGGTCAGTCCTTTAATAATTGGATAGTGATTGTTCTGTAGGTGATTTACGGTCAGTCCTTTAATAATTGGATAGTGATTGTTCTGTAGGTGATTTACAGTCAGTCCTTTAATATTTGGATAGTGATTGTTCTGTAGGTGATTTACGGTCAGTCCTTTAATAATTGGATAGTGATTGTTCTGTAGGTGATTTATGGTCAGTCCTTTAATAATTGGACAGTGATTGTTCTGTAGGTGATTTACGGTCAGTCCTTGAATAATTGGACAGTGATTGTTCTGTAGGTGATTTACGGTCAGTCCTTTAATAATTGGACAGTGATTGTTCTGTCGGTGATTTACGGTCAGTCCTTTAATAATTGGATAGTGATTGTTCTGTAGGTGATTTACGGTCAGTCCTTTAATAATTGGACAGTGATTGTTCTGTAGGTGATTTACGGTCAGTCCTTTAATAATTGGACAGTGATTGTTCTGTAGGTGATTTACGGTCAGTCCTTTAATAATTGGACAGTGATTGTTCTGTTGGTGATTTACGGTCAGTCCTTTAATAATTGGACAGTGATTGTTCTGTAGGTGATTTACGGTCAGTCCTTTAATAATTGGATAGTGATTGTTCTGTAGGTGATTTACGGTCAGTCCTTTAATAATTGGACAGTGATTGTTCTGTAGGTGATTTACGGTCAGTCCTTTAATAATTGGACAGTGATTGTTCTGTAGGTGATTTACGGTCAGTCCTTTAATAATTGGACAGTGATTGTTCTGTAGGTGATTTACGGTCAGTCCTTTAATAATTGGATAATGATTGTTCTGTAGGTGATTTACGGTCAGTCCTTTAATAATTGGATAGTGATTGTTCTGTAGGTGATTTACGGTCAGTCGTTTAATAATTGGACAGTGATTGTTCTGTAGGTGATTTACGGTCAGTCCTTTAATAATTGGATAGTGATTGTTCTGTAGGTGATTTATGGTCAGTCCTTTAATAATTGGATAGTGATTGTTCTGTAGGTGATTTATGGTCAGTCCTTTAATAATTGGATAGTGATTGCTCTGTAGGTGATTTACGGTCAGTCCTTTAATAATTGGATAGTGATTGTTCTGTAGGTGATTTATGGTCAGTCCTTTAATAATTGGATAGTGATTGTTCTGTAGGTGATTTACGGTCAGTCCTTTAATAATTGGACAGTGATTGTTCTGTAGGTGATTTACGGTCAGTCCTTTAATAATTGGATAATGATTGTTCTGTAGGTGATTTACGGTCAGTCCTTTAATAATTGGACAGTGATTGTTCTGTAGGTGATTTACGGTCAGTCCTTTAATAATAGGACAGTGATTGTTCTGTAGGTGATTTACGGTCAGTCCTTTAATAATTGGACAGTGATTGTTCTGTAGGTGATTTACGGTCAGTCCTTTAATAATTGGACAGTGATTGTTCTGTAGGTGATTTATGGTCAGTCCTTTAATAATTGGATAGTGATTGTTCTGTAGGTGATTTACGGTCAGTCCTTTAATAATAGGACAGTGATTGTTCTGTAGGTGATTTACGGTCAGTCCTTTAATAATAGGACAGTGATTGTTCTGTAGGTGATTTATGGTCAGTCCTTTAATAATTGGACAGTGATTGTTCTGTAGGTGATTTACGGTCAGTCCTTTAATAATTGGACAGTGATTGTTCTGTAGGTGATTTACGGTCTGTCCTTTAATAATTGGATAGTGATTGTTCTGTAGGTGATTTACAGTCAATCCTTTAATAATTGGACAGTGATTGTTCTGTAGGTGATTTACGGTCATTCCTTTAATAATTGGACAGTGATTGTTCTGTAGGTGATTTACGGTCAGTCCTTTAATAATTGGACAGTGATTGTTCTGTAGGTGATTTACCCTCAGTCCTTTAATAATTGGACAGTGATTGTTCTGTAGGTGATTTACGGTCAGTCCTTTAATAATTGGACAGTGATTGTTCTGTAGGTGATTTACGGTCAGTCCTTTAATAATTGGACAGTGATTATTCTGTAGGTGATTTACGGTCAGTCCTTTAATAATTGGACAGTGATTGTTCTGCAGGTGATTTACGGTCAGTCCTTTAATAATTGGACAGTGATTGTTCTGTAGGTGATTTACGGTCAGTCCTTTAATAATTGGACATTGATTGTTCTGTAGGTGATTTACGGTCAGTCCTTTAATAATTGGACAGTGATTGTTCTGTAGGTGATTTACGGTCAGTCCTTTAATAATTGGACAGTGATTGTTCTGTAGGTGATTTACTGTCAGTCCTTTAATAATTGGACAGTGATTGTTCTGTAGGTGATTTACTGTCAGTCCTTTAATAATTGGACAGTGATTGTTCTGTAGGTGATTTACGGTCAGTCCTTTAATAATTGGATAGTGATTGTTCTGTAGGTGATTTACAGTCAGTCCTTTAATATTTGGATAGTGATTGTTCTGTAGGTGATTTACGGTCAGTCCTTTAATAATTGGATAGTGATTGTTCTCTAGGTGATTTATGGTCAGTCCTTTAATAATTGGACAGTGATTGTTCTGTAGGTGATTTACGGTCAGTCCTTGAATAATTGGACAGTGATTGTTCTGTAGGTGATTTACGGTCAGTCCTTTAATAATTGGACAGTGATTGTTCTGTCGGTGATTTACGGTCAGTCCTTTAATAATTGGATAGTGATTGTTCTGTAGGTGATTTACGGTCAGTCCTTTAATAATTGGACAGTGATTGTTCTGTAGGTGATTTACGGTCAGTCCTTTAATAATTGGACAGTAATTGTTCTGTAGGTGACTTACAGTCAGTCCTTTAATAATTGGACAGTGATTGTTCTGTAGGTGATTTACGGTCAGTCCTTTAATAATTGGACAATGATTGTTCTGTAGGTGATTTACGGTCAGTCCTTTAATAATTGGACAGTGATTGTTCTGTAGGTGATTTACGGTCAGTCCTTTAATAATTGGACAGTGATTGTTCTGTAGGTGATTTACGGTCAGTCCTTTAATAATTGGACAGTGATTGTTCTGTTGGTGATTTACGGTCAGTCCTTTAATAATTGGACAGTGATTGTTCTGTAGGTGATTTACGGTCAGTCCTTTAATAATTGGATAGTGATTGTTCTGTAGGTGATTTACGGTCAGTCCTTTAATAATTGGACAGTGATTGTTCTGTAGGTGATTTACGGTCAGTCCTTTAATAATTGGACAGTGATTGTTCTGTAGGTGATTTACGGTCAGTCCTTTAATAATTGGACAGTGATTGTTCTGTAGGTGATTTACGGTCAGTCCTTTAATAATTGGATAATGATTGTTCTGTAGGTGATTTACGGTCAGTCCTTTAATAATTGGACAGTGATTGTTCTGCAGGTGATTTACGGTCAGTCCTTTAATAATTGGACAGTGATTGTTCTGTAGGTGATTTACGGTCAGTCCTTTAATAATTGGACATTGATTGTTCTGTAGGTGATTTACGGTCAGTCCTTTAATAATTGGACAGTGATTGTTCTGTAGGTGATTTACGGTCAGTCCTTTAATAATTGGACAGTGATTGTTCTGTAGGTGATTTACTGTCAGTCCTTTAATAATTGGACAGTGATTGTTCTGTAGGTGATTTACTGTCAGTCCTTTAATAATTGGACAGTGATTGTTCTGTAGGTGATTTACGGTCAGTCCTTTAATAATTGGATAGTGATTGTTCTGTAGGTGATTTACAGTCAGTCCTTTAATATTTGGATAGTGATTGTTCTGTAGGTGATTTACGGTCAGTCCTTTAATAATTGGATAGTGATTGTTCTGTAGGTGATTTATGGTCAGTCCTTTAATAATTGGACAGTGATTGTTCTGTAGGTGATTTACGGTCAGTCCTTGAATAATTGGACAGTGATTGTTCTGTAGGTGATTTACGGTCAGTCCTTTAATAATTGGACAGTGATTGTTCTGTCGGTGATTTACGGTCAGTCCTTTAATAATTGGATAGTGATTGTTCTGTAGGTGATTTACGGTCAGTCCTTTAATAATTGGACAGTGATTGTTCTGTAGGTGATTTACGGTCAGTCCTTTAATAATTGGACAGTGATTGTTCTGTAGGTGATTTACGGTCAGTCCTTTAATAATTGGACAGTGATTGTTCTGTTGGTGATTTACGGTCAGTCCTTTAATAATTGGACAGTGATTGTTCTGTAGGTGATTTACGGTCAGTCCTTTAATAATTGGATAGTGATTGTTCTGTAGGTGATTTACGGTCAGTCCTTTAATAATTGGACAGTGATTGTTCTGTAGGTGATTTACGGTCAGTCCTTTAATAATTGGACAGTGATTGTTCTGTAGGTGATTTACGGTCAGTCCTTTAATAATTGGACAGTGATTGTTCTGTAGGTGATTTACGGTCAGTCCTTTAATAATTGGATAATGATTGTTCTGTAGGTGATTTACGGTCAGTCCTTTAATAATTGGATAGTGATTGTTCTGTAGGTGATTTACGGTCAGTCGTTTAATAATTGGACAGTGATTGTTCTGTAGGTGATTTACGGTCAGTCCTTTAATAATTGGATAGTGATTGTTCTGTAGGTGATTTATGGTCAGTCCTTTAATAATTGGATAGTGATTGTTCTGTAGGTGATTTATGGTCAGTCCTTTAATAATTGGATAGTGATTGCTCTGTAGGTGATTTACGGTCAGTCCTTTAATAATTGGATAGTGATTGTTCTGTAGGTGATTTATGGTCAGTCCTTTAATAATTGGATAGTGATTGTTCTGTAGGTGATTTACGGTCAGTCCTTTAATAATTGGACAGTGATTGTTCTGTAGGTGATTTACGGTCAGTCCTTTAATAATTGGATAATGATTGTTCTGTAGGTGATTTACGGTCAGTCCTTTAATAATTGGACAGTGATTGTTCTGTAGGTGATTTACGGTCAGTCCTTTAATAATAGGACAGTGATTGTTCTGTAGGTGATTTACGGTCAGTCCTTTAATAATTGGACAGTGATTGTTCTGTAGGTGATTTACGGTCAGTCCTTTAATAATTGGACAGTGATTGTTCTGTAGGTGATTTATGGTCAGTCCTTTAATAATTGGATAGTGATTGTTCTGTAGGTGATTTACGGTCAGTCCTTTAATAATAGGACAGTGATTGTTCTGTAGGTGATTTACGGTCAGTCCTTTAATAATAGGACAGTGATTGTTCTGTAGGTGATTTATGGTCAGTCCTTTAATAATTGGATAGTGATTGTTCTGTAGGTGATTTATGGTCAGTCCTTTAATAATTGGATAGTGATTGTTCTGTAGGTGATTTATGGTCAGTCCTTTAATAATTGGATAGTGATTGCTCTGTAGGTGATTTACGGTCAGTCCTTCAATAATTGGTTAGTGATTGTTCTGTAGGTGATTTATGGTCAGTCCTTTAATAATTGGACAGTGATTGTTCTGTAGGTGATTTACGGTCAGTCCTTTAATAATTGGATAGTGATTGTTCTGTAGGTGAATTATGGTCAGTCCTTTAATAATTGGACAGTGATTGTTCTGTAGGTGATTTACGGTCAGTCCTTTAATAATTGGACAGTGATTGTTCTGTAGGTGATTTACGGTCAGTCCTTTAATAATTGGACAGTGATTGTTCTGTCGGTGATTTACGGTCAGTCCTTTAATAATTGGATAGTGATTGTTCTGTAGGTGATTTACGGTCAGTCCTTTAATAATTGGACAGTGATTGTTCTGTAGGTGATTTACGGTCAGTCCTTTAATAATTGGACAGTAATTGTTCTGTAGGTGATTTACGGTCAGTCCTTTAATAATTGGACAGTAATTGTTCTGTAGGTGATTTACAGTCAGTCCTTTAATAATTGGACAGTGATTGTTCTGTTGGTGATTTAAGGTCAGTCCTTTAATAATTGGACAGTGATTGTTCTGTAGGTGATTTACGGTCAGTCCTTTAATAATTGGACAGTGATTGTTCTGTAGGTGATTTACGGTCAGTCCTTTAATAATTGGACAGTGATTGTTCTGTAGGTGATTTACGGTCAGTCCTTTAATAATTGGACAGTGATTGTTCTGTAGGTGATTTACGGTCTGTCCTTTAATAATTGGATAGTGATTGTTCTGTAGGTGATTTACAGTCAATCCTTTAATAATTGGACAGTGATTGTTCTGTAGGTGATTTACGGTCATTCCTTTAATAATTGGACAGTGATTGTTCTGTAGGTGATTTACGGTCAGTCCTTTAATAATTGGACAGTGATTGTTCTGTAGGTGATTTACCCTCAGTCCTTTAATAATTGGACAGTGATTGTTCTGTAGGTGATTTACGGTCAGTCCTTTAATAATTGGACAGTGATTGTTCTGTAGGTGATTTACGGTCAGTCCTTTAATAATTGGACAGTGATTATTCTGTAGGTGATTTACGGTCAGTCCTTTAATAATTGGACAGTGATTGTTCTGCAGGTGATTTACGGTCAGTCCTTTAATAATTGGACAGTGATTGTTCTGTAGGTGATTTACGGTCAGTCCTTTAATAATTGGACATTGATTGTTCTGTAGGTGATTTACGGTCAGTCCTTTAATAATTGGACAGTGATTGTTCTGTAGGTGATTTACGGTCAGTCCTTTAATAATTGGACAGTGATTGTTCTGTAGGTGATTTACTGTCAGTCCTTTAATAATTGGACAGTGATTGTTCTGTAGGTGATTTACTGTCAGTCCTTTAATAATTGGACAGTGATTGTTCTGTAGGTGATTTACGGTCAGTCCTTTAATAATTGGATAGTGATTGTTCTGTAGGTGATTTTCAGTCAGTCCTTTAATATTTGGATAGTGATTGTTCTGTAGGTGATTTACGGTCAGTCCTTTAATAATTGGATAGTGATTGTTCTGTAGGTGATTTATGGTCAGTCCTTTAATAATTGGACAGTGATTGTTCTGTAGGTGATTTACGGTCAGTCCTTGAATAATTGGACAGTGATTGTTCTGTAGGTGATTTACGGTCAGTCCTTTAATAATTGGACAGTGATTGTTCTGTCGGTGATTTACGGTCAGTCCTTTAATAATTGGATAGTGATTGTTCTGTAGGTGATTTACGGTCAGTCCTTTAATAATTGGACAGTGATTGTTCTGTAGGTGATTTACGGTCAGTCCTTTAATAATTGGACAGTAATTGTTCTGTAGGTGACTTACAGTCAGTCCTTTAATAATTGGACAGTGATTGTTCTGTAGGTGATTTACGGTCAGTCCTTTAATAATTGGACAATGATTGTTCTGTAGGTGATTTACGGTCAGTCCTTTAATAATTGGACAGTGATTGTTCTGTAGGTGATTTACGGTCAGTCCTTTAATAATTGGACAGTGATTGTTCTGTAGGTGATTTACGGTCAGTCCTTTAATAATTGGACAGTGATTGTTCTGTTGGTGATTTACGGTCAGTCCTTTAATAATTGGACAGTGATTGTTCTGTAGGTGATTTACGGTCAGTCCTTTAATAATTGGATAGTGATTGTTCTGTAGGTGATTTACGGTCAGTCCTTTAATAATTGGACAGTGATTGTTCTGTAGGTGATTTACGGTCAGTCCTTTAATAATTGGACAGTGATTGTTCTGTAGGTGATTTACGGTCAGTCCTTTAATAATTGGACAGTGATTGTTCTGTAGGTGATTTACGGTCAGTCCTTTAATAATTGGACAGTGATTGTTCTGTAGGTGATTTACGGTCAGTCCTTTAATAATTGGACAGTGATTGTTCTGTCGGTGATTTACGGTCAGTCCTTTAATAATTGGATAGTGATTGTTCTGTAGGTGATTTACGGTCAGTCCTTTAATAATTGGACAGTGATTGTTCTGTAGGTGATTTACGGTCAGTCCTTTAATAATTGGACAGTAATTGTTCTGTAGGTGATTTACGGTCAGTCCTTTAATAATTGGACAGTAATTGTTCTGTAGGTGATTTACAGTCAGTCCTTTAATAATTGGACAGTGATTGTTCTGTTGGTGATTTAAGGTCAGTCCTTTAATAATTGGACAGTGATTGTTCTGTAGGTGATTTACGGTCAGTCCTTTAATAATTGGACAGTGATTGTTCTGTAGGTGATTTACGGTCAGTCCTTTAATAATTGGACAGTGATTGTTCTGTAGGTGATTTACGGTCAGTCCTTTAATAATTGGACAGTGATTGTTCTGTAGGTGATTTACGGTCTGTCCTTTAATAATTGGATAGTGATTGTTCTGTAGGTGATTTACAGTCAATCCTTTAATAATTGGACAGTGATTGTTCTGTAGGTGATTTACGGTCATTCCTTTAATAATTGGACAGTGATTGTTCTGTAGGTGATTTACGGTCAGTCCTTTAATAATTGGACAGTGATTGTTCTGTAGGTGATTTACCCTCAGTCCTTTAATAATTGGACAGTGATTGTTCTGTAGGTGATTTACGGTCAGTCCTTTAATAATTGGACAGTGATTGTTCTGTAGGTGATTTACGGTCAGTCCTTTAATAATTGGACAGTGATTATTCTGTAGGTGATTTACGGTCAGTCCTTTAATAATTGGACAGTGATTGTTCTGCAGGTGATTTACGGTCAGTCCTTTAATAATTGGACAGTGATTGTTCTGTAGGTGATTTACGGTCAGTCCTTTAATAATTGGACATTGATTGTTCTGTAGGTGATTTACGGTCAGTCCTTTAATAATTGGACAGTGATTGTTCTGTAGGTGATTTACGGTCAGTCCTTTAATAATTGGACAGTGATTGTTCTGTAGGTGATTTACTGTCAGTCCTTTAATAATTGGACAGTGATTGTTCTGTAGGTGATTTACTGTCAGTCCTTTAATAATTGGACAGTGATTGTTCTGTAGGTGATTTACGGTCAGTCCTTTAATAATTGGATAGTGATTGTTCTGTAGGTGATTTACAGTCAGTCCTTTAATATTTGGATAGTGATTGTTCTGTAGGTGATTTACGGTCAGTCCTTTAATAATTGGATAGTGATTGTTCTGTAGGTGATTTATGGTCAGTCCTTTAATAATTGGACAGTGATTGTTCTGTAGGTGATTTACGGTCAGTCCTTGAATAATTGGACAGTGATTGTTCTGTAGGTGATTTACGGTCAGTCCTTTAATAATTGGACAGTGATTGTTCTGTCGGTGATTTACGGTCAGTCCTTTAATAATTGGATAGTGATTGTTCTGTAGGTGATTTACGGTCAGTCCTTTAATAATTGGACAGTGATTGTTCTGTAGGTGATTTACGGTCAGTCCTTTAATAATTGGACAGTAATTGTTCTGTAGGTGACTTACAGTCAGTCCTTTAATAATTGGACAGTGATTGTTCTGTAGGTGATTTACGGTCAGTCCTTTAATAATTGGACAATGATTGTTCTGTAGGTGATTTACGGTCAGTCCTTTAATAATTGGACAGTGATTGTTCTGTAGGTGATTTACGGTCAGTCCTTTAATAATTGGACAGTGATTGTTCTGTAGGTGATTTACGGTCAGTCCTTTAATAATTGGACAGTGATTGTTCTGTTGGTGATTTACGGTCAGTCCTTTAATAATTGGACAGTGATTGTTCTGTAGGTGATTTACGGTCAGTCCTTTAATAATTGGATAGTGATTGTTCTGTAGGTGATTTACGGTCAGTCCTTTAATAATTGGACAGTGATTGTTCTGTAGGTGATTTACGGTCAGTCCTTTAATAATTGGACAGTGATTGTTCTGTAGGTGATTTACGGTCAGTCCTTTAATAATTGGACAGTGATTGTTCTGTAGGTGATTTACGGTCAGTCCTTTAATAATTGGATAATGATTGTTCTGTAGGTGATTTACGGTCAGTCCTTTAATAATTGGATAGTGATTGTTCTGTAGGTGATTTACGGTCAGTCGTTTAATAATTGGACAGTGATTGTTCTGTAGGTGATTTACGGTCAGTCCTTTAATAATTGGATAGTGATTGTTCTGTAGGTGATTTATGGTCAGTCCTTTAATAATTGGATAGTGATTGTTCTGTAGGTGATTTATGGTCAGTCCTTTAATAATTGGATAGTGATTGCTCTGTAGGTGATTTACGGTCAGTCCTTTAATAATTGGATAGTGATTGTTCTGTAGGTGATTTATGGTCAGTCCTTTAATAATTGGATAGTGATTGTTCTGTAGGTGATTTACGGTCAGTCCTTTAATAATTGGACAGTGATTGTTCTGTAGGTGATTTACGGTCAGTCCTTTAATAATTGGATAATGATTGTTCTGTAGGTGATTTACGGTCAGTCCTTTAATAATTGGACAGTGATTGTTCTGTAGGTGATTTACGGTCAGTCCTTTAATAATAGGACAGTGATTGTTCTGTAGGTGATTTACGGTCAGTCCTTTAATAATTGGACAGTGATTGTTCTGTAGGTGATTTACGGTCAGTCCTTTAATAATTGGACAGTGATTGTTCTGTAGGTGATTTACTGTCAGTCCTTTAATAATTGGACAGTGATTGTTCTGTAGGTGATTTACGGTCAGTCCTTTAATAATTGGATAGTGATTGTTCTGTAGGTGATTTACGGTCAGTTCTTTAATAATTGGACAGTGATTGTTCTGTCCGTGATTTACGGTCAGTCCTTTAATAATTGGACAGTGATTGTTCTGTAGGTGATTTACGGTCAGTCCTTTAATAATTGGACAGTGATTGTTCTGTAGGTGATTTACGGTCAGTCCTTCAATAATTGGACAGTGATTGTTCTGTAGGTGATTTACGGTCAGTTCTTTAATAATTGGACAGTGATTGTTCTGTCCGTGATTTACGGTCAGTCCTTTAATAATTGGACAGTGATTGTTCTGTAGGTGATTTACGGTCAGTCCTTTAATAATTGGACAGTGATTGTTCTGTAGGTGATTTACAGTCAATCCTTTAATAATTGGACAGTGATTGTTCTGTAGGTGATTTACGGTCATTCCTTTAATAATTGGACAGTGATTGTTCTGTAGGTGATTTACGGTCAGTCCTTTAATAATTGGACAGTGATTGTTCTGTAGGTGATTTACGGTCAGTCCTTTAATAATTGGACAGTGATTGTTCTGTAGGTGATTTACGGTCAGTCCTTTAATAATTGGACAGTGATTGTTCTGTAGGTGATTTACGGTCAGTCCTTTAATAATTGGACAGTGATTGTTCTGTAGGTGATTTACGGTCAGTCCTTTAATAATTGGACAGTGATTGTTCTGTAGGTGATTTACGGTCAGTCCTTTAATAATTGGACAGTGATTGTTCTGTAGGTCATTTACGGTCATTCCTTTAATAATTGGACAGTGATTGTTCTGTTGGTGATTTAAGGTCAGTCCTTTAGTAATAGGACAGTGATTGTTCTGCAGGTGATTTACTGTCTGTCCTTTAATAATTGGATAGTGATTGTTCTGTAGGTGATTTACGGTCAGTCCTTTAATAATTGGACAGTGATTGTTCTGTAGGTGATTTACGGTCAGTCCTTTAATAATTGGACAGTGATTGTTCTGTAGGTCATTTACGGTCATTCCTTTAATAATTTGACAGTGATTGTTCTGGAGGTGATTTACGGTCAGTCCTTTAATAATTGGACAGTGATTGTTCTGTAGGTGATTTACGGTCAGTCCTTTAATAATTGGATAGTGATTGTTCTGTAGGTGATTTACAGTCAGTCCTTTAATAATTGGACAGTGATTGTTCTGTAGGTGATTTACGGTCAGTCCTTTAATAATTGGACAGTGATTGTTCTGCAGGTGATTTACTGTCAGTCCTTTAATAATTGGATAGTGATTGTTCTGTAGGTGATTTACGGTCAGTCCTTTAATAATTGGACAGTGATTGTTCTGTAGGTGATTTACGGTCAGTCCTTTAATAATTGGACAGTGATTGTTCTGTATGTGATTTACGGTCAGTCCTTTAATAATTGGACAGTGATTGTTCTGTAGGTGATTTAGGGTCAGTCCTTTAATAATTGGACAGTGATTGTTCTGCAGGTGATTTACTGTCAGTCCTTTAATAATTGGATAGTGATTGTTCTGTAGGTGATTTACGGTCAGTCCTTTAATAATTGGACAGTGATTGTTCTGTAGGTGATTTACGGTCAGTCCTTTAATAATTGGATAGTGATTGTTCTGTAGGTGATTTACTGTCAGTCCTTTAATAATTGGATAGTGATTGTTCTGTAGGTGATTTACGGTCAGTCCTTTAATAATTGGACAGTGATTGTTCTGCAGGTGATTTACGGTCAGTCCTTTAATAATTGGACAGTGATTGTTCTGTAGGTGATTTACGGTCAGTCCTTTAATAATTGGACAGTGATTGTTCTGCAGGTGATTTACGGTCAGTCCTTTAATAATTGGACAGTGATTGTTCTGTAGGTGATTTACGGTCAGTCCTTTAATAATAGGATAGTGATTGTTCTGTAGGTGATTTACGGTCAGTCCTTTAATAATTGGACAGTGATTGTTCTGTAGGTGATTTACGGTCAGTCCTTTAATAATAGGATAGTGATTGTTCTGTAGGTGATTTACGGTCAGTCCTTTAATAATTGTATAGTGATTGTTCTGTAGGTGATTTACGGTCAGTCCTTTAATAATTGTCTAGTGATTGTTCTGTAGGTGATTTACGGTCAGTCCTTTAATAATTGGACAGTGATTGTTCTGTAGGTGATTTACGGTCAGTCCTTTAATAATTGGACAGTGATTGTTCTGCAGGTGATTTACGGTCAGTCCTTTAATAATTGGACAGTGATTGTTCTGCAGGTGATTTACGGTCAGTCCTTTAATAATTGGATAGTAATTGTTCTGCAGGTGATTTACGGTCAGTCCTTTAATAATTGGACAGTGATTGTTCTGTAGGTGATTTATGGTCAGTCCTTTAATAATTGGACAGTGATTGTTCTGCAGGTGATTTACGGTCAGTCCTTTAATAATTGGACAGTGATTGTTCTGTAGGTGATTTATGGTCAGTCCTTTAATAATTGGACAGTGATTGTTCTGTAGGTGATTTACGGTCAGTCCTTTAATAATTGGATAGTGATTGTTCTGTAGGTGATTTACGGTCAGTCCTTTAATAATTGGACAGTGATTGTTCTGTAGGTGATTTACTGTCAGTCCTTTAATAATTGGACATTGATTGTTCTGTAGGTGATTTACGGTCAGTCCTTTAATAATTGGACAGTGATTGTTCTGCAGGTGATTTACGGTCAGTCCTTTAATAATTGGACAGTGATTGTTCTGTAGGTGATTTATGGTCAGTCCTTTAATAATTGGACAGTGATTGTTCTGCAGGTGATTTACGGTCAGTCCTTTAATAATTGGACAGTGATTGTTCTGTAGGTGATTTATGGTCAGTCCTTTAATAATTGGACAGTGATTGTTCTGCAGGTGATTTACGGTCAGTCCTTTAATAATTGGACAGTGATTGTTCTGTAGGTGATTTGCGGTCAGTCCTTTAATAATTGGATAGTGATTGTTCTGTAGGTGATTTATGGTCAGTCCTTTAATAATTGGACAGTGATTGTTCTGTAGGTGATTTATGGTCAGTCCTTTAATAATTGGACAGTGATTGTTCTGTAGGTGATTTACGGTCAGTCCTTTAATAATTGGATAGTGATTGTTCTGTAGGTGATTTACAGTCAGTCCTTTAATAATTGGATAGTGATTGTTCTGTGGGTGATTTACAGTCAGTCCTTTAATAATTGGACAGTGATTGTTCTGTAGGTGATTTACGGTCAGTCCTTTAATAATTGGACAGTGATTGTTCTGTAGGTGATTTACGGTCAGTCCTTTAATAATTGTATAGTGATTGTTCTGTAGGTGATTTACGGTCAGTCCTTTAATAATTGGATAGTGATTGTTCTGCAGGTGATTTACTGTCAGTCCTTTAATAATTGGACAGTGATTGTTCTGTAGGTGATTTGCGGTCAGTCCGTTAATAATTGGATAGTGATTGTTCTGTAGGCGATTTACGGTCAGTTCTTTAATAATTGGATAGTGATTGTTCTGCAGGTGATTTACTGTCAGTCCTTTAATAATTGGATAGTGATTGTTCTGTAGGTGATTCACGGTCAGTCCTTTAATAATTGGACAGTGATTGTTCTGTAGGTGATTTATGGTCAGTTCTTTAATAATTGGATAGTGATTGTTCTGTAGGTGATTTACGGTCAGTCCTTTAATAATTGGACAGTGATTGTTCTGTAGGTGATTTACGGTCAGTCCTTTAATAATTGGATAGTGATTGTTCTGTAGGTGATTTACGGTCAGTCCTTTAATAATTGGACAGTGATTGTTATAATTGGACAGTGATTGTTCTGTAGGTGATTCACGGTCAGTCCTTTAATAATTGGATAGTGATTGTTCTGTAGGTGATTCACGGTCAGTCCTTTAATAATTGGACAGTGATTGTTATAATTGGACAGTGATTGTTCTGTAGGTGATTCACGGTCAGTCCTTTAATAATTGGACAGTGATTGTTCTGTAGGTGATTTACGGTCAGTCCTTTAATAATTGGACAGTGATTGTTATAATTGGACAGTGATTGTTCTGTAGGTGATTCACGGTCAGTCCTTTAATAATTGGACAGTGATTGTTCTGTAGGTGATTCACGGTCAGTCCTTTAATAATTGGACAGTGATTGTTATAATTGGACAGTGATTGTTCTGTAGGTGATTTATGGTCAGTCCTTTAATAATTGGACAGTGATTGTTCTGTAGGTGATTTATGGTCAGTCCTTTAATAATTGGACAGTGATTGTTCTGTCGGTGATTTACGGTCAGTCCTTTAATAATTGGACAGTGATTGTTCTGTAGGTGATTTACGGTCAGTCCTTTAATAATTGGATAGTGATTGTTCTGTAGGTGATTCACGGTCAGTCCTTTAATAATTGGACAGTGATTGTTCTGTTGGTGATTTACAGTCAGTCCTTTAATAATTGGACAGTGATTGTTCTGTAGGTGATTTACGGTCAGTCCTTTAATAATTGGACAGTGATTGTTATAATTGGACAGTGATTGTTCTGTAGGTGATTCACGGTCAGTCCTTTAATAATTGGACAGTGATTGTTCTGTAGGTGATTTACGGTCAGTCCTTTAATAATTGGATAGTGATTGTTCTGTAGGTGATTTACTGTCAGTCCTTTAATAATTGGATAGTGATTGTTCTGTTGGTGATTTACAGTCAGTCCTTTAATAATTGGACAGTGATTGTTCTGTAGGTGATTTACGGTCAGTCCTTTAATAATTGGATAGTGATTGTTCTGTTGGTGATTTACAGTCAGTCCTTTAATAATTGGACAGTGATTGTTCTGTAGGTGATTTACGGTCAGTCCTTTAATAATTGGACAGTGATTGTTCTGTAGGTGATTTACGGTCAGTCCTTTAATAATTGGACAGTGATTGTTCTGTAGGTGATTTACTGTCAGTCCTTTAATAATTGGACAGTGATTGTTCTGTAGGTGATTTACTGTCAGTCCTTTAATAATTGGATAGTGATTGTTCTGCAGGTGATTTACTGTCAGTCCTTTAATAATTGGATAGTGATTGTTCTGTAGGTGATTTACTGTCAGTCCTTTAATAATTGGACAGTGATTGTTCTGTAGGTGATTTACGGTCAGTCCTTTAATAATTGGATAGTGATTGTTCTGTCGGTGATTTACTGTCAGTCCTTTAATAATTGGATAGTGATTGTTCTGCAGGTGATTTACGGTCAGTCCTTTAATAATTGGATAGTGATTGTTCTGTCGGTGATTTACGGTCAGTCCTTTAATAATTGGACAGTGATTGTTCTGTAGGTGATTTACTGTCAGTCCTTTAATAATTGGATAGTGATTGTTCTGCAGGTGATTTACTGTCAGTCCTTTAATAATTGGACAGTGATTGTTCTGTAGGTGATTTACGGTCAGTCCTTTAATAATTGGATAGTGATTGTTCTGTCGGTGATTTACGGTCAGTCCTTTAATAATTGGACAGTGAGTGTTCTGTAGGTGATTTAGGGTCAGTCCTTTAATAATAGGACAGTGATTGTTCTGTAGGTGATTTACGGTCAGTCCTTTAATAATTGGACAGTGATTGTTCTGTAGGTGATTTACGGTCAGTCCTTTAATAATTGGACAGTGATTGTCCTGTAGGTGATTTACAGTCAGTCCTTTAATAATTGGATAGTGATTGTTCTGTAGGTGATTTACGGTCAGTCCTTTAATAATTGGATAGTGATTGTTCTGTAGGTGATTTATGGTCAGTCCTTTAATAATTGGACAGTGATTGTTCTGTAGGTGATTTGCGGTCAGTCCTTTAATAATTGGACAGTGATTGTTCTGTAGGTGATTTACGGTCAGTCCTTTAATAATTGGACAGTGATTGTTCTGTCGGTGATTTACGGTCAGTCCTTTAATAATTGGATAGTGATTGTTCTGTAGGTGATTTACGGTCAGTCCTTTAATAATTGGACAGTGATTGTTCTGTAGGTGATTTACGGTCAGTCCTTTAATAATTGGACAGTAATTGTTCTGTAGGTGATTTACGGTCAGTCCTTTAATAATTGGACAGTAATTGTTCTGTAGGTGATTTACAGTCAGTCCTTTAATAATTGGACAGTGATTGTTCTGTTGGTGATTTAAGGTCAGTCCTTTAATAATTGGACAGTGATTGTTCTGTAGGTGATTTACGGTCAGTCCTTTAATAATTGGACAGTGATTGTTCTGTAGGTGATTTACGGTCAGTCCTTTAATAATTGGACAGTGATTGTTCTGTAGGTGATTTACGGTCAGTCCTTTAATAATTGGACAGTGATTGTTCTGTAGGTGATTTACGGTCAGTCCTTGAATAATTGGACAGTGATTGTTCTGTAGGTGATTTACGGTCAGTCCTTTAATAATTGGACAGTGATTGTTCTGTCGGTGATTTACGGTCAGTCCTTTAATAATTGGATAGTGATTGTTCTGTAGGTGATTTACGGTCAGTCCTTTAATAATTGGACAGTGATTGTTCTGTAGGTGATTTACGGTCAGTCCTTTAATAATTGGACAGTAATTGTTCTGTAGGTGACTTACAGTCAGTCCTTTAATAATTGGACAGTGATTGTTCTGTAGGTGATTTACGGTCAGTCCTTTAATAATTGGACAGTGATTGTTCTGTAGGTGATTTACGGTCAGTCCTTTAATAATTGGACAGTGATTGTTCTGTAGGTGATTTACGGTCAGCCCTTTAATAATTGGACAGTGATTGTTCTGTAGGTGATTTACGGTCAGTCCTTTAATAATTGGACAGTGATTGTTCTGTCGGTGATTTACGGTCAGTCCTTTAATAATTGGACAGTGATTGTTCTGTAGGTGATTTACGGTCAGTCCTTTAATAATTGGATAGTGATTGTTCTGTAGGTGATTTACGGTCAGTCCTTTAATAATTGGACAGTGATTGTTCTGTAGGTGATTTACGGTCAGTCCTTTAATAATTGGACAGTGATTGTTCTGTAGGTGATTTACAGTCAGTCCTTTAATAATTGGACAGTGATTGTTCTGTAGGTGATTTACGGTCAGTCCTTTAATAATTGGATAATGATTGTTCTGTAGGTGATTTACGGTCAGTCCTTTAATAATTGGATAGTGATTGTTCTGTAGGTGATTTACGGTCAGTCGTTTAATAATTGGACAGTGATTGTTCTGTAGGTGATTTACGGTCAGTCCTTTAATAATTTGATAGTGATTGTTCTGTAGGTGATTTATGGTCAGTCCTTTAATAATTGGATAGTGATTGTTCTGTAGGTGATTTATGGTCAGTCCTTTAATAATTGGATAGTGATTGCTCTGTAGGTGATTTACGGTCAGTCCTTCAATAATTGGATAGTGATTGTTCTGTAGGTGATTTATGGTCAGTCCTTTAATATTTGGATAGTGATTGTTCTGTAGGTGATTTACGGTCAGTCCTTTAATAATTGGATAGTGATTGTTCTGTAGGTGATTTATGGTCAGTCCTTTAATAATTGGACAGTGATTGTTCTGTAGGTGATTTACGGTCAGTCCTTTAATAATTGGACAGTGATTGTTCTGTAGGTGATTTACGGTCAGTCCTTTAATAATTGGACAGTGATTGTTCTGTCGGTGATTTACGGTCAGTCCTTTAATAATTGGATAGTGATTGTTCTGTAGGTGATTTACGGTCAGTCCTTTAATAATTGGACAGTGATTGTTCTGTAGGTGATTTACGGTCAGTCCTTTAATAATTGGACAGTAATTGTTCTGTAGGTGATTTACGGTCAGTCCTTTAATAATTGGACAGTAATTGTTCTGTAGGTGATTTACAGTCAGTCCTTTAATAATTGGACAGTGATTGTTCTGTTGGTGATTTAAGGTCAGTCCTTTAATAATTGGACAGTGATTGTTCTGTAGGTGATTTACGGTCAGTCCTTTAATAATTGGACAGTGATTGTTCTGCAGGTGATTTACGGTCAGTCCTTTAATAATTGGACAGTGATTGTTCTGTAGGTGATTTACGGTCAGTCCTTTAATAATTGGACAGTGATTGTTCTGTAGGTGATTTACAGTCAATCCTTTAATAATTGGACAGTGATTGTTCTGTAGGTGATTTACGGTCATTCCTTTAATAATTGGACAGTGATTGTTCTGTAGGTGATTTACGGTCAGTCCTTTAATAATTGGACAGTGATTGTTCTGTAGGTGATTTACCCTCAGTCCTTTAATAATTGGACAGTGATTGTTCTGTAGGTGATTTACGGTCAGTCCTTTAATAATTGGACAGTGATTGTTCTGTAGGTGATTTACGGTCAGTCCTTTAATAATTGGACAGTGATTATTCTGTAGGTGATTTACGGTCAGTCCTTTAATAATTGGACAGTGATTGTTCTGCAGGTGATTTACGGTCAGTCCTTTAATAATTGGACAGTGATTGTTCTGTAGGTGATTTACGGTCAGTCCTTTAATAATTGGACATTGATTGTTCTGTAGGTGATTTACGGTCAGTCCTTTAATAATTGGACAGTGATTGTTCTGTAGGTGATTTACGGTCAGTCCTTTAATAATTGGACAGTGATTGTTCTGTAGGTGATTTACTGTCAGTCCTTTAATAATTGGACAGTGATTGTTCTGTAGGTGATTTACTGTCAGTCCTTTAATAATTGGACAGTGATTGTTCTGTAGGTGATTTACGGTCAGTCCTTTAATAATTGGATAGTGATTGTTCTGTAGGTGATTTACAGTCAGTCCTTTAATAATTGGATAGTGATTGTTCTGTAGGTGATTTACGGTCAGTCCTTTAATAATTGGATAGTGATTGTTCTGTAGGTGATTTATGGTCAGTCCTTTAATAATTGGACAGTGATTGTTCTGTAGGTGATTTACGGTCAGTCCTTTAATAATTGGACAGTGATTGTTCTGTAGGTGATTTACGGTCAGTCCTTTAATAATTGGACAGTGATTGTTCTGTAGGTGATTTACTGTCAGTCCTTTAATAATTGGACAGTGATTGTTCTGTAGGTGATTTACGGTCAGTCCTTTAATAATTGGATAGTGATTGTTCTGTAGGTGATTTACAGTCAGTCCTTTAATAATTGGATAGTGATTGTTCTGTAGGTGATTTACGGTCAGTCCTTTAATAATTGGATAGTGATTGTTCTGTAGGTGATTTATGGTCAGTCCTTTAATAATTGGACAGTGATTGTTCTGTAGGTGATTTACGGTCAGTCCTTGAATAATTGGACAGTGATTGTTCTGTAGGTGATTTACGGTCAGTCCTTTAATAATTGGACAGTGATTGTTCTGTCGGTGATTTACGGTCAGTCCTTTAATAATTGGATAGTGATTGTTCTGTAGGTGATTTACGGTCAGTCCTTTAATAATTGGACAGTGATTGTTCTGTAGGTGATTTACGGTCAGTCCTTTAATAATTGGACAGTAATTGTTCTGTAGGTGACTTACAGTCAGTCCTTTAATAATTGGACAGTGATTGTTCTGTAGGTGATTTACGGTCAGTCCTTTAATAATTGGACAGTGATTGTTCTGTAGGTGATTTATGGTCAGTCCTTTAATAATTGGACAGTGATTGTTCTGTAGGTGATTTACGGTCAGCCCTTTAATAATTGGACAGTGATTGTTCTGTAGGTGATTTACGGTCAGTCCTTTAATAATTGGACAGTGATTGTTCTGTTGGTGATTTACGGTCAGTCCTTTAATAATTGGACAGTGATTGTTCTGTAGGTGATTTACGGTCAGTCCTTTAATAATTGGATAGTGATTGTTCTGTAGGTGATTTACGGTCAGTCCTTTAATAATTGGACAGTGATTGTTCTGTTGGTGATTTACGGTCAGTCCTTTAATAATTGGACAGTGATTGTTCTGTAGGTGATTTACGGTCAGTCCTTTAATAATTGGACAGTGATTGTTCTGTAGGTGATTTACGGTCAGTCCTTTAATAATAGGATAGTGATTGTTCTGTAGGTGATTTACGGTCAGTCCTTTAATAATTGGACAGTGATTGTTCTGTAGGTGATTTACGGTCAGTCCTTTAATAATTGGACCGTGATTGTTCTGTAGGTGATTTACGGTCAGTCCTTTAATAATTGGACAGTGATTGTTCTGTAGGTGATTTACGGTCAGTCCTTTAATAATTGGACAGTGATTGTTCTGTAGGTGATTTATGGTCAGTCCTTTAATAATTGGATAGTGATTGTTCTGTAGGTGATTTACGGTCAGTCGTTTAATAATTGGACAGTGATTGTTCTGTAGGTGATTTACGGTCAGTCCTTTAATAATTGGATAGTGATTGTTCTGTAGGTGATTTATGGTCAGTCCTTTAATAATTGGATAGTGATTGTTCTGTAGGTGATTTATGGTCAGTCCTTTAATAATTGGATAGTGATTGCTCTGTAGGTGATTTACGGTCAGTCCTTCAATAATTGGTTAGTGATTGTTCTGTAGGTGATTTATGGTCAGTCCTTTAATAATTGGATAGTGATTGTTCTGTAGGTGATTTACGGTCAGTCCTTTAATAATTGGATAGTGATTGTTCTGTAGGTGATTTATGGTCAGTCCTTTAATAATTGGACAGTGATTGTTCTGTAGGTGATTTACGGTCAGTCCTTTAATAATTGGACAGTGATTGTTCTGTAGGTGATTTACGGTCAGTCCTTTAATAATTGGACAGTGATTGTTCTGTCGGTGATTTACGGTCAGTCCTTTAATAATTGGATAGTGATTGTTCTGTAGGTGATTTACGGTCAGTCCTTTAATAATTGGACAGTGATTGTTCTGTAGGTGATTTACGGTCAGTCCTTTAATAATTGGACAGTAATTGTTCTGTAGGTGATTTACGGTCAGTCCTTTAATAATTGGACAGTAATTGTTCTGTAGGTGATTTACAGTCAGTCCTTTAATAATTGGACAGTGATTGTTCTGTTGGTGATTTAAGGTCAGTCCTTTAATAATTGGACAGTGATTGTTCTGTAGGTGATTTACGGTCAGTCCTTTAATAATTGGACAGTGATTGTTCTGTAGGTGATTTACGGTCAGTCCTTTAATAATTGGACAGTGATTGTTCTGTAGGTGATTTACGGTCAGTCCTTTAATAATTGGACAGTGATTGTTCTGTAGGTGATTTACGGTCAGTCCTTTAATAATTGGATAGTGATTGTTCTGTAGGTGATTTACAGTCAATCCTTTAATAATTGGACAGTGATTGTTCTGTAGGTGATTTACGGTCATTCCTTTAATAATTGGACAGTGATTGTTCTGTAGGTGATTTACGGTCAGTCCTTTAATAATTGGACAGTGATTGTTCTGTAGGTGATTTACCCTCAGTCCTTTAATAATTGGACAGTGATTGTTCTGTAGGTGATTTACGGTCAGTCCTTTAATAATTGGACAGTGATTGTTCTGTAGGTGATTTACGGTCAGTCCTTTAATAATTGGACAGTGATTATTCTGTAGGTGATTTACGGTCAGTCCTTTAATAATTGGACAGTGATTGTTCTGCAGGTGATTTACGGTCAGTCCTTTAATAATTGGACAGTGATTGTTCTGTAGGTGATTTACGGTCAGTCCTTTAATAATTGGACATTGATTGTTCTGTAGGTGATTTACGGTCAGTCCTTTAATAATTGGACAGTGATTGTTCTGTAGGTGATTTACGGTCAGTCCTTTAATAATTGGACAGTGATTGTTCTGTAGGTGATTTACTGTCAGTCCTTTAATAATTGGACAGTGATTGTTCTGTAGGTGATTTACTGTCAGTCCTTTAATAATTGGACAGTGATTGTTCTGTAGGTGATTTACGGTCAGTCCTTTAATAATTGGATAGTGATTGTTCTGTGGGTGATTTACAGTCAGTCCTTTAATAATTGGATAGTGATTGTTCTGTAGGTGATTTACGGTCAGTCCTTTAATAATTGGATAGTGATTGTTCTGTAGGTGATTTATGGTCAGTCCTTTAATAATTGGACAGTGATTGTTCTGTAGGTGATTTACGGTCAGTCCTTGAATAATTGGACAGTGATTGTTCTGTAGGTGATTTACGGTCAGTCCTTTAATAATTGGACAGTGATTGTTCTGTCGGTGATTTACGGTCAGTCCTTTAATAATTGGATAGTGATTGTTCTGTAGGTGATTTACGGTCAGTCCTTTAATAATTGGACAGTGATTGTTCTGTAGGTGATTTACGGTCAGTCCTTTAATAATTGGACAGTAATTGTTCTGTAGGTGACTTACAGTCAGTCCTTTAATAATTGGACAGTGATTGTTCTGTAGGTGATTTACGGTCAGTCCTTTAATAATTGGACAATGATTGTTCTGTAGGTGATTTACGGTCAGTCCTTTAATAATTGGACAGTGATTGTTCTGTAGGTGATTTACGGTCAGTCCTTTAATAATTGGACAGTGATTGTTCTGTAGGTGATTTACGGTCAGTCCTTTAATAATTGGACAGTGATTGTTCTGTTGGTGATTTACGGTCAGTCCTTTAATAATTGGACAGTGATTGTTCTGTAGGTGATTTACGGTCAGTCCTTTAATAATTGGATAGTGATTGTTCTGTAGGTGATTTACGGTCAGTCCTTTAATAATTGGACAGTGATTGTTCTGTAGGTGATTTACGGTCAGTCCTTTAATAATTGGACAGTGATTGTTCTGTAGGTGATTTACGGTCAGTCCTTTAATAATTGGACAGTGATTGTTCTGTAGGTGATTTACGGTCAGTCCTTTAATAATTGGATAATGATTGTTCTGTAGGTGATTTACGGTCAGTCCTTTAATAATTGGATAGTGATTGTTCTGTAGGTGATTTACGGTCAGTCGTTTAATAATTGGACAGTGATTGTTCTGTCGGTGATTTACGGTCAGTCCTTTAATAATTGGACAGTGATTGTTCTGTAGGTGATTTACGGTCAGTCCTTTAATAATTGGACAGTGATTGTTCTGTAGGTGATTTACGGTCAGTCCTTTAATAATTGGACAGTGATTGTTCTGTAGGTGATTTACGGTCAGTCCTTTAATAATTGGATAATGATTGTTCTGTAGGTGATTTACGGTCAGTCCTTTAATAATTGGACAGTGATTGTTCTGTAGGTGATTTACGGTCAGTCCTTTAATAATAGGACAGTGATTGTTCTGTAGGTGATTTACGGTCAGTCCTTTAATAATTGGACAGTGATTGTTCTGTAGGTGATTTACGGTCAGTCCTTTAATAATTGGACAGTGATTGTTCTGTAGGTGATTTACTGTCAGTCCTTTAATAATTGGACAGTGATTGTTCTGTAGGTGATTTACGGTCAGTCCTTTAATAATTGGATAGTGATTGTTCTGTAGGTGATTTACGGTCAGTTCTTTAATAATTGGACAGTGATTGTTCTGTCCGTGATTTACGGTCAGTCCTTTAATAATTGGACAGTGATTGTTCTGTAGGTGATTTACGGTCAGTCCTTTAATAATTGGACAGTGATTGTTCTGTAGGTGATTTACGGTCAGTCCTTCAATAATTGGACAGTGATTGTTCTGTAGGTGATTTACGGTCAGTTCTTTAATAATTGGACAGTGATTGTTCTGTCCGTGATTTACGGTAAGTCCTTTAATAATTGGACAGTGATTGTTCTGTAGGTGATTTACGGTCAGTCCTTTAATAATTGGACAGTGATTGTTCTGTAGGTGATTTACAGTCAATCCTTTAATAATTGGACAGTGATTGTTCTGTAGGTGATTTACGGTCATTCCTTTAATAATTGGACAGTGATTGTTCTGTAGGTGATTTACGGTCAGTCCTTTAATAATTGGACAGTGATTGTTCTGTAGGTGATTTACGGTCAGTCCTTTAATAATTGGACAGTGATTGTTCTGTAGGTGATTTACGGTCAGTCCTTTAATAATTGGACAGTGATTGTTCTGTTGGTGATTTAAGGTCAGTCCTTTAATAATAGGACAGTGATTGTTCTGCAGGTGATTTACTGTCTGTCCTTTAATAATTGGATAGTGATTGTTCTGTAGGTGATTTACGGTCAGTCCTTTAATAATTGGACAGTGATTGTTCTGTAGGTGATTTACGGTCAGTCCTTTAATAATTGGACAGTGATTGTTCTGTAGGTCATTTACGGTCATTCCTTTAATAATTTGACAGTGATTGTTCTGGAGGTGATTTACGGTCAGTCCTTTAATAATTGGACAGTGATTGTTCTGTAGGTGATTTACGGTCAGTCCTTTAATAATTGGATAGTGATTGTTCTGTAGGTGATTTACAGTCAGTCCTTTAATAATTGGACAGTGATTGTTCTGTAGGTGATTTACGGTCAGTCCTTTAATAATTGGACAGTGATTGTTCTGCAGGTGATTTACTGTCAGTCCTTTAATAATTGGATAGTGATTGTTCTGTAGGTGATTTACGGTCAGTCCTTTAATAATTGGACAGTGATTGTTCTGTAGGTGATTTACGGTCAGTCCTTTAATAATTGGACAGTGATTGTTCTGTATGTGATTTACGGTCAGTCCTTTAATAATTGGACAGTGATTGTTCTGTAGGTGATTTACGGTCAGTCCTTTAATAATTGGACAGTGATTGTTCTGCAGGTGATTTACTGTCAGTCCTTTAATAATTGGATAGTGATTGTTCTGTAGGTGATTTACGGTCAGTCCTTTAATAATTGGACAGTGATTGTTCTGTAGGTGATTTACGGTCAGTCCTTTAATAATTGGACAGTGATTGTTCAGTAGGTGATTTACGGTCAGTCCTTCAATAATTGGATAGTGATTGTTCTGTAGGTGATTTACTGTCAGTCCTTTAATAATTGGATAGTGATTGTTCTGTAGGTGATTTACGGTCAGTCCTTTAATAATTGGACAGTGATTGTTCTGCAGGTGATTTACGGTCAGTCCTTTAATAATTGGACAGTGATTGTTCTGTAGGTGATTTACGGTCAGTCCTTTAATAATTGGACAGTGATTGTTCTGCAGGTGATTTACGGTCAGTCCTTTAATAATTGGACAGTGATTGTTCTGTAGGTGATTTACGGTCAGTCCTTTAATAATAGGATAGTGATTGTTCTGTAGGTGATTTACGGTCAGTCCTTTAATAATTGGACAGTGATTGTTCTGTAGGTGATTTACGGTCAGTCCTTTAATAATAGGATAGTGATTGTTCTGTAGGTGATTTACGGTCAGTCCTTTAATAATTGTATAGTGATTGTTCTGTAGGTGATTTACGGTCAGTCCTTTAATAATTGTCTAGTGATTGTTCTGTAGGTGATTTACGGTCAGTCCTTTAATAATTGGACAGTGATTGTTCTGTAGGTGATTTACGGTCAGTCCTTTAATAATTGGACAGTGATTGTTCTGCAGGTGATTTACGGTCAGTCCTTTAATAATTGGACAGTGATTGTTCTGCAGGTGATTTACGGTCAGTCCTTTAATAATTGGATAGTGATTGTTCTGCAGGTGATTTACGGTCAGTCCTTTAATAATTGGACAGTGATTGTTCTGTAGGTGATTTATGGTCAGTCCTTTAATAATTGGACAGTGATTGTTCTGCAGGTGATTTACGGTCAGTCCTTTAATAATTGGACAGTGATTGTTCTGTAGGTGATTTATGGTCAGTCCTTTAATAATTGGACAGTGATTGTTCTGCAGGTGATTTACGGTCAGTCCTTTAATAATAGGATAGTGATTGTTCTGTAGGTGATTTACGGTCAGTCCTTTAATAATTGGACAGTGATTGTTCTGTAGGTGATTTATGGTCAGTCCTTTAATAATTGGACAGTGATTGTTCTGCAGGTGATTTACGGTCAGTCCTTTAATAATTGGACAGTGATTGTTCTGCAGGTGATTTATGGTCAGTCCTTTAATAATTGGACAGTGATTGTTCTGCAGGTGATTTACGGTCAGTCCTTTAATAATTGGACAGTGATTGTTCTGTAGGTGATTTGCGGTCAGTCCTTTAATAATTGGATAGTGATTGTTCTGTAGGTGATTTATGGTCAGTCCTTTAATAATTGGACAGTGATTGTTCTGTAGGTGATTTATGGTCAGTCCTTTAATAATTGGACAGTGATTGTTCTGTAGGTGATTTACGGTCAGTCCTTTAATAATTGGATAGTGATTGTTCTGTAGGTGATTTACAGTCAGTCCTTTAATAATTGGATAGTGATTGTTCTGTAGGTGATTTACGGTCAGTCCTTTAATAATTGGACAGTGATTGTTCTGTAGGTGATTTACGGTCAGTCCTTTAATAATTGTATAGTGATTGTTCTGTAGGTGATTTACGGTCAGTCCTTTAATAATTGGATAGTGATTGTTCTGCAGGTGATTTACTGTCAGTCCTTTAATAATTGGACAGTGATTGTTCTGTAGGTGATTTACGGTCAGTCCTTTAATAATTGGATAGTGATTGTTCTGTAGGCGATTTACGGTCAGTTCTTTAATAATTGGATAGTGATTGTTCTGCAGGTGATTTACTGTCAGTCCTTTAATAATTGGATAGTGATTGTTCTGTAGGTGATTCACGGTCAGTCCTTTAATAATTGGACAGTGATTGTTCTGTAGGTGATTTACGGTCAGTTCTTTAATAATTGGATAGTGATTGTTCTGTAGGTGATTTACGGTCAGTCCTTTAATAATTGGACAGTGATTGTTCTGTAGGTGATTTACGGTCAGTCCTTTAATAATTGGATAGTGATTGTTCTGCAGGTGATTTACGGTCAGTCCTTTAATAATTGGATAGTGATTGTTCTGTAGGTGATTCACGGTCAGTCCTTTAATAATTGGACAGTGATTGTTCTGTAGGTGATTTACGGTCAGTTCTTTAATAATTGGATAGTGATTGTTCTGTAGGTGATTTACGGTCAGTCCTTTAATAATTGGACAGTGATTGTTCTGTAGGTGATTTACGGTCAGTCCTTTAATAATTGGACAGTGATTGTTCTGTAGGTGATTTACGGTCAGTCCTTTAATAATTGGACAGTGATTGTTCTGTAGGTGATTTACGGTCAGTGATTTAATAATTGGACAGTGATTGTTATAATTGGACAGTGATTGTTCTGTAGGTGATTCACGGTCAGTCCTTTAATAATTGGACAGTGATTGTTATAATTGGACAGTGATTGTTCTGTAGGTGATTCACGGTCAGTCCTTTAATAATTGGACAGTGATTGTTCTGTAGGTGATTTACGGTCAGTCCTTTAATAATTGGATAGTGATTGTTCTGCAGGTGATTTTCGGTCAGTTCTTTAATAATTGGATAGTGATTGTTCTGCAGGTGATTTACTGTCAGTCCTTTAATAATTGGATAGTGATTGTTCTGTAGGTGATTCACGGTCAGTCCTTTAATAATTGGACAGTGATTGTTCTGTAGGTGATTTACGGTCAGTCCTTTAATAATTGGATAGTGATTGTTCTGTAGGTGATTTACGGTCAGTCCTTTAATAATTGGACAGTGATTGTTCTGTAGGTGATTTACGGTCAGTCCTTTAATAATTGGATAGTGATTGTTCTGCAGGTGATTCACGGTCAGTCCTTTAATAATTGGACAGTGATTGTTCTGTAGGTGATTTACGGTCAGTCCTTTAATAATTGGAAAGTGATTGTTCTGTAGGTGATTTACGGTCAGTCCTTTAATAATTGGACAGTGATTGTTCTGTAGGTGATTTACGGTCAGTCCTTTAATAATTGGACAGTGATTGTTCTGTAGGTGATTTACTGTCAGTCCTTTAATAATTGGATAGTGATTGTTCTGTAGGTGATTTACGGTCAGTCCTTTAATAATTGGACAGTGATTGTTCTGTAGGTGATTTACGGTCAGTCCTTTAATAATTGGACAGTGATTGTTCTGTAGGTGATTTACTGTCAGTCCTTTAATAATTGGACAGTGATTGTTATAATTGGACAGTGATTGTTCTGTAGGTGATTTACGGTCAGTCCTTTAATAATTGGACAGTGATTGTTCTGTAGGTGATTTACTGTCAGTCCTTTAATAATTGGATAGTGATTGTTCTGCAGGTGATTTACTGTCAGTCCTTTAATAATTGGACAGTGATTGTTCTGTAGGTGATTTACGGTCGGTCCTTTAATAATTGGATAGTGATTGTTCTGTCGGTGATTTACGGTCAGTCCTTTAATAATTGGACAGTGAGTGTTCTGCAGGTGATTTAGGGTCAGTCCTTTAATAATAGGACAGTGATTGTTCTGTAGGTGATTTACGGTCAGTCCTTTAATAATTGGACAGTGATTGTTCTGTAGGTGATTTACGGTCAGTCCTTTAATAATTGGACAGTGATTGTTCTGTAGGTGATTTACAGTCAGTCCTTTAATAATTGGATAGTGATTGTTCTGTAGGTGATTTACGTTCAGTCCTTTAATAATTGGATAGTGATTGTTCTGTAGGTGATTTATGGTCAGTCCTTTAATAATTGGACAGTGATTGTTCTGTAGGTGATTTACGGTCAGTCCTTTAATAATTGGACAGTGATTGTTCTGTAGGTGATTTACGGTCAGTCCTTTAATAATTGGACAGTGATTGTTCTGTCGGTGATTTACGGTCAGTCCTTTAATAATTGGATAGTGATTGTTCTGTAGGTGATTTACGGTCAGTCCTTTAATAATTGGACAGTGATTGTTCTGTAGGTGATTTACGGTCAGTCCTTTAATAATTGGACAGTAATTGTTCTGTAGGTGATTTACGGTCAGTCCTTTAATAATTGGACAGTAATTGTTCTGTAGGTGATTTATAGTCAGTCCTTTAATAATTGGACAGTGATTGTTCTGTTGGTGATTTAAGGTCAGTCCTTTAATAATTGGACAGTGATTGTTCTGTAGGTGATTTACGGTCAGTCCTTTAATAATTGGACAGTGATTGTTCTGTAGGTGATTTACGGTCAGTCCTTTAATAATTGGACAGTGATTGTTCTGTAGGTGATTTACGGTCAGTCCTTTAATAATTGGACAGTGATTGTTCTGTAGGTGATTTACGGTCAGTCCTTTAATAATTGGACAGTGATTGTTCTGTAGGTGATTTACGGTCAGTCCTTTAATAATTGGACAGTGATTGTTCTGTAGGTGATTTACGGTCAGTCCTTTAATAATTGGACAGTGATTGTTCTGTAGGTGATTTACGGTCAGTCCTTTAATAATTGGACAGTGATTGTTCTGTAGGTGATTTAGGGTCAGTCCTTTAATAATTGGACAGTGATTGTTCTGTAGGTGATTTACGGTCAGTCCTTTAATAATAGGACAGTGATTGTTCTGTAGGTGATTTACGGTCAGTCCTTTAATAATTGGACAGTGATTGTTCTGTAGGTGATTTACGGTCAGTCCTTTAATAATTGGACAGTGATTGTTCTGTTGGTGATTTACGGTCAGTCCTTTAATAATTGGACAGTGATTGTTCTGTAGGTGATTTACGGTCAGTCCTTTAATAATAGTATAGTGATTGTTCTGTAGGTGATTTACGGTCAGTCCTTTAATAATTGGACAGTGATTGTTCTGTAGGTGATTTACGGTCAGTCCTTTAATAATTGGACAGTGATTGTTCTGTAGGTGATTTACGGTCAGTCCTTTAATAATTGGACAGTGATTGTTCTGTAGGTGATTTACGGTCAGTCCTTTAATAATTGGATAATGATTGTTCTGTAGGTGATTTACGGTCAGTCCTTTAATAATTGGATAGTGATTGTTCTGTAGGTGATTTACGGTCAGTCGTTTAATAATTGGACAGTGATTGTTCTGTAGGTGATTTACAGTCAGTCCTTTAATAATTAGACAGTGATTGTTCTGTAGGTGATTTACGGTCAGTCCTTTAATAATTGGACAGTGATTGTTCTGTAGGTGATTTACGGTCAGTCCTTTAATAATTGGATAATGATTGTTCTGTAGGTGATTTACGGTCAGTCCTTTAATAATTGGATAGTGATTGTTCTGTAGGTGATTTATGGTCAGTCCTTTAATAATTGGATAGTGATTGTTCTGTAGGTGATTTATGGTCAGTCCTTTAATAATTGGATAGTGATTGTTCTGTAGGTGATTTACGGGTGGTCCTTTAATAATTGGACAGTGATTGTTCTGTAGGTGATTTATGGTCAGTCCTTTAATAATTGGATAGTGATTGTTCTGTAGGTGATTTACGGTCAGTCCTTTAATAATTGGACAGTGATTGATCTGTAGGTGATTTACGGTCAGTCCTTTAATAATTGGATAATGATTGTTCTGTAGGTGATATACGGTCAGTCCTTCAATAATAGGACAGTGATTGTTCTGTAGGTGATTTACGGTCAGTCCTTTAATAATTGGACAGTGATTGTTCTGTAGGTGATTTACGGTCAGTCCTTTAATAATTGGACAGTGATTGTTCTGTAGGTGATTTACGGTCAGTCCTTTAATAATTGGATAGTGATTGTTCTGTAGGTGATTTACGGTCAGTCCTTTAATAATTGGATAGTGATTGTTCTGTAGGTGATTTACGGTCAGTTCTTTAATAATTGGACAGTGATTGTTCTGTCCGTGATTTACGGTCAGTCCTTTAATAATTGGACAGTGATTGTTCTGTAGGTGATTTACGGTCAGTCCTTTAATAATTGGACAGTGATTGTTCTGTAGGTGATTTACGGTCAGTCCTTCAATAATTGGATAGTGATTGTTCTGTAGGTGATTTACGGTCAGTTCTTTAATAATTGGACAGTGATTGTTCTGTCCGTGATTTACGGTCAGTCCTTTAATAATTGGACAGTGATTGTTCTGTAGGTGATTTATGGTCAGTCCTTTAATAATTGGACAGTGATTGTTCTGTAGGTGATTTACAGTCAATCCTTTAATAATTGGACAGTGATTGTTCTGTAGGTGATTTACGGTCATTCCTTTAATAATTGGACAGTGATTGTTCTGTAGGTGATATACGGTCAGTCCTTTAATAATTGGACAGTGATTGTTCTGTAGGTGATTTACGGTCAGTCCTTTAATAATTGGACAGTGATTGTTCTGTAGGTGATTTATGGTCAGTCCTTTAATAATTGGACAGTGATTGTTCTGCAGGTGATTTACGGTCAGTCCTTTAATAATTGGACAGTGATTGTTCTGTAGGTGATTTATGGTCAGTCCTTTAATAATTGGACAGTGATTGTTCTGCAGGTGATTTACGGTCAGTCCTTTAATAATTGGACAGTGATTGTTCTGTAGGTGATTTATGGTCAGTCCTTTAATAATTGGACAGTGATTGTTCTGCAGGTGATTTACGGTCAGTCCTTTAATAATTGGACAGTGATTGTTCTGTAGGTGATTTATGGTCAGTCCTTTAATAATTGGACAGTGATTGTTCTGCAGGTGATTTACGGTCAGTCCTTTAATAATTGGACAGTGATTGTTCTGTAGGTGATTTGCGGTCAGTCCTTTAATAATTGGATAGTGATTGTTCTGTAGGTGATTTATGGTCAGTCCTTTAATAATTGGACAGTGATTGTTCTGTAGGTGATTTATGGTCAGTCCTTTAATAATTGGACAGTGATTGTTCTGTAGGTGATTTACGGTCAGTCCTTTAATAATTGGATAGTGATTGTTCTGTAGGTGATTTACAGTCAGTCCTTTAATAATTGGATAGTGATTGTTCTGTAGGTGATTTACGGTCAGTCCTTTAATAATTGGACAGTGATTGTTCTGTAGGTGATTTACGGTCAGTCCTTTAATAATTGTATAGTGATTGTTCTGTAGGTGATTTACGGTCAGTCCTTTAATAATTGGATAGTGATTGTTCTGCAGGTGATTTACTGTCAGTCCTTTAATAATTGGACAGTGATTGTTCTGTAGGTGATTTACGGTCAGTCCTTTAATAATTGGATAGTGATTGTTCTGTAGGCGATTTACGGTCAGTTCTTTAATAATTGGATAGTGATTGTTCTGCAGGTGATTTACTGTCAGTCCTTTAATAATTGGATAGTGATTGTTCTGTAGGTGATTCACGGTCAGTCCTTTAATAATTGGACAGTGATTGTTCTGTAGGTGATTTACGGTCAGTTCTTTAATAATTGGATAGTGATTGTTCTGTAGGTGATTTACGGTCAGTCCTTTAATAATTGGACAGTGATTGTTCTGTAGGTGATTTACGGTCAGTCCTTTAATAATTGGATAGTGATTGTTCTGCAGGTGATTTACGGTCAGTCCTTTAATAATTGGATAGTGATTGTTCTGTAGGTGATTCACGGTCAGTCCTTTAATAATTGGACAGTGATTGTTCTGTAGGTGATTTACGGTCAGTTCTTTAATAATTGGATAGTGATTGTTCTGTAGGTGATTTACGGTCAGTCCTTTAATAATTGGACAGTGATTGTTCTGTAGGTGATTTACGGTCAGTCCTTTAATAATTGGACAGTGATTGTTCTGTAGGTGATTTACGGTCAGTCCTTTAATAATTGGACAGTGATTGTTCTGTAGGTGATTTACGGTCAGTGATTTAATAATTGGACAGTGATTGTTATAATTGGACAGTGATTGTTCTGTAGGTGATTCACGGTCAGTCCTTTAATAATTGGACAGTGATTGTTATAATTGGACAGTGATTGTTCTGTAGGTGATTCACGGTCAGTCCTTTAATAATTGGACAGTGATTGTTCTGTAGGTGATTTACGGTCAGTCCTTTAATAATTGGATAGTGATTGTTCTGCAGGTGATTTTCGGTCAGTTCTTTAATAATTGGATAGTGATTGTTCTGCAGGTGATTTACTGTCAGTCCTTTAATAATTGGATAGTGATTGTTCTGTAGGTGATTCACGGTCAGTCCTTTAATAATTGGACAGTGATTGTTCTGTAGGTGATTTACGGTCAGTCCTTTAATAATTGGATAGTGATTGTTCTGTAGGTGATTTACGGTCAGTCCTTTAATAATTGGACAGTGATTGTTCTGTAGGTGATTTACGGTCAGTCCTTTAATAATTGGATAGTGATTGTTCTGCAGGTGATTCACGGTCAGTCCTTTAATAATTGGACAGTGATTGTTCTGTAGGTGATTTACGGTCAGTCCTTTAATAATTGGAAAGTGATTGTTCTGTAGGTGATTTACGGTCAGTCCTTTAATAATTGGACAGTGATTGTTATAATTGGACAGTGATTGTTCTGTAGGTGATTTACGGTCAGTCCTTTAATAATTGGACAGTGATTGTTCTGTAGGTGATTTACTGTCAGTCCTTTAATAATTGGATAGTGATTGTTCTGCAGGTGATTTACTGTCAGTCCTTTAATAATTGGACAGTGATTGTTCTGTAGGTGATTTACGGTCGGTCCTTTAATAATTGGATAGTGATTGTTCTGTCGGTGATTTACGGTCAGTCCTTTAATAATTGGACAGTGAGTGTTCTGCAGGTGATTTAGGGTCAGTCCTTTAATAATAGGACAGTGATTGTTCTGTAGGTGATTTACGGTCAGTCCTTTAATAATTGGACAGTGATTGTTCTGTAGGTGATTTACGGTCAGTCCTTTAATAATTGGACAGTGATTGTTCTGTAGGTGATTTACAGTCAGTCCTTTAATAATTGGATAGTGATTGTTCTGTAGGTGATTTACGTTCAGTCCTTTAATAATTGGATAGTGATTGTTCTGTAGGTGATTTATGGTCAGTCCTTTAATAATTGGACAGTGATTGTTCTGTAGGTGATTTACGGTCAGTCCTTTAATAATTGGACAGTGATTGTTCTGTAGGTGATTTACGGTCAGTCCTTTAATAATTGGACAGTGATTGTTCTGTCGGTGATTTACGGTCAGTCCTTTAATAATTGGATAGTGATTGTTCTGTAGGTGATTTACGGTCAGTCCTTTAATAATTGGACAGTGATTGTTCTGTAGGTGATTTACGGTCAGTCCTTTAATAATTGGACAGTAATTGTTCTGTAGGTGATTTACGGTCAGTCCTTTAATAATTGGACAGTAATTGTTCTGTAGGTGATTTACAGTCAGTCCTTTAATAATTGGACAGTGATTGTTCTGTTGGTGATTTAAGGTCAGTCCTTTAATAATTGGACAGTGATTGTTCTGTAGGTGATTTACGGTCAGTCCTTTAATAATTGGACAGTGATTGTTCTGTAGGTGATTTACGGTCAGTCCTTTAATAATTGGACAGTGATTGTTCTGTAGGTGATTTACGGTCAGTCCTTTAATAATTGGACAGTGATTGTTCTGTAGGTGATTTACGGTCAGTCCTTTAATAATTGGACAGTGATTGTTCTGTAGGTGATTTACGGTCAGTCCTTTAATAATTGGACAGTGATTGTTCTGTAGGTGATTTACGGTCAGTCCTTTAATAATTGGACAGTGATTGTTCTGTAGGTGATTTACGGTCAGTCCTTTAATAATTGGACAGTGATTGTTCTGTAGGTGATTTAGGGTCAGTCCTTTAATAATTGGACAGTGATTGTTCTGTAGGTGATTTACGGTCAGTCCTTTAATAATAGGACAGTGATTGTTCTGTAGGTGATTTACGGTCAGTCCTTTAATAATTGGACAGTGATTGTTCTGTAGGTGATTTACGGTCAGTCCTTTAATAATTGGACAGTGATTGTTCTGTTGGTGATTTACGGTCAGTCCTTTAATAATTGGACAGTGATTGTTCTGTAGGTGATTTACGGTCAGTCCTTTAATAATAGTATAGTGATTGTTCTGTAGGTGATTTACGGTCAGTCCTTTAATAATTGGACAGTGATTGTTCTGTAGGTGATTTACGGTCAGTCCTTTAATAATTGGACAGTGATTGTTCTGTAGGTGATTTACGGTCAGTCCTTTAATAATTGGACAGTGATTGTTCTGTAGGTGATTTACGGTCAGTCCTTTAATAATTGGATAATGATTGTTCTGTAGGTGATTTACGGTCAGTCCTTTAATAATTGGATAGTGATTGTTCTGTAGGTGATTTACGGTCAGTCGTTTAATAATTGGACAGTGATTGTTCTGTAGGTGATTTACAGTCAGTCCTTTAATAATTAGACAGTGATTGTTCTGTAGGTGATTTACGGTCAGTCCTTTAATAATTGGACAGTGATTGTTCTGTAGGTGATTTACGGTCAGTCCTTTAATAATTGGATAATGATTGTTCTGTAGGTGATTTACGGTCAGTCCTTTAATAATTGGATAGTGATTGTTCTGTAGGTGATTTATGGTCAGTCCTTTAATAATTGGATAGTGATTGTTCTGTAGGTGATTTATGGTCAGTCCTTTAATAATTGGATAGTGATTGTTCTGTAGGTGATTTACGGGTGGTCCTTTAATAATTGGACAGTGATTGTTCTGTAGGTGATTTATGGTCAGTCCTTTAATAATTGGATAGTGATTGTTCTGTAGGTGATTTACGGTCAGTCCTTTAATAATTGGACAGTGATTGATCTGTAGGTGATTTACGGTCAGTCCTTTAATAATTGGATAATGATTGTTCTGTAGGTGATATACGGTCAGTCCTTCAATAATAGGACAGTGATTGTTCTGTAGGTGATTTACGGTCAGTCCTTTAATAATTGGACAGTGATTGTTCTGTAGGTGATTTACGGTCAGTCCTTTAATAATTGGACAGTGATTGTTCTGTAGGTGATTTACGGTCAGTCCTTTAATAATTGGATAGTGATTGTTCTGTAGGTGATTTACGGTCAGTCCTTTAATAATTGGATAGTGATTGTTCTGTAGGTGATTTACGGTCAGTTCTTTAATAATTGGACAGTGATTGTTCTGTCCGTGATTTACGGTCAGTCCTTTAATAATTGGACAGTGATTGTTCTGTAGGTGATTTACGGTCAGTCCTTTTATAATTGGACAGTGATTGTTCTGTAGGTGATTTACGGTCAGTCCTTCAATAATTGGATAGTGATTGTTCTGTAGGTGATTTACGGTCAGTTCTTTAATAATTGGACAGTGATTGTTCTGTCCGTGATTTACGGTCAGTCCTTTAATAATTGGACAGTGATTGTTCTGTAGGTGATTTATGGTCAGTCCTTTAATAATTGGACAGTGATTGTTCTGTAGGTGATTTACAGTCAATCCTTTAATAATTGGACAGTGATTGTTCTGTAGGTGATTTACGGTCATTCCTTTAATAATTGGACAGTGATTGTTCTGTAGGTGATATACGGTCAGTCCTTTAATAATTGGACAGTGATTGTTCTGTAGGTGATTTACGGTCAGTCCTTTAATAATTGGACAGTGATTGTTCTGTAGGTGATTTACGGTCAGTCCTTTAATAATTGGACAGTGATTGTTCTGTAGGTGATTTACGGTCAGTCCTTTAATAATTGGACAGTGATTGTTCTGTAGGTGATTTACGGTCAGTCCTTTAATAATTGGACAGTGATTGTTCTGTAGGTGATTTACGTTCAGTCCTTTAATAATTGGACAGTGATTATTCTGTAGGTGATTTACGGTCAGTCCTTTAATAATTGGACAGTGATTGTTCTGTAGGTGATTTACGGTCAGTCCTTTAATAATTGGACAGTGATTGTTCTGTAGGTGATTTACGGTCAGTCCTTTAATAATTGGACAGTGATTGTTCTGTAGGTGATTTACGGTCAGTCCTTTAATAATTGGACAGTGATTGTTCTGTCGGTGATTTACGGTCAGTCCTTTAATAATTGGACAGTGATTGTTCTGTAGGTGATTTACGGTCAGTCCTTTAATAATTGGACAGTGATTGTTCTGTAGGTGATTTATGGTCAGTCCTTTAATAATTGGACAGTGATTGTTCTGTAGGTGATTTACAGTCAATCCTTTAATAATTGGACAGTGATTGTTCTGTAGGTGATTTACGGTCATTCCTTTAATAATTGGACAGTGATTGTTCTGTAGGTGATTTACGGTCAGTCCTTTAATAATTGGACAGTGATTGTTCTGTAGGTGATTTACGGTCAGTCCTTTAATAATTGGACAGTGATTGTTATGTAGGTGATTTACGGTCAGTCCTTTAATAATTGGACAGTGATTGTTCTGTAGGTGATTTACGGTCAGTCCTTTAATAATTGGATAGTGATTGTTCTGTAGGTGATTTACGGTCAGTCCTTTAATAATTGGACAGTGATTGTTATGTAGGTGATTTACGGTCAGTCCTTTAATAATTGGACAGTGATTGTTATGTAGGTGATTTACGGTCAGTCCTTTAATAATTGGACAGTGATTGTTCTGTAGGTGATTTACGGTCAGTCCTTTAATAATTGGACAGTGATTGTTCTGTCGGTGATTGACGGTCAGTCCTTTAATAATTGGATAGTGATTGTTCTGTAGGTGATTTACGGTCAGTCCTTTAATAATTGGATAGTGATTGTTCTGTAGGTGATTTACGGTCAGTCCTTTAATAATTGGACAGTGATTGTTATGTAGGTGATTTACGGACAGTCCTTTAATAATTGGACAGTGATTGTTCTGTAGGTGATTTACGGTCAGTCCTTTAATAATTGGACAGTGATTGTTCTGTCGGTGATTTACAGTCAGTCCTTTAATAATTGGACAGTGATTGTTCTGTAGGTGATTTACGTTCAGTCCTTTAATAATTGGACAGTGATTATTCTGTAGGTGATTTACGGTCAGTCCTTTAATAATTGGACAGTGATTGTTCTGTAGGTGATTTACGGTCAGTCCTTTAATAATTGGATAGTGATTGTTCTGTAGGTGATTTACGATCAGTCCTTTAATAATTGGACAGTGATTGTTCTGTAGGTGATTTACGGTCAGTCCTTTAATAATTGGACAGTGATTGTTCTGTAGGTGATTTACGGTCAGTCCTTTAATAATTGGACAGTGATTGTTCTGTAGGTGATTTACGGTCAGTCCTTTAATAATTGGACAGTGATTGTTCTGTAGGTGATTTACGGTCAGTCCTTTAATAATTGGACAGTGATTGTTCTGTAGGTGATTTACGGTCAGTCCTTTAATAATTGGACAGTGATTGTTCTGTAGGTGATTTACGGTCAGTCCTTTAATAATTGGACAGTGATTGTTCTGTAGGTGATTTACTGTCAGTCCTTTAATAATTGGACAGTGATTGTTCTGTAGGTGATTTACGGTCAGTCCTTTAATAATTGGATAGTGATTGTTCTGTAGGTGATTTACGGTCAGTTCTTTAATAATTGGACAGTGATTGTTCTGTCCGTGATTTACGGTCAGTCCTTTAATAATTGGACAGTGATTGTTCTGTAGGTGATTTACGGTCAGTCCTTTAATAATTGGACAGTGATTGTTCTGTAGGTGATTTACGGTCAGTCCTTTAATAATTGGACAGTGATTGTTCTGTAGGTGATTTACGGTCAGTCCTTTAATAATTGGACAGTGATTGTTCTGTAGGTGATTTACGGTCAGTCCTTTAATAATTGGACAGTGATTGTTCTGTAGGTGATTTACGGTCAGTCCTTTAATAATTGGACAGTGATTGTTCTGTAGGTGATTTACTGTCAGTCCTTTAATAATTGGACAGTGATTGTTCTGTAGGTGATTTACGGTCAGTCCTTTAATAATTGGATAGTGATTGTTCTGTAGGTGATTTACGGTCAGTTCTTTAATAATTGGACAGTGATTGTTCTGTCCGTGATTTACGGTCAGTCCTTTAATAATTGGACAGTGATTGTTCTGTAGGTGATTTACGGTCAGTCCTTTAATAATTGGACAGTGATTGTTCTGTAGGTGATTTACGGTCAGTCCTTTAATAATTGGACAGTGATTGTTCTGTAGGTGATTTACGATCAGTCCTTTAATAATTGGACAGTGATTGTTCTGTAGGTGATTTACGGTCAGTCCTTTAATAATTGGACAGTGATTGTTCTGTAGGTGATTTACGGTCAGTCCTTTAATAATTGGACAGTGATTGTTCTGTAGGTGATTTACGGTCAGTCCTTTAATAATTGGACAGTGATTGTTCTGTAGGTGATTTACGTTCAGTCCTTTAATAATTGGACAGTGATTATTCTGTAGGTGATTTACGGTCAGTCCTTTAATAATTGGACAGTGATTGTTCTGTAGGTGATTTACGGTCAGTCCTTTAATAATTGGACAGTGATTGTTCTGTCGGTGATTTACGGTCAGTCCTTTAAAAATTGGACAGTGATTGTTCTGTCGGTGATTTACGGTCAGTCCTTTAAAAATTGGACAGTGATTGTTCTGTCGGTGATTTATGGTCAGTCCTTTAATAATTGGACAGTGATTGTTCTGTAGGTGATTTACGGTCAGTCCTTTAATAATTGGACAGTGATTGTTCTGTAGGTGATTTACGGTCAGTCCTTTAATAATTGGACAGTGATTGTTCTGTAGGTGATTTACGGTCAGTCCTTTAATAATTGGACAGTGATTGTTCTGTAGGTGATTTACGGTCAGTCCTTTTATAATTGGACAGTGATTGTTCTGTAGGTGATTTACGGTCAGTCCTTTAATAATTGGACAGTGATTGTTCTGTAGGTGATTTACGTTCAGTCCTTTAATAATTGGACAGTGATTTTTCTGTAGGTGATTTACGGTCAGTCCTTTAATAATTGGACAGTGATTGTTCTGTAGGTGATTTACGGTCAGTCCTTTAATAATTGGACAGTGATTGTTCTGTAGGTGATTTACGGTCAGTCCTTTAATAATAGGATAGTGATTGTTCTGTAGGTGATTTACGGTCAGTCCTTTAATAATTGGACAGTGATTGTTCTGTAGGTGATTTATGTTCAGTCCTTTAATAATTGGACAGTGATTTTTCTGTAGGTGATTTACGTTCAGTCCTTTAATAATTGGACAGTGATTGTTCTGTAGGTGATTTACGGTCAGTCCTTTAATAATTGGACAGTGATTGTTCTGTAGGTGATTTACGGTCAGTCCTTTAATAATTGGACAGTGATTGTTCTGTAGGTGATTTACGGTCAGTCCTTTAATAATTGGACAGTGATTGTTCTGTCGGTGATTTACGGTCAGTCCTTTAATAATTGGATAATTATTGTTCTGTAGGTGATTTACGGTCAGTCCTTTAATAATTGGACAGTGATTGTTCTGTCGGTGATTTACGGTCAGTCCTTTAAAAATTGGACAGTGATTGTTCTGTCGGTGATTTACGGTCAGTCCTTTAAAAATTGGACAGTGATTGTTCTGTCGGTGATTTATGGTCAGTCCTTTAATAATTGGACAGTGATTGTTCTGTAGGTGATTTACGGTCAGTCCTTTAATAATTGGACAGTGATTGTTCTGTAGGTGATTTACGGTCAGTCCTTTAATAATTGGACAGTGATTGTTCTGTAGGTGATTTACGGTCAGTCCTTTAATAATTGGACAGTGATTGTTCTGTAGGTGATTTACGGTCAGTCCTTTTATAATTGGACAGTGATTGTTCTGTAGGTGATTTACGGTCAGTCCTTTAATAATTGGACAGTGATTGTTCTGTAGGTGATTTACGTTCAGTCCTTTAATAATTGGACAGTGATTTTTCTGTAGGTGATTTACGGTCAGTCCTTTAATAATTGGACAGTGATTGTTCTGTAGGTGATTTACGGTCAGTCCTTTAATAATTGGACAGTGATTGTTCTGTAGGTGATTTACGGTCAGTCCTTTAATAATAGGATAGTGATTGTTCTGTAGGTGATTTACGGTCAGTCCTTTAATAATTGGACAGTGATTGTTCTGTAGGTGATTTACGTTCAGTCCTTTAATAATTGGACAGTGATTTTTCTGTAGGTGATTTACGGTCAGTCCTTTAATAATTGGACAGTGATTGTTCTGTAGGTGATTTACGGTCAGTCCTTTAATAATTGGACAGTGATTGTTCTGTAGGTGATTTACGGTCAGTCCTTTAATAATTGGACAGTGATTGTTCTGTAGGTGATTTACGGTCAGTCCTTTAATAATTGGACAGTGATTGTTCTGTCGGTGATTTACGGTCAGTCCTTTAATAATTGGATAATTATTGTTCTGTAGGTGATTTACAGTCAGTCCTTTAATAATTGGACAGTGATTGTTCTGTAGGTGATTTACGGTCAGTCCTTTAATAATTGGACAGTGATTGTTCTGTAGGTGATTTACGGTCAGTCCTTTAATAATAGGACAGTGATTGTTCTGTCGGTGATTTACGGTCAGTCCTTTAATCATTGGACAGTGATTGTTCTGTAGGTGATTTACGGTCATTCCTTTAATAATTGGACAGTGATTGTTCTGTAGGTGATTTACGGTCAGTCCTTTAATAATTGGACAGTGATTGTTCTGTAGGTGATTTACAGTCAATCCTTTAATAATTGGACTGTGATTGTTCTGTAGGTGATTTACGGTCAGTCCTTTAATAATTGGACAGTGATTGTTCTGTAGGTGATTTACGGTCATTCCTTTAATAATTGGACAGTGATTGTTCTGTAGGTGATTTACGGTCAGTCCTTTAATAATTGGACAGTGATTGTTCTGTAGGTGATTTACGGTCAGTTCTTTAATAATTGGACAGTGATTGTTCTGTCCGTGATTTACGGTCAGTCCTTTAATAATTGGACAGTGATTGTTCTGTAGGTGATTTACGGTCAGTCCTTTAATAATTGGACAGTGATTGTTCTGTAGGTGATTTACGGTCAGTCCTTTAATAATTGGACAGTGATTGTTCTGTAGGTGATTTACGGTCAGTCCTTTAATAATTGGACAGTGATTGTTCTGTAGGTGATTTACGGTCAGTCCTTTAATAATTGGACAGTGATTGTTCTGTAGGTGATTTACGGTCAGTCCTTTAATAATTGGACAGTGATTGTTCTGTAGGTGATTTACGGTCAGTACTTTAATAATTGGACAGTGATTGTTCTGTAGGTGATTTACGGGCATTCCTTTAATAATTGGACAGTGATTGTTCTGTAGGTGATTTACGGTCAGTCCTTTAATAATTGGACAGTGATTGTTCTGTAGGTGATTTACGGTCAGTCCTTTAATAATTGGACAGTGATTGTTCTGTAGGTGATTTACGGTCAGTCCTTTAATAATTGGACAGTGATTGTTCTGTAGGTGATTTACGGTCAGTCCTTTAATAATTGGACAGTGATTGTTCTGTAGGTGATTTACGGTCAGTCCTTTAATAATTGACAGTGATTGTTCTGTCGGTGATTTACGGTCAGTCCTTTAATAATTGGACAGTGATTGTTCTGTAGGTGATTTACGGTCAGTCCTTTAATAATTGGACAGTGATTGTTCTGTAGGTGATTTACGGTCAGTCCTTTAATAATTGGACAGTGATTGTTCTGTAGGTGATTTACGGTCAGTCCTTTAATAATTGGACACTGATTGTTCTGTAGGTGATTTACGGTCAGTCCTTTAATAATTGGACAGTGATTGTTCTGTAGGTGATTTACGGTCAGTCCTTTAATAATTGGACAGTGATTGTTCTGTAGGTGATTTACGGTCAGTCCTTTAATAATTGGAGAGTGTTTGTTCTGTAGGTGATTTACGGTCAGTCCTTTAATAATTGGACAGTGATTGTTCTGTAGGTGATTTACGGTCAGTCCTTTAATAATTGGACAGTGATTGTTCTGTAGGTGATTTACGGTCAGTCCTTTAATAATTGGACAGTGATTGTTCTGTAGGTGATTTACGGTCAGTTCTTTAATAATTGGACAGTGATTGTTCTGTAGGTGATTTACGGTCAGTCCTTTAATAATTGGACAGTGATTGTTCTGTAGGTGATTTACGGTCAGTCCTTTAATAATTGGACAGTGATTGTTCTGTAGGTGATTTACGGTCAGTCCTTTAATAATTGGACAGTGATTGTTCTGTAGGTGATTTACGGTCAGTCCTTTAATAATTGGACAGTGATTGTTCTGTAGGTGATTTACGGTCAGTCCTTTAATAATTGGACAGTGATTGTTCTGTAGGTGATTTACGGTCAGTTCTTTAATAATTGGACAGTGATTGTTCTGTAGGTGATTTACGGTCAGTCCTTTATTGTTTGGATTGACATTTCTCTGATGAAGAATTGTGAACAGTTCCTTATCATTTAAATGCACGAATAATTCTCCCTTGGAAGTTTTTTGTTTAACTGAGGATTTTCCTAATGTTGCTTTCTAGACAATCCCTCATAACCTGTGATGGAAAATTCTCTTGAGTTTCTTTATGTACAGTCCCTTATTTGTGGTGACGTGATTTCCATTTCTGTGATTTGTGGAATCTCTTTGAGCCACATATGCACAGATGTAAATCTATTTCTCTATCTGTGTGTCCATTATTCAGCTTAATAAAGAATGAGTTTGGAATAAGTTCTCATTTTGTGATACGTTATCAATATAAAGCAGGTCTTTTCTGAGAAGCAGGAACTTGTTTCCCACTGCAGTGAATTGAATTTTCATTATTGACCCTGACCCATGCAGTTAAACAGGTCAGTTTACCTGTCTCATTGTCACCAATGTCTCAGGGTTGTCCATTCAGACAATTTGATGTTTGAAGTGACAGGGATTGTATTATTTGTTTGTTCTGTCTGTCCCTCCTTCATATTTCTATTTTAATATACCGTGTTCTATTGATACTGTTGTGTTTATCAGACTGTCAGTAATATGATGTTGTAAGGTGAGAGTCTCAGAGCAGGAATCCTTTGTTTGTAAATCAGGTGAACAATGAACCGATCAGTAACTGCTCCATGACAACCTAAAATCATAATTTCTCACAGAAAATGTGGTCAGAATTTATAGTTATATGGGTTGAAAATGAATTCTACCTTATTAATCTCATAGAGTGATGGAGTTATTCCGCTCAGAAACAGGCCTTTCAGCCCATCGTGTCAGTGCCGGCCATCAAGCACCTATATGTTGTAATCCCATTTTCCAGCACTTGTCCTGTAGCCTTGTATACTATGGCATTTCAAGTGTTCATCTAAAGACTTAAATGTTGAGTGTTCTTGCTTCGACCACCTCTTCAGGCAGTGTGTTCCAGATTCCAACCACCCGCTGGGTGAAAACATTTTGCCTCAAATCTCCTCTGTATCTCCTGCCCCTAACCTTAAATCGATATCCCCTGGTTGACACCTTATTGACACCTCCGCAATGGGAAAATGTTTCTTCCAATCTATCCTATCAAAGCCCCTCATAATTTTGTATACCTCAATCATGTACCACCTCAGACTTCTCTGCTGGAAGGAAAACAACCCTCGCCTTTTCAGTCTCTCTTCATAGCTGAAATGCTCCAGCCCAGGCAAAATTCTGGTGTATCACCTCTGCACCTTCTGTTGTGCAATCACATCCTTCCTATAGTGTGTTGACCAGAACCATACACAGTACTCCAGCTGTGGCTTACCCAGAGTTTTATGCAGCTTCATTATAGCATCCCTGCTCTAATATTCTATGCCTCAGCTAATAAAGGCAAGTATCCCAGAAGCCTTTCTAACCATCTTATCTACCTGTGCTGTTGCCTTCAGTAATATATGGACAAGTACACCCCACTCCCTCTGACCCTCTGTACTGTCTAGGGTCGTACCATCCATTGTATATTCCCTTGCCTTATTAGTCCTCCCAAAATGCATCAGCTCACACTTCTCAGGATTACATTCAATTTGCCACTGCTCTGCCCATCTATATCATTCTGTAATCTAAGGATTTCCTCCTTACTATTTACAACACCATCATTCTTTGTGTCATCTGAGAACTTACTGATCATACCACCTAATTCAGGTCTAAATCATTAATGTACACTACAAACAGCAAGGGTCCCAGCATCGATCCCTGTGGTACACCACTGGTCACAGACTTCCATTCGCAAAATCAACCCTCGACCATCACCCTCTGCCTCCTGCCAGTAAGCCAATTTTGGATCCAATTTGAAATTCTAGTAAACAAGTGAGTGAATGTTTCTGAACAGTCTACAACTGTGTAAATTTTTATCGCATGTTATCACTGTTTCTCTCTGGCTGTCTGAGCATTCAGCTGCTTTGTTCTGAGCTCTTAACCTCAGTCAGCTTGTCTGTGTTGGGTTAGGTGCTCGTTCAGCACCAGTCAGGAATGGAGCCTGAGATCTTCCTCTGTGCGGTACGCAGTAACATACTCTGTGAGATCCGTTGACTCTGCACAGACTGGGATCTTCCTGTGCTCTGTGTATGCATCTCAGCACCTGACTGGCTGAGATTCGTTCACTCTGCAAAGGCCAGGAATGGAGCCTGGGATCTTTCTGTGCTCTGTATGGAACTCAGTACCAGACTGGGTACATATCTTTAATTATATCTATCCAATTCCCACCTCTCTCCCCTGCAGCCGGTCTGGGTGTACCTGAGTGAGCAGATTGATCTTCCCCATTCAGATATCTCACACACTGGGGGAACAGACAGGCGTTTCTGTGGCCGCAAATGAGACTCCAGGATTGTATGTTGCCTCCCTGGTGCTCGGGTCAAGGATGTCTCAGAGCGGCTGCTGGACATTCTGAAGGGAGAGGGTGAATAGTCAGAGATCGTGGTACACATTGGTACCAACGACATAGGTAGAAATAGGGATGAGTTCCTGCAACAAGAATTTAGGGTGCGAGGAAGCAGATTAAAAAGGAGGACCTCTAAGGTTGCAATCTCTGGATTCCTCCCGGTGCCACGTGCTAATGACTTTAGAAATAGGAGGATAGAGCAGATGAATATCTGGCTGAGGAGATCATGCAGGAGGGAGGGCTTCAGTTTCCTGGATCACTGGGTATATTTCTGGCAAAAGTGGGACTTGTCCAAGTTGGACAGGTTGCACCTGAACTGGAATGGGACAAGCATCCTTGTTTGGAGGTTTGTTCGTTCTTTATTGGGGGGTTGGGGGTAGGCGGTTAAACTAATCGGCAGGGGGTTGGGATACAGAGCGGAGGTACAGTAGAGGGTAATGTGGAACAGAACGTGAGTCTGCTGGAAGGCAGAGCAAATATAGACCTGGTAAGGCAGAAGAGAAAAATGCAAGGTTGGATTGGAACTATTTCAAAAACAGGAGTCTCATTAGTAAGGTGGATAAATTGAGGTTGTTGATTAGCACATGGCATTATGATATTGCTATCACAGAGACATGGTTGTGGCCGGGGCAGGACTGGCAGCTCAATATTCCAGTGTATAGAATCTTCAAGTGTGACAGGGGAGGGGGTAAAAGTGGAGGTGGCATTGCACTGTTGATCAAGGAGTCATTTACTGCAGTAAGAAGGGATGATATCTTAGAAGGTTCCTTAAATGAGGCCATATGGGTGGAACTTAAAAACATAAAGGGGGCAATCACCTGGCTGGGAGTGTACTACAGGCTGCCAAACAGTCAGGGAGAGATAGAGGAGCAGATATATAGGAAAATTTCAGGGGTGCAAAAATAATAGGGTAGTATTAGTAGGGGATTTCAACTTCCCTGATATCAACTGCGATAGTCTTAGTGCAAAAGGCTTAAAGGGGAATGAATTCTTAAAATGCATACAGGAGAGCTTTTTGAGCCAGTACATCAGACGTCCTACAAGAGAAGGGGCAGTACTGGACCTAACACTAGGGAATGAAACTGGACAAGTGGTAGAAGTGTCAGTGAGGGAGCATTTCGGTGCTAGTGACCATAACGCTAAGATTTAAGGTAGTTATGGATAAGGACAAAGACAGACGGAAACTAAAGGGACTGAATTGGGGGAAGGCCGATTTTAAGATGATGAAACAGGATGGGGCCAAAGTGGACTGTGAGCAGCTACTTGTAGGAAAGTCCATATCAGATCAATGGGCGTCATTCAAAGAGAAAATAGTGAGAGTTCAGAGCCAACATGCACCCGTTAAGGTGATGGGGAGGACTAACAGGTCCAGGGAACACTGGATGTCAAGAGATACAGAGGATTGGATCAGAAAAAGAAGGAAGCTTATTGCAGATTCAGAGTGATGACAAACAGCGGAGGCACTAGAGGAGTATAGAAAGTGTAGGGGGGAACTTAAAAAAAGTAATTAGGAGAGCGAAGAGGGGACATGAAAAAATACTGGCAGGCAAGAGAAAGGAAAGTCCTAAAGCAATTTATCAGTATGTCAAGGGCAAGAAGATAACCAGGGAAAGATTAGGGACCATTAGGCACCAAAGTGGCAACCTGTGTGTGGAGCCGGAGGGCACAGGTGAGGTTTTAAATGATTACTTTTCATCTGTGTTCACTATGGAGAAGGATGATGTAGGTGTAGAGATCAGGGAGGGGGATTGTGATATACTTGAACATGTTAGCATTGAAAGGGAGGAAGTATTAGCAGTTTTAGTGGGCTTGAAAGTAGATAAATCCCCAGGCTCAGATGAAATGTATCCCTGGCTGTTATGTGAGGCAAGAGAGGCGATTGCAGGGGCTTTGTAACAAGTTTTCAAATCCTCTTTATCCAGAGGAAAGGTACCAGAGGACAGGAGGATAGTGAATGTGGTACCATTATTTAAGAAGGGTAGCAGGGATATGCTAGGTATTTACAGGTCAGTGAGTCTAACATCAGTGGTAGGGAAACGATTGGAAAAAGATGCGAGGGACAGGATTAATCTCCACTTGGAGAGGCAGGGATTAATCAGGGATAGTCAGCATGGCATTTTCAGGGGGAGATCGTGTCTGACTAACTTGATTAAATTTTTCGAGGAGATGACCAGATGTGTAGATGAAGGTAAAGCAGTCGATGTAGTCTACATGGACTTCAGTAAGGGTTTTGTTAAGGTACCACATGTGAGATTGGTTGAGAAGGTAATAGCCCATGGGATCCAGGGCAATTTGGCAAATTCGATCCAAAAGTGGCTTTGTGGCAGGAGGCAGAGGGTAACAGGCGAGGGCTGTTTTTGCGATTGGAAGCCTGTGAACAGTGGTGTACCACTGGGATCGGTACTGGGACCCTTGCTGTTTGTAGTGTACATTAATGATTTAGATGTGAATATAGGAGGTATGATCAGTAAGTTCACAGATGATACAAAAATTACAGTGCACAATATTATGGCTAATTGTTAAATTAGATGTTATCACTAAAACACAGGTGATAATATTCCAGTTAATTGTTAAATTAGATGTTATCACTAATACACAGGTGATAATATTCCAGTTAATTGTTAAATTAGATATCATCACTAATACACAGGTGATAATATTCCAGTTAATTGTTAAATTAGATATCATCACTAATACACAGGTGATAATATTACAGTTAATTGTTAAATTAGATATCATCACTAATACACAGGTGATAATATTCCAGTTAATTGTTAAATTAGATATCATCACTAATACACAGGTGATAATATTCCAGTTAATTGTTAAATTAGATATCATCACTAATACACAGGTGATAATATTACAGTTAATTGTTAAATTAGATATCATCACTAATACACAGGGGATAATATTCCAGTTAATTGTTAATTAGATATCATCACTAATACACAGGTGATAATATTACAGTTAATTGTTAAATTAGATATCATCACTAATACACAGGGGATAATATTCCAGTTAATTGTTAAATTAGATATCATCACTAATACACAGGTGATAATATTCCAGTTAATTGTTAATTAGATATCATCACTAATACACAGGTGATAATATTACAGTTAATTGTTAAATTAGATATCATCACTAATACACAGGGGATAATATTCCAGTTAATTGTTAAATTAGATATCATCACTAATACACAGGTGATAATATTACAGTTAATTATTAAATTAGATGTTATCACTAATACACAGGTGATAATATTCCAGTTAATTGTTAAATTAGATGTCATCACTAATACACAGGTGATAATATTCCAGTTAATTGTTAAATTAGATGTCATCACTAATACACAGGTGATAATATTCCAGTTAATTGTTAAATTAGATATCATCACTAATACACAGGTGATAATATTCCAGTTAATTGTTAAATTAGATATCATCACTAATACACAGGTGATAATATTCCAGTTAATTGTTAAATTAGATATCATCACTAATACACAGGTGATAATATTCCAGTTAATTGTTAAATTAGATGTCATCACTAATACACAGGTGATAATATTCCAGTTAATTGTTAAATTAGATATCATCACTAATACACAGGTGATAATATTCCAGTTAATTGTTAATTAGATATCATCACTAATACACAGGTGATAATATTACAGTTAATTGTTAAATTAGATATCATCACTAATACACAGGGGATAATATTCCAGTTAATTGTTAAATTAGATATCATCACTAATACACAGGTGATAATATTACAGTTAATTATTAAATTAGATATCATCACTAATACACAGGTGATAATATTCCAGTTAATTGTTAAATTAGATGTCATCACTAATACACAGGTGATAATATTCCAGTTAATTGTGAAATTAGATATCATCACTAATACACAGGTGATAATAATCCAGTTAATTGTTAAATTAGATATCATCACTAATACACAGGTGATAATATTCCAGTTAATTGTTAAATTAGATGTCATCACTAATACACAGGTGATAATATTCCAGTTAATTGTTAAATTAGATATCATCACTAATACACAGGTGATAATATTCCAGTTAATTGTTAAATTCGATATCATCACTAATACACAGGTGATAATATTCCAGTTAATTGTTAAATTAGATGTCATCACTAATACACAGGTGATAATATTACAGTTAATTATTAAATTAGATATCATCACTAATACACAGGTGATAATATTCCAGTTAATTGTTAAATTAGATATCATCACTAATACACAGGGGATAATATTCCAGTTAATTGTTAAATTAGATATCATCACTAATACACAGGTGATAATATTCCAGTTAATTGTTAAATTAGATGTCATCACTAATACACAGGTGATAATATTCCAGTTAATTGTTAAATTAGATATCATCACTAATACACAGGTGATAATGTTCCAGTTAATTGTTAAATTAGATATCATCACTAATACACAGGTGATAATGTTCCAGTTAATTGTTAAATTAGATATCATCACTAATACACAGGTGATAATATTCCAGTTAATTGTTAAATTAGATATCATCACTAATACACAGGTGATAATATTCCAGTTAATTGTTAAATTAGATATCATCACTAATACACAGGTGATAATATTCCAGTTAATTGTTAAATTAGATATCATCACTAATACACAGGTGATAATATTGCAGTTAATTGTTAAATTAGATGTCATCACTAATACACAGGGGATAATATTCCAGTTAATTGTTAAATTAGATATCATCACTAATACACAGGTGATAATATTCCAGTTAATTGTTAAATTAGATGTCATCACAAATACACAGGTGATAATATTCCAGTTAATTGTTAAATTAGATATCATCACTAATACACAGGTGATAATATTCCAGTTAATTGTTAAATTAGATATCATCACTAATACACAGGTGATAATATTCCAGTTAATTGTTAAATTAGATATCATCACTAATACACAGGTGATAATATTCCAGTTAATTGTTAAATTAGATATCATCACTAATACACAGGTGATAATATTCCAGTTAATTGTTAAATTAGATGTCATCACTAATACACAGGTGATAATATTCCAGTTAATTGTTAAATTAGATATCATCACTAATACACAGGGGATAATATTCCAGTTAATTGTTAAATTAGATATCATCACTAATACACAGGTGATAATATTCCAGTTAATTGTTAAATTAGATATCATCACTAATACACAGGTGATAATATTCCAGTTAATTGTTAAATTAGATGTCATCACTAATACACAGGGGATAAAATTCCAGTTAATTGTTAAATTAGATATCATCACTAATACACAGGTGATAATATTCCAGTTAATTGTTAAATTAGATATCATCACTAATACACAGGTGATAATATTCCAGTTAATTGTTAAATTAGATATCATCACTAATACACAGGTGATAATATTCAAGTTAATTGTTAAATTAGATGTCATCACTAATACACAGGTGATAATATTCCAGTTAATTGTTAAATTAGATATCATCACTAATACACAGGTGATAATATTCCAGTTAATTGTTAAATTAGATGTCATCACTAATACACAGGTGATAATATTCCAGTTAATTGTTAAATTAGATATCATCACTAATACACAGGTGATAATATTCCAGTTAATTGTTAAATTAGATGTCATCACTAATACACAGGTGATAATATTCCAGTTAATTGTTAAATTAGATATCATCACTAATACACAGGTGATAATATTCCAGTTAATTGTTAAATTAGATATCATCACTAATACACAGGTGATAATATTCCAGTTAATTGTTAAATTAGATGTCATCACTAATACACAGGTGATAATATTCCAGTTAATTGTTAAATTAGATATCATCACTAATACACAGGTGATAATATTCCAGTTAATTGTTAAATTAGATATCATCACTAATACACAGGTGATAATATTCCAGTTAATTGTTAAATTAGATGTCATCACTAATACACAGGTGATAATATTCCAGTTAATTGTTAAATTAGATATCATCACTAATACACAGGTGATAATATTCCATTTAATTGTTAAATTAGATATCATCACTAATACACAGGTGATAATATTCCAGTTAATTGTTAAATTAGATGTCATCACTAATACACAGGTGATAATATTCCAGTTAATTGTTAAATTAGATATCATCACTAATACACAGGTGATAATATTCCAGTTAATTGTTAAATTAGATATCATCACTAATACACAGGTGATAATATTCCAGTTAATTGTTAAATTAGATGTCATCACTAATACACAGGTGATAATATTCCAGTTAATTGTTAAATTAGATGTCATCACTAATACACAGGTGATAATATTCCAGTTAATTGTTAAATTAGATGTCATCACTAATACACAGGGGATAATATTCCAGTTAATTGTTAATTTAGATGTCATCACTAATACACAGGTGATAATGTTCCAGTTAATTGTTAAATTAGATATCATCACTAATACACAGGTGAAAATGTTCCAGTTAATTGTTAAATTAGATATCATCACTAATACACAGGTGATAATATTCCTGTTAATTGTTAAATTAGATATCATCACTAATACACAGGGGATAATATTCCAGTTAATTGTTAAATTAGATGTCATCACTAATACACAGGTGATAATATTCCAGTTAATTGTTAAATTAGATATCATCACTAATACACAGGTGATAATATTCCAGTTAATTGTTAAATTAGATGTCATCACTAATACACAGGTGATAATATTCCAGTTAATTGTTAAATTAGATATCATCACTAATACACAGGTGATAATATTCCAGTTAATTGTTAAATTAGATGTCATCACTAATACACAGGTGATAATATTCCAGTTAATTGTTAAATTAGATATCATCACTAATACACAGGGGATAATATTCCAGTTAATTGTTAAATTAGATATCATCACTAATACACAGGTGATAATATTCCAGTTAATTGTTAAATTAGATATCATCACTAATACACAGGTGATAATATTCCAGTTAATTGTTAAATTAGATGTCATCACTAATACACAGGGGATAAAATTCCAGTTAATTGTTAAATTAGATATCAGCACTAATACACAGGTGATAATATTCCAGTTAATTGTTAAATTAGATATCATCACTAATACACAGGTGATAATATTCCAGTTAATTGTTAAATTAGATATCATCACTAATACACAGGTGATAATATTCAAGTTAATTGTTAAATTAGATGTCATCACTAATACACAGGTGATAATATTCCAGTTAATTGTTAAATTAGATATCATCACTAATACACAGGTGATAATATTCCAGTTAATTGTTAAATTAGATGTCATCACTAATACACAGGTGATAATATTCCAGTTAATTGTTAAATTAGATATCATCACTAATACACAGGTGATAATATTCCAGTTAATTGTTAAATTAGATGTCATCACTAATACACAGGTGATAATATTCCAGTTAATTGTTAAATTAGATATCATCACTAATACACAGGTGATAATATTCCAGTTAATTGTTAAATTAGATATCATCACTAATACACAGGTGATAATATTCCAGTTAATTGTTAAATTAGATGTCATCACTAATACACAGGTGATAATATTCCAGTTAATTGTTAAATTAGATATCATCACTAATACACAGGTGATAATATTCCAGTTAATTGTTAAATTAGATATCATCACTAATACACAGGTGATAATATTCCAGTTAATTGTTAAATTAGATGTCATCACTAATACACAGGTGATAATATTCCAGTTAATTGTTAAATTAGATATCATCACTAATACACAGGTGATAATATTCCATTTAATTGTTAAATTAGATATCATCACTAATACACAGGTGATAATATTCCAGTTAATTGTTAAATTAGATGTCATCACTAATACACAGGTGATAATATTCCAGTTAATTGTTAAATTAGATATCATCACTAATACACAGGTGATAATATTCCAGTTAATTGTTAAATTAGATATCATCACTAATACACAGGTGATAATATTCCAGTTAATTGTTAAATTAGATGTCATCACTAATACACAGGTGATAATATTCCAGTTAATTGTTAAATTAGATGTCATCACTAATACACAGGTGATAATATTCCAGTTAATTGTTAAATTAGATGTCATCACTAATACACAGGGGATAATATTCCAGTTAATTGTTAATTTAGATGTCATCACTAATACACAGGTGATAATGTTCCAGTTAATTGTTAAATTAGATATCATCACTAATACACAGGTGAAAATGTTCCAGTTAATTGTTAAATTAGATATCATCACTAATACACAGGTGATAATATTCCTGTTAATTGTTAAATTAGATATCATCACTAATACACAGGGGATAATATTCCAGTTAATTGTTAAATTAGATGTCATCACTAATACACAGGTGATAATATTCCAGTTAATTGTTAAATTAGATATCATCACTAATACACAGGTGATAATATTCCAGTTAATTGTTAAATTAGATGTCATCACTAATACACAGGTGATAATATTCCAGTTAATTGTTAAATTAGATATCATCACTAATACACAGGAGATAATATTCCAGTTAATTGTTAAATTAGATGTCATCACTAATACACAGGGGATAATATTCCAGTTAATTGTTAAATTAGATGTCATCACTAATACACAGGTGATAATATTCCAGTTAATTGTTAAATTAGATGTCATCACTAATACACAGGGGATAATATTCCAGTTAATTGTTAAATTAGATGTCATCACTAATACACAGGTGATAATATTCCAGTTAATTGTTAAATTAGATATCATCACTAATACACAGGTGATAATATTCCGGTTAATTGTTAAATTAGATATCATCACTAATACACAGGTGATAATATTCCAGTTAATTGTTAAATTAGATGTCATCACTAATACACAGGGGATAATATTCCAGTTAATTGTTAAATTAGATATCATCACTAATACACAGGTGATAATATTCCGGTTAATTGTTAAATTAGATATCATCACTAATACACAGGTGATAATATTCCAGTTAATTGTTAAATTAGATGTCATCACTAATACACAGGGGATAATATTCCAGTTAATTGTTGAATTAGATATCATCACTAATACACAGGTGATAATATTCCAGTTAATTGTTAAATTAGATGTCATCACAAATACACAGGTGATAATATTCCAGTTAATTGTTAAATTAGATATCATCACTAATACACAGGTGATAATATTCCAGTTAATTGTTAAATTAGATATCATCACTAATACACAGGTGATAATATTCCAGTTAATTGTTAAATTAGATGTCATCACTAATACACAGGTGATAATATTCCAGTTAACTGTTAAATTAGATGTCATCACTAATACACAGGTGATAATATTCCAGTTAATTGTTAAATTAGATATCATCACTAATACACAGGTGATAATATTCCAGTTAATTGTTAAATTAGATATCATCACTAATACACAGGTGATAATATTCCAGTTAATTGTTAAATTAGATGTCATCACTAATACACGGGATAATATTCCAGTTAATTGTTAAATTAGATATCATCACTAATACACAGGTGATAATATTCCAGTTAATTGTTAAATTAGATATCATCACTAATACACAGGTGATAATATTCCAGTTAATTGTTAAATTAGATGTCATCACTAATACACAGGTGATAATATTCCAGTTAATTGTTAAATTAGATATCATCACGAATACACAGGTGATAATATTCCAGTTAATTGTTAAATTAGATATCATCACTAATACACAGGTGATAATATTCCAGTTAATTGTTAAATTAGATATCATCACTAATACACAGGTGATAATATTCCAGTTAATTGTTAAATTAGATGTCATCACTAATACACAGGTGATAATATTCCAGTTAATTGTTAAATTAGATGTCATCACTAATACACAGGTGATAATATTCCAGTTAATTGTTAAATTAGATATCATCACTAATACACAGGTGATAATATTCCAGTTAATTGTTAAATTAGATATCATCACTAATACACAGGTGATAATATTCCAGTTAATTGTTAAATTAGATATCATCACTAATACACAGGTGATAATATTCCAGTTAATTGTTAAATTAGATATCATCACTAATACACAGGTGATAATATTCCAGTTAATTGTTAAATTAGATGTCATCACTAATACACAGGTGATAATATTCCAGTTAATTGTTAAATTAGATATCATCACTAATACACAGGTGATAATATTCCAGTTAATTGTTAAATTAGATGTCATCACTAATACACAGGTGATAATATTCCAGTTAATTGTTAAATTAGATATCATCACTAATACACAGGTGATAATATTCCAGTTAATTGTTAAATTAGATGTCATCACTAATACACAGGTGATAATATTCCAGTTAATTGTTAAATTAGATGTCATCACTAATACACAGGGGATAATATTCCAGTTAATTGTTAATTTAGATGTCATCACTAATACACAGGTGATAATGTTCCAGTTAATTGTTAAATTAGATATCATCACTAATACACAGGTGATAATGTTCCAGTTAATTGTTAAATTAGATATCATCACTAATACACAGGGGATAATATTCCAGTTAATTGTTAAATTAGATATCATCACTAATACACAGGTGATAATATTCCAGTTAATTGTTAAATTAGATATCATCACTAATACACAGGGGATAATATTCCAGTTAATTGTTAAATTAGATATCATCACTAATACACAGGTGATAATATTCCAGTTAATTGTTAAATTAGATGTCATCACTAATACACAGGTGATAATATTCCAGTTAATTGTTAAATTAGATATCATCACTAATACACAGGTGATAATATTCCAGTTAATTGTTAAATTAGATATCATCACTAATACACAGGTGATAATATTCCAGTTAATTGTTAAATTAGATATCATCACTAATACACAGGTGATAATATTCCTGTTAATTGTTAAATTAGATATCATCACTAATACACAGGGGATAATATTCCAGTTAATTGTTAAATTAGATGTCATCACTAATACACAGGTGATAATATTCCAGTTAATTGTTAAATTAGATATCATCACTAATACACAGGTGATAATATTCCAGTTAATTGTTAAATTAGATGTCATCACTAATACACAGGTGATAATATTCCAGTTAATTGTTAAATTAGATATCATCACTAATACACAGGTGATAATATTCCGGTTAATTGTTAAATTAGATATCATCACTAATACACAGGTGATAATATTCCAGTTAATTGTTAAATTAGATGTCATCACTAATACACAGGGGATAATATTCCAGTTAATTGTTAAATTAGATATCATCACTAATACACAGGTGATAATATTCCAGTTAATTGTTAAATTAGATGTCATCACAAATACACAGGTGATAATATTCCAGTTAATTGTTAAATTAGATATCATCACTAATACACAGGTGATAATATTCCAGTTAATTGTTAAATTAGATATCATCACTAATACACAGGTGATAATATTCCAGTTAATTGTTAAATTAGATGTCATCACTAATACACAGGTGATAATATTCCAGTTAATTGTTAAATTAGATGTCATCACTAATACACAGGTGATAATATTCCAGTTAATTGTTAAATTAGATGTCATCACTAATACACAGGGGATAATATTCCAGTTAATTGTTAATTTAGATGTCATCACTAATACACAGGTGATAATATTCCAGTTAATTGTTAAATTAGATGTCATCACTAATACACAGGGGATAATATTCCAGTTAATTGTTAAATTAGATATCATCACTAATACACAGGTGATAATGTTCCAGTTAATTGTTAAATTAGATATCATCACTAATACACAGGTGATAATGTTCCAGTTAATTGTTAAATTAGATATCATCACTAATACACAGGGGATAATATTCCAGTTAATTGTTAAATTAGATATCATCACTAATACACAGGTGATAATATTCCAGTTAATTGTTAAATTAGATATCATCACTAATACACAGGTGATAATATTCCAGTTAATTGTTAAATTAGATATCATCACTAATACACAGGTGATAATATTCCTGTTAATTGTTAAATTAGATGTCATCACTAATACACAGGTGATAATATTCCAGTTAATTGTTAAATTAGATGTCATCACTAATACACAGGTGATAATATTCCAGTTAATTGTTAAATTAGATGTCATCACTAATACACAGGTGATAATATTCCAGTTAATTGTTAAATTAGATATCATCACTAATACACAGGTGATAATATTCCGGTTAATTGTTAAATTAGATATCATCACTAATACACAGGTGATAATATTCCAGTTAATTGTTAAATTAGATGTCATCACTAATACACAGGGGATAATATTCCAGTTAATTGTTAAATTAGATATCATCACTAATACACAGGTGATAATATTCCAGTTAATTGTTAAATTAGATGTCATCACAAATACACAGGTGATAATATTCCAGTTAATTGTTAAATTAGATATCATCACTAATACACAGGTGATAATATTCCAGTTAATTGTTAAATTAGATATCATCACTAATACACAGGTGATAATATTCCAGTTAATTGTTAAATTAGATGTCATCACTAATACACAGGTGATAATATTCCAGTTAATTGTTAAATTAGATATCATCACTAATACACAGGTGATAATATTCCAGTTAATTGTTAAATTAGATGTCATCACTAATACACAGGTGATAATATTCCAGTTAATTGTTAAATTAGATGTCATCACTAATACACAGGGGATAATATTCCAGTTAATTGTTAAATTAGATGTCATCACTAATACACAGGTGATAATATTCCAGTTAATTGTTAAATTAGATATCATCACTAATACACAGGTGATAATATTCCAGTTAATTGTTAAATTAGATGTCATCACTAATACACAGGTGATAATATTCCAGTTATTTGTTAAATTAGATATCATCACTAATACACAGGTGATAATATTCCAGTTAATTGTTAAATTAGATGTCATCACTAATACACAGGGGATAATATTCCAGTTAATTGTTAATTTAGATGTCATCACTAATACACAGGTGATAATGTTCCAGTTAATTGTTAAATTAGATATCATCACTAATACACAGGTGATAATGTTCCAGTTAATTGTTAAATTAGATATCATCACTAATACACAGGTGATAATATTCCTGTTAATTGTTAAATTAGATATCATCACTAATACACAGGGGATAATATTCCAGTTAATTGTTAAATTAGATGTCATCACTAATACACAGGTGATAATATTCCAGTTAATTGTTAAATTAGATATCATCACTAATACACAGGTGATAATATTCCAGTTAATTGTTAAATTAGATGTCATCACTAATACACAGGTGATAATATTCCAGTTAATTGTTAAATTAGATATCATCACTAATACACAGGAGATAATATTCCAGTTAATTGTTAAATTAGATGTCATCACTAATACACAGGGGATAATATTCCAGTTAATTGTTAAATTAGATGTCATCACTAATACACAGGTGATAATATTCCAGTTAATTGTTAAATTAGATGTCATCACTAATACACAGGGGATAATATTCCAGTTAATTGTTAAATTAGATGTCATCACTAATACACAGGTGATAATATTCCAGTTAATTGTTAAATTAGATATCATCACTAATACACAGGTGATAATATTCCGGTTAATTGTTAAATTAGATATCATCACTAATACACAGGTGATAATATTCCAGTTAATTGTTAAATTAGATGTCATCACTAATACACAGGGGATAATATTCCAGTTAATTGTTAAATTAGATGTCATCACTAATACACAGGTGATAATGTTCCAGTTAATTGTTAAATTAGATATCATCACTAATACACAGGTGATAATGTTCCAGTTAATTGTTAAATTAGATATCATCACTAATACACAGGTGATAATATTCCTGTTAATTGTTAAATTAGATATCATCACTAATACACAGGGGATAATATTCCAGTTAATTGTTAAATTAGATGTCATCACTAATACACAGGTGATAATATTCCAGTTAATTGTTAAATTAGATATCATCACTAATACACAGGTGATAATATTCCAGTTAATTGTTAAATTAGATGTCATCACTAATACACAGGTGATAATATTCCAGTTAATTGTTAAATTAGATATCATCACTAATACACAGGTGATAATATTCCAGTTAATTGTTAAATTAGATGTCATCACTAATACACAGGTGATAATATTCCAGTTTAGTGTTAAATTAGATGTCATCACTAATACACAGGGGATAATATTCCAGTTAATTGTTAATTTAGATGTCATCACTAATACACAGGTGATAATGTTCCAGTTAATTGTTAAATTAGATATCATCACTAATACACAGGTGATAATGTTCCAGTTAATTGTTAAATTAGATATCATCACTAATACACAGGTGATAATATTCCTGTTAATTGTTAAATTAGATATCATCACTAATACACAGGGGATAATATTCCAGTTAATTGTTAAATTAGATGTCATCACTAATACACAGGTGATAATATTCCAGTTAATTGTTAAATTAGATATCATCACTAATACACAGGTGATAATATTCCAGTTAATTGTTAAATTAGATGTCATCACTAATACACAGGTGATAATATTCCAGTTAATTGTTAAATTAGATATCATCACTAATACACAGGTGATAATATTCCAGTTAATTGTTAAATTAGATGTCATCACTAATACACAGGTGATAATATTCCAGTTAATTGTTAAATTAGATGTCATCACTAATACACAGGGGATAATATTCCAGTTAATTGTTAATTTAGATGTCATCACTAATACACAGGTGATAATGTTCCAGTTAATTGTTAAATTAGATATCATCACTAATACACAGGTGATAATGTTCCAGTTAATTGTTAAATTAGATATCATCACTAATACACAGGGGATAATATTCCAGTTAATTGTTAAATTAGATATCATCACTAATACACAGGTGATAATATTCCTGTTAATTGTTAAATTAGATATCATCACTAATACACAGGGGATAATATTCCAGTTAATTGTTAAATTAGATGTCATCACTAATACACAGGTGATAATATTCCAGTTAATTGTTAAATTAGATATCATCACTAATACACAGGTGATAATATTCCAGTTAATTGTTAAATTAGATGTCATCACTAATACACAGGTGATAATATTCCAGTTAATTGTTAAATTAGATATCATCACTAATACACAGGTGATAATATTCCAGTTAATTGTTAAATTAGATGTCATCACTAATACACAGGTGATAATATTCCAGTTTAGTGTTAAATTAGATGTCATCACTAATACACAGGGGATAATATTCCAGTTAATTGTTAATTTAGATGTCATCACTAATACACAGGTGATAATGTTCCAGTTAATTGTTAAATTAGATATCATCACTAATACACAGGTGATAATGTTCCAGTTAATTGTTAAATTAGATATCATCACTAATACACAGGTGATAATATTCCTGTTAATTGTTAAATTAGATATCATCACTAATACACAGGGGATAATATTCCAGTTAATTGTTAAATTAGATGTCATCACTAATACACAGGTGATAATATTCCAGTTAATTGTTAAATTAGATATCATCACTAATACACAGGTGATAATATTCCAGTTAATTGTTAAATTAGATGTCATCACTAATACACAGGTGATAATATTCCAGTTAATTGTTAAATTAGATATCATCACTAATACACAGGTGATAATATTCCAGTTAATTGTTAAATTAGATGTCATCACTAATACACAGGTGATAATATTCCAGTTAATTGTTAAATTAGATGTCATCACTAATACACAGGGGATAATATTCCAGTTAATTGTTAATTTAGATGTCATCACTAATACACAGGTGATAATGTTCCAGTTAATTGTTAAATTAGATATCATCACTAATACACAGGTGATAATGTTCCAGTTAATTGTTAAATTAGATATCATCACTAATACACAGGGGATAATATTCCAGTTAATTGTTAAATTAGATATCATCACTAATACACAGGTGATAATATTCCAGTTAATTGTTAAATTAGATATCATCACTAATACACAGGGGATAATATTCCAGTTAATTGTTAAATTAGATATCATCACTAATACACAGGTGATAATATTCCAGTTAATTGTTAAATTAGATGTCATCACTAATACACAGGTGATAATATTCCAGTTAATTGTTAAATTAGATATCATCACTAATACACAGGTGATAATATTCCAGTTAATTGTTAAATTAGATATCATCACTAATACACAGGTGATAATATTCCAGTTAATTGTTAAATTAGATATCATCACTAATACACAGGTGATAATATTCCTGTTAATTGTTAAATTAGATATCATCACTAATACACAGGGGATAATATTCCAGTTAATTGTTAAATTAGATGTCATCACTAATACACAGGTGATAATATTCCAGTTAATTGTTAAATTAGATATCATCACTAATACACAGGTGATAATATTCCAGTTAATTGTTAAATTAGATGTCATCACTAATACACAGGTGATAATATTCCAGTTAATTGTTAAATTAGATATCATCACTAATACACAGGTGATAATATTCCGGTTAATTGTTAAATTAGATATCATCACTAATACACAGGTGATAATATTCCAGTTAATTGTTAAATTAGATGTCATCACTAATACACAGGGGATAATATTCCAGTTAATTGTTAAATTAGATATCATCACTAATACACAGGTGATAATATTCCAGTTAATTGTTAAATTAGATGTCATCACAAATACACAGGTGATAATATTCCAGTTAATTGTTAAATTAGATATCATCACTAATACACAGGTGATAATATTCCAGTTAATTGTTAAATTAGATATCATCACTAATACACAGGTGATAATATTCCAGTTAATTGTTAAATTAGATGTCATCACTAATACACAGGTGATAATATTCCAGTTAATTGTTAAATTAGATGTCATCACTAATACACAGGTGATAATATTCCAGTTAATTGTTAAATTAGATGTCATCACTAATACACAGGGGATAATATTCCAGTTAATTGTTAATTTAGATGTCATCACTAATACACAGGTGATAATGTTCCAGTTAATTGTTAAATTAGATATCATCACTAATACACAGGTGATAATGTTCCAGTTAATTGTTAAATTAGATATCATCACTAATACACAGGGGATAATATTCCAGTTAATTGTTAAATTAGATATCATCACTAATACACAGGTGATAATATTCCAGTTAATTGTTAAATTAGATATCATCACTAATACACAGGTGATAATATTCCAGTTAATTGTTAAATTAGATATCATCACTAATACACAGGTGATAATATTCCAGTTAATTGTTAAATTAGATATCATCACTAATACACAGGTGATAATATTCCTGTTAATTGTTAAATTAGATGTCATCACTAATACACAGGTGATAATATTCCAGTTAATTGTTAAATTAGATGTCATCACTAATACACAGGTGATAATATTCCAGTTAATTGTTAAATTAGATGTCATCACTAATACACAGGTGATAATATTCCAGTTAATTGTTAAATTAGATATCATCACTAATACACAGGTGATAATATTCCGGTTAATTGTTAAATTAGATATCATCACTAATACACAGGTGATAATATTCCAGTTAATTGTTAAATTAGATGTCATCACTAATACACAGGGGATAATATTCCAGTTAATTGTTAAATTAGATATCATCACTAATACACAGGTGATAATATTCCAGTTAATTGTTAAATTAGATGTCATCACAAATACACAGGTGATAATATTCCAGTTAATTGTTAAATTAGATATCATCACTAATACACAGGTGATAATATTCCAGTTAATTGTTAAATTAGATATCATCACTAATACACAGGTGATAATATTCCAGTTAATTGTTAAATTAGATGTCATCACTAATACACAGGTGATAATATTCCAGTTAATTGTTAAATTAGATATCATCACTAATACACAGGTGATAATATTCCAGTTAATTGTTAAATTAGATGTCATCACTAATACACAGGTGATAATATTCCAGTTAATTGTTAAATTAGATGTCATCACTAATACACAGGGGATAATATTCCAGTTAATTGTTAAATTAGATGTCATCACTAATACACAGGTGATAATATTCCAGTTAATTGTTAAATTAGATATCATCACTAATACACAGGTGATAATATTCCAGTTAATTGTTAAATTAGATGTCATCACTAATACACAGGTGATAATATTCCAGTTATTTGTTAAATTAGATATCATCACGAATACACAGGTGATAATATTCCAGTTAATTGTTAAATTAGATATCATCACTAATACACAGGTGATAATATTCCAGTTAATTGTTAAATTAGATATCATCACTAATACACAGGTGATAATATTCCAGTTAATTGTTAAATTAGATATCATCACTAATACACAGGTGATAATATTCCAGTTAATTGTTAAATTAGATATCATCACTAATACACAGGTGATAATATTCCAGTTAATTGTTAAATTAGATGTCATCACTAATACACAGGTGATAATATTCCAGTTAATTGTTAAATTAGATGTCATCACTAATACACAGGTGATAATATTCCAGTTAATTGTTAAATTAGATGTCATCACTAATACACAGGTGATAATATTCCAGTTAATTGTTAAATTAGATGTCATCACTAATACACAGGTGATAATATTCCAGTTAATTGTTAAATTAGATGTCATCACTAATACACAGGTGATAATATTCCAGTTAATTGTTAAATTAGATATCATCACTAATACACAGGTGATAATATTCCAGTTAATTGTTAAATTAGATGTCATCACTAATACACAGGTGATAATATTCCAGTTAATTGTTAAATTAGATTTCATCACTAATACACAGGTGATAATATTCCAGTTAATTGTTAAATTAGATATCATCACTAATACACAGGTGATAATATTCCATTTAATTGTTAAATTAGATATCATCACTAATACACAGGTGATAATATTCCAGTTAATTGTTAAATTAGATGTCATCACTAATACACAGGTGATAATATTCCAGTTAATTGTTAAATTAGATGTCATCACTAATACACAGGTGATAATATTCCAGTTAATTGTTAAGTTAGATGTCATCACTAATACACAGGTGATAATATTCCAGTTAATTGTTAAATTAGATTTCATCACTAATACACAGGTGATAATATTCCAGTTAATTGTTAAATTAGATATCATCACTAATACACAGGTGATAATATTCCATTTAATTGTTAAATTAGATAACATCACTAATACACAGGTGATAATATTCCAGTTAATTGTTAAATTAGATATCATCACTAATACACAGGTGATAATATTCCAGTTAATTGTTAAATTAGATATCATCACTAATACACAGGTGATAATATTCCAGTTAATTGTTAAATTAGATATCATCACTAATACACAGGTGATAATATTCCAGTTAATTGTTAAATTAGATGTCATCACTAATACACAGGTGATAATATTCCAGTTAATTGTTAAATTAGATATCATCACTAATACACAGGTGATAATATTCCATTTAATTGTTAAATTAGATATCATCACTAATACACAGGTGATAATATTCCAGTTAATTGTTAAATTAGATATCATCACTAATACACAGGTGATAATATTCCAGTTAATTGTTAAATTAGATATCATCACTAATACACAGGTGATAATATTCCAGTTAATTGTTAAATTAGATATCATCACTAATACACAGGTGATAATATTCCAGTTAATTGTTAAATTAGATGTCATCACTAATACACAGGTGATAATATTCCAGTTAATTGTTAAATTAGATATCATCACTAATACACAGGTGATAATATTCCAGTTAATTGTTAAATTAAATGTCATCACTAATACACAGGTGATAATATTCCAGTTAATTGTTAAATTAGATGTCATCACTAATACACAGGTGATAATATTCCTGTTAATTGTTAAATTAGATGTCATCACTAATACACAGGTGATAATATTCCAGTTAATTGTTAAATTAGATGTCATCACTAATACACAGGTGATAATATTCCAGTTAATTGTTAAATTAGATGTCATCACTAATACACAGGTGATAATGTTCCAGTTAATTGTTAAATTAGATATCATCACTAATACACAGGTGATAATATTCCAGTTAATTGTTAAATTAGATATCATCACTAATACACAGGGGATAATATTCCAGTTAATTGTTAAATTAGATATCATCACTAATACACAGGTGATAATATTCCAGTTAATTGTTAAATTAGATATCATCACTAATACACAGGTGATAATATTCCAGTTAATTGTTAAATTAGATGTCATCACTAATACACAGGTGATAATATTCCAGTTAATTGTTAAATTAGATATCATCACTAATACACAGGTGATAATCCAGTTAATTGTTAAATTAGATATCATCACTAATACACAGGTGATAATATTCCAGTTAATTGTTAAATTAGATTTCATCACTAATACACAGGTGATAATATTCCAGTTAATTGTTAAATTAGATATCATCACTAATACACAGGTGATAATATTCCATTTAATTGTTAAATTAGATATCATCACTAATACACAGGTGATAATATTCCAGTTAATTGTTAAATTAGATGTCATCACTAATACACAGGTGATAATATTCCAGTTAATTGTTAAATTAGATGTCATCACTAATACACAGGTGATAATATTCCAGTTAATTGTTAAATTAGATGTCATCACTAATACACAGGTGATAATATTCCAGTTAATTGTTAAATTAGATTTCATCACTAATACACAGGTGATAATATTCCAGTTAATTGTTAAATTAGATATCATCACTAATACACAGGTGATAATATTCCATTTAATTGTTAAATTAGATAACATCACTAATACACAGGTGATAATATTCCAGTTAATTGTTAAATTAGATATCATCACTAATACACAGGTGATAATATTCCAGTTAATTGTTAAATTAGATATCATCACTAATACACAGGTGATAATATTCCAGTTAATTGTTAAATTAGATATCATCACTAATACACAGGTGATAATATTCCAGTTAATTGTTAAATTAGATGTCATCACTAATACACAGGTGATAATATTCCAGTTAATTGTTAAATTAGATATCATCACTAATACACAGGTGATAATATTCCATTTAATTGTTAAATTAGATATCATCACTAATACACAGGTGATAATATTCCAGTTAATTGTTAAATTAGATATCATCACTAATACACAGGTGATAATATTCCAGTTAATTGTTAAATTAGATATCATCACTAATACACAGGTGATAATATTCCAGTTAATTGTTAAATTAGATATCATCACTAATACACAGGTGATAATATTCCAGTTAATTGTTAAATTAGATGTCATCACTAATACACAGGTGATAATATTCCAGTTAATTGTTAAATTAGATATCATCACTAATACACAGGTGATAATATTCCAGTTAATTGTTAAATTAAATGTCATCACTAATACACAGGTGATAATATTCCAGTTAATTGTTAAATTAGATGTCATCACTAATACACAGGTGATAATATTCCAGTTAATTGTTAAATTAGATGTCATCACTAATACACAGGTGATAATATTCCAGTTAATTGTTAAATTAGATATCATCACTAATACACAGGTGATAATATTCCAGTTAATTGTTAAATTAGATGTCATCACTAATACACAGGTGATAATATTCCAGTTAATTGTTAAATTAGATGTCATCACTAATACACAGGTGATAATATTCCAGTTAATTGTTAAATTAGATATCATCACTAATACACAGGTGATAATATTCCAGTTAATTGTTAAATTAGATGTCATCACTAATACACAGGTGATAATATTCCAGTTAATTGTTAAATTAGATATCATCACTAATACACAGGTGATAATATTCCAGTTAATTGTTAAATTAGATATCATCACTAATACACAGGTGATAATATTCCAGTTAATTGTTAAATTAGATGTCATCACTAATACACAGGTGATAATATTCCAGTTAATTGTTAAATTAGATATCATCACTAATACACAGGTGATAATATTCCAGTTAATTGTTAAATTAGATGTCATCACTAATACACAGGTGATAATATTCCAGTTAATTGTTAAATTAGATGTCATCACTAATACACAGGTGAAAATGTTCCAGTTAATTGTTAAATTAGATATCATCACTAATACACAGGTGATAATGTTCCAGTTAATTGTTAAATTAGATATCATCACTAATACACAGGTGATAATATTCCTGTTAATTGTTAAATTAGATATCATCACTAATACACAGGTGATAATATTCCAGTTAATTGTTAAATTAGATGTCATCACTAATACACAGGTGATAATATTCCAGTTAATTGTTAAATTAGATGTCATCACTAATACACAGGTGATAATGTTCCAGTTAATTGTTAAATTAGATATCATCACTAATACACAGGTGATAATATTCCAGTTAATTGTTAAATTAGATATCATCACTAATACACAGGGGATAATATTCCAGTTAATTGTTAAATTAGATATCACTAATACACAGGTGATAATATTCCAGTTAATTGTTAAATTAGATATCATCACTAATACACAGGTGATAATATTCCAGTTAATTGTTAAATTAGATGTCATCACTAATACACAGGTGATAATATTCCAGTTAATTGTTAAATTAGATATCATCACTAATACACAGGGGATAATATTCCAGTTAATTGTTAAATTAGATGTCATCACTAATACACAGGTGATAATATTACAGTTAATTATTAAATTAGATATCATCACTAATACACAGGGGATAATATTCCAGTTAATTGTTAAATTAGATATCATCACTAATACACAGGTGATAATATTCCAGTTAATTGTTAAATTAGATGTCATCACTAATACACAGGTGATAATATTCCAGTTAATTGTTAAATTAGATGTCATCACTAATACACAGGTGGTAATATTCCAGTTAATTGTTAAATTAGATATCATCACTAATTGACAGGTGATAATATTCCAGTTAATTGTTAAATTAGATATCATCACTAATACACAGGTGATAATATTCCAGTTAATTGTTAAATTAGATATCATCACTAATACACAGGTGATAATATTCCAGTTAATTGTTAAATGAGATATCATCACTAATACACAGGTGATAATATTCCAGTTAATTGTTAAATTAGATATCATCACTAATACACAGGTGATAATATTCCAGTTAATTGTTAAATTAGATGTCATCACTAATACACAGGTGATAATATTCCAGTTAATTGTTAAATTAGATATCATCACTAATACACAGGTGATAATATTCCAGTTAATTGTTAAATTAGATATCATCACTAATACACAGGGGATAATATTCCAGTTAATTGTTAAATTAGATGTCATCACTAATACACAGGTGATAATATTCCAGTTAATTGTTAAATTAGATATCATCACTAATACACAGGTGATAATATTCCAGTTAATTGTTAAATTAGATATCAACACTAATACACAGGTGATAATATTCCAGTTAATTGTTAAATTACATGTCATCACTAATACACAGGTGATAATATTCCAGTTAATTGTTAAATTAGATATCATCACTAATACACAGGTGATAATATTACAGTTAATTGTTAAATTAGATGTCATCACTAATACACAGGTGATAATATTCCAGTTAATTGTTAAATTAGATGTCATCACTAATACACAGGTGATAATATTCCAGTTAATTGTTAAATTAGATGTCATCACGAATACACAGGGGATAATTTTCCAGTTAATTGTTAAATTAGATGTCATCACTAATACACAGGTGATAATATTCCAGTTAATTGTTAAATTAGATATCATCACTAATACACAGGTGATAATATTCCAGTTAATTGTTAAATTAGATATCATCACTAATACGCAGGTGATAATATTCCAGTTAATTGTTAAATTAGATATCATCACTAATACACAGGTGATAATATTCCAGTTAATTGTTAAATTAGATATCATCACTAATACACAGGGGATAATATTCCAGTTAATTGTTAAATTAGATGTCATCACTAATACACAGGTGATAATATTCCAGTTAATTGTTAAATTAGATATCATCACTAATTCACAGGTGATAATATTCCAGTTAATTGTTAAATTAGATATCATCACTAATACACAGGTGATAATATTCCAGTTAATTGTTAAATTAGATGTCATCACTAATACACAGGGGATAACATTCCAGTTAATTGTTAAATTAGATGTCATCACTAATACACAGGTGATAATATTCCAGTTAATTGTTAAATGAGATATCATCACTAATTCACAGGTGATAATATTCCAGTTAATTGTTAAATTAGATATCATCACTAATACACAGGTGATAATATTCCAGTTAATTGTTAAATTAGATATCATCACTAATACACAGGGGATAATATTCCAGTTAATTGTTAAATTAGATGTCATCACTAATACACAGGTGATAATATTCCAGTTAATTGTTAAATTAGATATCATCACTAATTCACAGGTGATAATATTCCAGTTAATTGTTAAATTAGATATCATCACTAATACACAGGTGATAATATTCCAGTTAATTGTTAAATTAGATGTCATCACTAATACACAGGTGATAATATTCCTGTTAATTGTTAAATTAGATGTCATCACTAATACACAGGGGATAATATTCCAGTTAATTGTTAAATTAGATATCATCACTAATACACAGGTGATAATATTCCAATTAATTGTTAAATTAGATATCATCACTAATACACAGGGGATAATATTCCAGTTAATTGTTAAATTAGATGTCATCACTAATACACAGGTGATAATATTCCAGTTAATTGTTAAATTAGATATCATCACTAATACACAGGGGATAATATTCCAGTTAATTGTTAAATTAGATATCATCACTAATACACAGGTGATAATATTCCAGTTAATTGTTAAATTAGATGTCATCACTAATACACAGGTGATAATATTCCAGTTAATTGTTAAATTAGATATCATCACTAATACACAGGGGATAATATTCCAGTTAATTGTTAAATTAGATATCATCACTAATACACAGGTGATAATATTCCAGTTAATTGTTAAATTAGATATCATCACTAATACACAGGTGATAATATTCCTGTTAATTGTTAAATTAGATGTCATCACTAATACACAGGGGATAATATTCCAGTTAATTGTTAAATTAGATATCATCACTAATACACAGGTGATAATATTCCAGTTAATTGTTAAATTAGATATCATCACTAATACACAGGGGATAATATTCCAGTTAATTGTTAAATTAGATGTCATCACTAATACACAGGTGATAATATTCCAGTTAATTGTTAAATTAGATATCATCACTAATACACAGGGGATAATATTCCAGTTAATTGTTAAATTAGATATCATCACTAATACACAGGTGATAATATTCCAGTTAATTGTTAAATTAGATATCATCACTAATACACAGGGGATAATATTCCAGTTAATTGTTAAATTAGATATCATCACTAATACACAGGTGATAATATTCCAGTTAATTGTTAAATTAGATATCATCACTAATACACAGGGGATAATATTCCAGTTAATTGTTAAATTAGATATCATCACTAATACACAGGGGATAATATTCCAGTTAATTGTTAAATTAGATATCATCACTAATACACAGGGGATAATATTCCAGTTAATTGTTAAATTAGATATCATCACTAATACACAGGTGATAATATTCCAGTTAATTGTTAAATTAGATATCATCACTAATACACAGGGGATAATATTCCAGTTAATTGTTAAATTAGATATCATCACTAATACACAGGTGATAATATTCCAGTTAATTGTTAAATTAGATATCATCACTAATACACAGGTGATAATATTACAGTTAATTGTTAAATTAGATGTCATCACTAATACACAGGTGATAATATTCCAGTTAATTGTTAAATTAGATGTCATCACTAATACACAGGTGATAATCCAATTAATTGTTAAATTAGATATCATCACTAATACACAGGTGATAATATTCCAGTTAATTGTTAAATTAGATGTCATCACTAATACACAGGTGATAATATTCCTGTTAATTGTTAAATTAGATATCATCACTAATACACAGGTGATAATATTCCAGTTAATTGTTAAATTAGATATCATCACTAATACACAGGTGATAATATTCCAGTTAATTGTTAAATTAGATATCATCACTAATACACAGGGGATAATATTCCAGTTAATTGTTAAATTAGATATCATCACTAATACACAGGTGATAATATTCCAGTTAATTGTTAAATTAGATATCATCACTAATACACAGGTGATAATATTCCAGTTAATTGTTAAATTAGATATCATCACTAATACACAGGTGATAATATTCCAGTTAATTGTTAAATTAGATATCATCACTAATACACAGGTGATAATATTCCAGTTAATTGTTAAATTAGATATCATCACTAATACACAGGTGATAATATTCCAGTTAATTGTTAAATTAGATGTCATCACTAATACACAGGTGATAATATTCCAGTTAATTGTTAAATTAGATGTCATCACTAATACACAGGTGATAATATTCCAGTTAATTGTTAAATTAGATATCATCACTAATACACAGGGGATAATATTCCAGTTAATTGTTAAATTAGATGTCATCACTAATACACAGGTGATAATATTACAGTTAATTATTAAATTAGATATCATCACTAATACACAGGGGATAATATTCCAGTTAATTGTTAAATTAGATATCATCACTAATACACAGGTGATAATATTCCAGTTAATTGTTAAATTAGATATCATCACTAATACACAGGTGATAATATTCCAGTTAATTGTTAAATTAGATGTCATCACTCAGACACAGGTGATAATATTCCAGTTAATAGTTAAATTAGATGTCATCACTAATACACAGGTGATAATATTCCAGTTAATTGTTAAATTAGATGTCATCACTAATACACAGGTGATCATATTCCAGTTAATTGTTAAATTAGATATCATCACTAATGCACAGTTGATAATATTCCAGTTAATTGTTAAATTAGATATCATCACTAATACACAGGTGATAATATTCCAGTTAATTGTTAAATTAGATGTCATCACTAATACACAGGTGATAATATTCCAGTTAATTGTTCAATTAGATATCATCACTAATACACAGGTGATAATATTCCAGTTAATTGTTAAATTAGATGTCATCACTAATACACAGGGGATAATATTCCAGTTAATTGTTAAATTAGATGTCATCACTAATACACAGGTGATAATATTCCAGTTAATTGTTAAATTAGATGTCATCACTAATACACAGGTGATAATATTCCAGTTAATTGTTAAATTAGATGTCATCACTAATACACAGGTGATAATATTCCAGTTAATTGTTAAATTAGATGTCATCACGAATACACAGGGGATAATTTTCCAGTTAATTGTTAAATTAGATGTCTTCACTAATACACAGGGGATAATTTTCCAGTTAATTGTTAAATTAGATGTCTTCACTAATACACAGGTGATAATATTCCAGTTAATTGTTAAATTAGATATCATCACTAATACACAGGTGATAATATTCCAGTTAATTGTTAAATTAGATATCATCACTAATACACAGGTGATAATATTCCAGTTAATTGTTAAATTAGATGTCATCACTAATACACAGGTGATAATATTCCAGTTAATTGTTAAATTAGATGTCATCACTAATACACAGGTGATAATATTCCAGTTAATTGTTAAATTAGATATCATCACCAATACACAGGGGATAATATTCCAGTTAATTGTTAAATTAGATGTCATCACTAATAAACAGGTGATAATATTCCAGTTAATTGTTAAATTAGATATCATCACTAATTCACAGGTGATAATATTCCAGTTAATTGTTAAATTAGATGTCATCACTAATACGCAGGTGATAATATTCCAGTTAATTGTTAAATTAGATATCATCACTAATACACAGGTGATAATATTCCAGTTAATTGTTAAATTAGATATCATCACTAATACACAGGGGATAATATTCCAGTTAATTGTTAAATTAGATATCATCACTAATTCACAGGTGATAATATTCCAGTTAATTGTTAAATTAGATGTCATCACTAATACACAGGTGATAATATTCCAGTTAATTGTTAAATTAGATGTCATCACTAATACACAGGTGATAATATTCCAGTTAATTGTTAAATTAGATATCATCACTAATACACATGGGATAATATTCCAGTTAATTGTTAAATTAGATATCATCACTAATACACAGGTGATAATATTCCTGTTAATTGTTAAATTAGATATCATCACTAATACACAGGTGATAATATTCCAGTTAATTGTTAAATTAGATATCATCACTAATACACAGGTGATAATATTCCAGTTAATTGTTAAATTAGACATCATCACTAATACACAGGTGATAATATTCCAGTTAATTGTTAAATTAGATGTCATCACTGATACACAGGTGATAATATTCCAGTTAATTGTTAAATTAGATATCATCACTAATACACAGGTGATAATATTCCAGTTAATTGTTAAATTAGATGTCATCACTAATACACAGGTGATAATATTCCTGTTAATTGTTAAATTAGATATCACTAATACACAGGTGATAATATTCCAGTTAATTGTTAAATTAGATGTCATCACTAATACACAGGGGATAATATTCCAGTTAATTGTTAAATTAGATATCATCACTAATACACAGGTGATAATATTCCAGTTAATTGTTAAATTAGATGTCATCACTAATACACAAGTGATAATATTCCAGTTAATTGTTAAATTAGATGTCATCACTAATACACAGGGGATAATATTCCAGTTAATTGTTAAATTAGATGTCATCACTAATACACAGGTGATAATATTCCAGTTAATTGTTAAATTAGATGTCATCACTAATACACAGGTGATAATATTCCAGTTAATTGTTAAATTAGATGTCATCTCTAATACACAGGTGATAATATTCCAGTTAATTGTTAAATTAGATATCATCACTAATACACAGGGGATAATATTCCAGTTAATTGTTAAATTAGATATCATCACTAATACACAGGTGATATTCCAGTTAATTGTTAAATTAGATATCATCACTAATACACAGGTGATAATATTCCAGTTAATTGTTAAATTAGATGTCATCACTAATACACAGGTGATAATATTCCAGTTAATTGTTAAATTAGATGTCATCACTAATACACAGGTGATAATATTCCAGTTAATTGTTAAATTAGATATCATCACTAATACACAGGTGATAATATTCCAGTTAATTGTTAAATTAGATATCATCACTAATACACAGGTGATAATATTCCAGTTAATTGTTAAATTAGGTGTCATCACTAATACACAGGTGATAATATTCCAGTTAATTGTTAAATTAGATGTCATCACTAATACACAGGTGATAATATTCCTGTTAATTGTTAAATTAGATATCATCACTAATACACAGGTGATAATATTCCAGTTAATTGTTAAATTAGATGTCATCACTAATACACAGGTGATAATATTCCAGTTAATTGTTAAATTAGATAACATCACTAATACACAGGTGATAATATTCCAGTTAATTGTTAAATTAGATATCATCACTAATACACAGGTGATAATATTCCAGTTAATTGTTAAATTAGATATCATCACTAATACACAGGTGATAATATTCCTGTTAATTGTTAAATTAGATATCATCACTAATACACAGGGGATAAAATTCCTGTTAATTGTTAAATTAGATATCATCACTAATACACAGATGATAATATTCCAGTTAATTGTTAAATTAGATATCATCACTAATACACAGGTGATAATATTCCAGTTAATTGTTAAATTAGATATCATCTCTAATACACAGGTGATAATATTCCAGTTAATTGTTAAATTAGATATCATCACTAATACACAGGTGATAATATTCCAGTTAATTGTTAAATTAGATATCATGACTAATACACAGGTGATGATATTCCTGTTAATTGTTAAATTAGATATCATCACTAATACACAGGGGATAATATTCCTGTTAATTGTTAAATTAGATATCATCACTAATACACAGGTGATAATATTCCAGTTAATTGTTAAATTAGATGTCATCACTGATACACAGGGGATAATATTCCTGTTAATTGTTAAATTAGATATCATCACTAATACACAGGTGATAATATTCCAGTTAATTGTTAAATTAGATATCATCACTAATACACAGGTGATAATATTCCTGTTAATTGTTAAATTAGATATCATCACTAATACACAGGTGATAATATTCCAGTTAATTGTTAAATTAGATATCATCACTAATACACAGGTGATAATATTCCTGTTAATTGTTAAATTAGATATCATCACTAATACACAGGGGATAATATTCCTGTTAATTGTTAAATTAGATATCATCACTAATACACAGGGGATAATATTCCAGTTAATTGTTAAATTAGATATCATCACTAATACAAGGTGATAATATTCCAGTTAATTGTTAAATTAGATATCATCACTAATACACAGGTGATAATATTCCAGTTAATTGTTAAATTAGATATCATCACTAATACACAGGTGATAATATTCCAGTTAATTGTTAAATTAGATATCATCACTAATACACAGGTGATAATATTCCAGTTAATTGTTAAATTAGATATCATCACTAATACACAGGTGATAATATTCCAGTTAATTGTTAAATTAGATATCATCACTAATACACAGGTGATAATATTCCAGTTAAATGTTAAATTAGATGTCATCACTGATACACAGGGGATAATATTCCTGTTAATTGTTAAATTAGATATCATCACTAATACACAGGTGATAATATTCCAGTTAATTGTTAAATTAGATATCATCACTAATACACAGGTGATAATATTCCAGTTAATTGTTAAATTAGATATCATCGCTAATACACAGGTGATAATATTCCTGTTAATTGTTAAATTAGATATCATCACTAATACACAGGGGATAATATTCCTGTTAATTGTTAAATTAGATATCATCACTAATACACAGGGGATAATATTCCAGTTAATTGTTAAATTAGATATCATCACTAATACACAGGTGATAATATTCCAGTTAATTGTTAAATTAGATATCACCACTAATACACAGGTGATAATATTCCAGTTAATTGTTAAATTAGATATCATCACTAATACACAGGTGATAATATTCCAGTTAATTGTTAAATTAGATATCATCACTAATACACAGGTGATAATATTCCAGTTAATTGTTAAATTAGATATCATCACTAATACACAGGTGATAATATTCCAGTTAATTGTTAAATTAGATATCATCACTAATACACAGGGGATAATATTCCAGTTAATTGTTAAATTAGATATCATCACTAATACACAGGGGATAATATTCCAGTTAATTGTTAAATTAGATATCATCACTAATACACAGGTGATAATATTCCAGTTAATTGTTAAATTAGATGTCATCACTAATACACAGGGGATAATATTCCAGTTAATTGTTAAATTAGATATCATCACTAATACACAGGGGATAATATTCCAGTTAATTGTTAAATTAGATGTCATCACTAATACACAGGTGATAATATTCCAGTTAATTGTTAAATTAGATATCATCACTAATACACAGGGGATAATATTCCAGTTAATTGTTAAATTAGATATCATCACTAATACACAGGGGATAATATTCCAGTTAATTGTTAAATTAGATGTCATCACTAATACACAGGGGATAATATTCCTTTTAATTGTTAAATTAGATATCATCACTAATACACAGGTGATAATATTCCAGTTAATTGTTAAATTAGATATCATCACTAATACACAGGGGATAATATTCCAGTTAATTGTTAAATTAGATGTCATCACTAATACACAGGGGATAATATTCCTGTTAATTGTTAAATTAGATGTCATCACTAATACACAGGGGATAATATTCCAGTTAATTGTTAAATTAGATATCATCACTAATACACAGGTGATAATATTCCAGTTAATTGTTAAATTAGATATCATCACTAATACACAGGTGATAATATTCCAGTTAATTGTTAAATTAGATATCATCACTAATACACAGGGGATAATATTCCAGTTAATTGTTAAATTAGATATCATCACTAATACACAGGTGATAATATTCCAGTTAATTGTTAAATTAGATATCATCACTAATACACAGGTGATAATATTCCAGTTAATTGTTAAATTAGATATCATCACTAATACACAGGTGATAATATTCCAGTTAATTGTTAAATTAGATATCATCACTAATACACAGGGGATAATATTCCAGTTAATTGTTAAATTAGATATCATCACTAATACACAGGTGATAATATTCCTGTTAATTGTTAAATTAGATATCATCACTAATACACAGGGGATAATATTCCTGTTAATTGTTAAATTAGATATCATCACTAATACACAGGGGATAATATTCCTGTTAATTGTTAAATTAGATATCATCACTAATACACAGGTGATAATATTCCTGTTAATTGTTAAATTAGATATCATCACTAATACACAGGTGATAATATTCCAGTTAATTGTTAAATTAGATATCATCACTAATACACAGGTGATAATATTCCAGTTAATTGTTAAATTAGATATCATCACTAATACACAGGTGATAATATTCCAGTTAATTGTTAAATTAGATATCATCACTAATACACAGGTGATAATATTCCTGTTAATTGTTAAATTAGATATCATCACTAATACACAGGGGATAATATTCCTGTTAATTGTTGAATTAGATATCATCACTAATACACAGGGGATAATATTCCAGTTAATTGTTAAATTTGATATCATCACTAATACACAGGTGATAATATTCCAGTTAATTGTTAAATTAGATATCATCACTAATACACAGGTGATAATATTCCAGTTAATTGTTAAATTAGATATCATCACTAATACACAGGTGATAATATTCCAGTTAATTGTTAAATTAGATATCATCACTAATACACAGGTGATAATATTCCAGTTAATTGTTAAATTAGATATCATCACTAATACACAGGTGATAATATTCCAGTTAATTGTTAAATTAGATATCATCACTAATACACAGGTGATAATATTCCAGTTAATTGTTAAATTAGATATCATCACTAATACACAGGTGATAATATTCCTGTTAATTGTTAAATTAGATATCATCACTAATACACAGGTGATAATATTCCTGTTAATTGTTAAATTAGATATCATCACTAATACACAGGTGATAATATTCCAGTTAATTGTTAAATTAGATGTCATCACTAATACACAGGGGATAATATTCCAGTTAATTGTTAAATTAGATATCATCACTAATACACAGGTGATAATATTCCAGTTAATTGTTAAATTAGATGTCATCACTAATACACAGGGGATAATATTCCAGTTAATTGTTAAATTAGATATCATCACTAATACACAGGGGATAATATTCCAGTTAATTGTTAAATTAGATGTCATCACTAATACACAGGTGATAATATTCCAGTTAATTGTTAAATTAGATATCATCACTAATACACAGGGGATAATATTCCAGTTAATTGTTAAATTAGATATCATCACTAATACACAGGGGATAATATTCCAGTTAATTGTTAAATTAGATATCATCACTAATACACAGGGGATAATATTCCAGTTAATTGTTAAATTAGATGTCATCACTAATACACAGGGGATAATATTCCTTTTAATTGTTAAATTAAATATCATCACTAATACACAGGTGATAATATTCCAGTTAATTGTTAAATTAGATATCATCACTAATACACAGGGGATAATATTCCTGATAATTGTTAAATTAGATATCATCACTAATACACAGGTGATAATATTCCAGTTAATTGTTAAATTAGATGTCATCACAAATACACAGGTGATAATATTCCTGTTAATTGTTAAATTAGATGTCATCACTAATACACAGGTGATAATATTCCAGTTAATTGTTAAATTAGATATCATCACTAATACACAGGGGATAATATTCCAGTTAATTGTTAAATTAGATGTCATCACTAATACACAGGTGATAATATTCCAGTTAATTGTTAAATTAGATATCATCACTAATACACAGGGGATAATATTCCTGTTAATTGTTAAATTAGATGTCATCACTAATACACAGGTGATAATATTCCAGTTAATTGTTAAATTAGATATCATCACTAATACACAGGTGATAATATTCCAGTTAATTGTTAAATTAGATATCATCACTAATACACAGGGGATAATATTCCAGTTAATTGTTAAATTAGATATCATCACTAATACACAGGTGATAATATTCCAGTTAATTGTTAAATTAGATATCATCACTAATACACAGGTGATAATATTCCAGTTAATTGTTAAATTAGATATCATCACTAATACACAGGTGATAATATTCCAGTTAATTGTTAAATTAGATATCATCACTAATACACAGGGGATAATATTCCAGTTAATTGTTAAATTAGATATCATCACTAATACACAGGTGATAATATTCCTGTTAATTGTTAAATTAGATGTCATCACTAATACACAGGTGATAATATTCCAGTTAATTGTTAAATTAGATATCATCACTAATACACAGGTGATAATATTCCAGTTAATTGTTAAATTAGATGTCATCACTAATACACAGGTGATAATATTCCAGTTAATTGTTAAATTAGATGTCATCACTAATACACAGGGGATAATATTCCAGTTAATTGTTAAATTAGATATCATCACTAATACACAGGTGATAATATTCCAGTTAATTGTTAAATTAGATATCATCACTAATACACAGGGGATAATATTCCAGTTAATTGTTAAATTAGATATCATCACTAATACACAGGTGATAATATTCCAGTTAATTGTTAAATTAGATATCATCACTAATACACAGGTGATAATATTCCAGTTAATTGTTAAATTAGATATCATCACTAATACACAGGGGATAATATTCCAGTTAATTGTTAAATTAGATATCATCACTAATACACAGGTGATAATATTCCAGTTAATTGTTAAATTAGATATCATCACTAATACACAGGGGATAATATTCCAGTTAATTGTTAAATTAGATATCATCACTAATACACAGGTGATAATATTCCAGTTAATTGTTAAATTAGATGTCATCACTAATACACAGGGGATAATATTCCAGTTAATTGTTAAATTAGATATCATCACTAATACACAGGGGATAATATTCCAGTTAATTGTTAAATTAGATGTCATCACTAATACACAGGTGATAATATTCCAGTTAATTGTTAAATTAGATATCATCACTAATACACAGGGGATAATATTCCAGTTAATTGTTAAATTAGATATCATCACTAATACACAGGGGATAATATTCCAGTTAATTGTTAAATTAGATATCATCACTAATACACAGGTGATAATATTCCAGTTAATTGTTAAATTAGATATCATCACTAATACACAGGTGATAATATTCCAGTTAATTGTTAAATTAGATGTCATCACTAATACACAGGGGATAATATTCCTTTTAATTGTTAAATTAGATATCATCACTAATACACAGGTGATAATATTCCAGTTAATTGTTAAATTAGATATCATCACTAATACACAGGGGATAATATTCCAGTTAATTGTTAAATTAGATGTCATCACTAATACACAGGGGATAATATTCCTGTTAATTGTTAAATTAGATGTCATCACTAATACACAGGGGATAATATTCCAGTTAATTGTTAAATTAGATATCATCACTAATACACAGGTGATAATATTCCAGTTAATTGTTAAATTAGATATCATCACTAATACACAGGTGATAATATTCCAGTTAATTGTTAAATTAGATATCATCACTAATACACAGGGGATAATATTCCAGTTAATTGTTAAATTAGATATCATCACTAATACACAGGTGATAATATTCCAGTTAATTGTTAAATTAGATATCATCACTAATACACAGGTGATAATATTCCAGTTAATTGTTAAATTAGATATCATCACTAATACACAGGTGATAATATTCCAGTTAATTGTTAAATTAGATATCATCACTAATACACAGGGGATAATATTCCAGTTAATTGTTAAATTAGATATCATCACTAATACACAGGTGATAATATTCCTGTTAATTGTTAAATTAGATATCATCACTAATACACAGGGGATAATATTCCTGTTAATTGTTAAATTAGATATCATCACTAATACACAGGTGATAATATTCCTGTTAATTGTTAAATTAGATATCATCACTAATACACAGGTGATAATATTCCAGTTAATTGTTAAATTAGATATCATCACTAATACACAGGTGATAATATTCCAGTTAATTGTTAAATTAGATATCATCACTAATACACAGGTGATAATATTCCAGTTAATTGTTAAATTAGATATCATCACTAATACACAGGTGATAATATTCCTGTTAATTGTTAAATTAGATATCATCACTAATACACAGGGGATAATATTCCTGTTAATTGTTAAATTAGATATCATCACTAATACACAGGGGATAATATTCCAGTTAATTGTTAAATTAGATATCATCACTAATACACAGGTGATAATATTCCAGTTAATTGTTAAATTAGATATCATCACTAATACACAGGTGATAATATTCCAGTTAATTGTTAAATTAGATATCATCACTAATACACAGGTGATAATATTCCAGTTAATTGTTAAATTAGATATCATCACTAATACACAGGTGATAATATTCCAGTTAATTGTTAAATTAGATATCATCACTAATACACAGGTGATAATATTCCAGTTAATTGTTAAATTAGATATCATCACTAATACACAGGTGATAATATTCCAGTTAATTGTTAAATTAGATATCATCACTAATACACAGGTGATAATATTCCTGTTAATTGTTAAATTAGATATCATCACTAATACACAGGTGATAATATTCCTGTTAATTGTTAAATTAGATATCATCACTAATACACAGGTGATAATATTCCAGTTAATTGTTAAATTAGATGTCATCACTAATACACAGGGGATAATATTCCAGTTAATTGTTAAATTAGATATCATCACTAATACACAGGTGATAATATTCCAGTTAATTGTTAAATTAGATGTCATCACTAATACACAGGGGATAATATTCCAGTTAATTGTTAAATTAGATATCATCACTAATACACAGGGGATAATATTCCAGTTAATTGTTAAATTAGATGTCATCACTAATACACAGGTGATAATATTCCAGTTAATTGTTAAATTAGATATCATCACTAATACACAGGGGATAATATTCCAGTTAATTGTTAAATTAGATATCATCACTAATACACAGGGGATAATATTCCAGTTAATTGTTAAATTAGATATCATCACTAATACACAGGGGATAATATTCCAGTTAATTGTTAAATTAGATGTCATCACTAATACACAGGGGATAATATTCCTTTTAATTGTTAAATTAGATATCATCACTAATACACAGGTGATAATATTCCAGTTAATTGTTAAATTAGATATCATCACTAATACACAGGGGATAATATTCCTGATAATTGTTAAATTAGATATCATCACTAATACACAGGTGATAATATTCCAGTTAATTGTTAAATTAGATATCATCACTAATACACAGGTGATAATATTCCTGTTAATTGTTAAATTAGATGTCATCACTAATACACAGGTGATAATATTCCAGTTAATTGTTAAATTAGATATCATCACTAATACACAGGTGATAATATTCCAGTTAATTGTTAAATTAGATATCATCACTAATACACAGGGGATAATATTCCAGTTAATTGTTAAATTAGATGTCATCACTAATACACAGGTGATAATATTCCAGTTAATTGTTAAATTAGATATCATCACTAATACACAGGGGATAATATTCCTGTTAATTGTTAAATTAGATGTCATCACTAATACACAGGTGATAATATTCCAGTTAATTGTTAAATTAGATATCATCACTAATACACAGGTGATAATATTCCAGTTAATTGTTAAATTAGATATCATCACTAATACACAGGGGATAATATTCCAGTTAATTGTTAAATTAGATATCATCACTAATACACAGGTGATAATATTCCAGTTAATTGTTAAATTAGATATCATCACTAATACACAAGTGATAATATTCCAGTTAATTGTTAAATTAGATGTCATCACTAATACACAGGGGATAATATTCCAGTTAATTGTTAAATTAGATATAATCACTAATACACAGGTGATAATATTCCAGTTAATTGTTAAATTAGATATCATCACTAATACACAGGTGATAATATTCCAGTTAATTGTTAAATTAGATGTCATCACTAATACACAAGTGATAATATTCCAGTTAATTGTTAAATTAGATATCATCACGAATACACAGGTGATAATATTCCAGTTAATTGTTAAATTAGATATCATCACTAATACACAGGGGATAATATTCCAGTTAATTGTTAAATTAGATATCATCACTAATACACAGGGGATAATATTCCAGTTAATTGTTAAATTAGATGTCATCACTAATACACAGGGGATAATATTCCTTTTAATTGTTAAATTAGATATCATCACTAATACACAGGTGATAATATTCCAGTTAATTGTTAAATTAGATATCATCACTAATACACAGGGGATAATATTCCTGATAATTGTTAAATTAGATATCATCACTAATACACAGGTGATAATATTCCAGTTAATTGTTAAATTAGATATCATCACTAATACACAGGTGATAATATTCCTGTTAATTGTTAAATTAGATGTCATCACTAATACACAGGTGATAATATTCCAGTTAATTGTTAAATTAGATATCATCACTAATACACAGGTGATAATATTCCAGTTAATTGTTAAATTAGATATCATCACTAATACACAGGGGATAATATTCCAGTTAATTGTTAAATTAGATGTCATCACTAATACACAGGTGATAATATTCCAGTTAATTGTTAAATTAGATATCATCACTAATACACAGGGGATAATATTCCTGTTAATTGTTAAATTAGATGTCATCACTAATACACAGGTGATAATATTCCAGTTAATTGTTAAATTAGATATCATCACTAATACACAGGTGATAATATTCCAGTTAATTGTTAAATTAGATATCATCACTAATACACAGGGGATAATATTCCAGTTAATTGTTAAATTAGATATCATCACTAATACACAGGTGATAATATTCCAGTTAATTGTTAAATTAGATATCATCACTAATACACAAGTGATAATATTCCAGTTAATTGTTAAATTAGATGTCATCACTAATACACAGGGGATAATATTCCAGTTAATTGTTAAATTAGATATAATCACTAATACACAGGTGATAATATTCCAGTTAATTGTTAAATTAGATGTCATCACTAATACACAGGTGATAATATTCCAGTTAATTGTTAAATTAGATGTCATCACTAATACACAAGTGATAATATTCCAGTTAATTGTTAAATTAGATATTATCACGAATACACAGGTGATAATATTCCAGTTAATTGTTAAATTAGATATCATCACAAATACACAGTTGATAATATTCCTGTTAATTGTTAAATTAGATATCATCACTAATACACAGGTGATAATATTCCAGTTAATTGTTAAATTAGATATCATCACTAATACACAGGTGATAATATTCCAGTTAATTGTTAAATTAGATATCATCACTAATACACAGGTGATAATATTCCAGTTAATTGTTAAATTAGATATCATCACTAATACACAGGGGATAATATTCCAGTTAATTGTTAAATTAGATATCATCACTAATACACAGGTGATAATATTCCTGTTAATTGTTAAATTAGATGTCATCACTAATACACAGGTGATAATATTCCAGTTAATTGTTAAATTAGATATCATCACTAATACACAGGTGATAATATTCCAGTTAATTGTTAAATTAGATATCATCACTAATACACAGGTGATAATATTCCAGTTAATTGTTAAATTAGATGTCATCACTAATACACAGGGGATAATATTCCAGTTAATTGTTAAATTAGATATCATCACTAATACACAGGTGATAATATTCCAGTTAATTGTTAAATTAGATATCATCACTAATACACAGGGGATAATATTCCAGTTAATTGTTAAATTAGATATCATCACTAATACACAGGTGATAATATTCCAGTTAATTGTTAAATTAGATATCATCACTAATACACAGGAGATAATATTCCAGTTAATTGTTAAATTAGATATCATCACTAATACACAGGTGATAATATTCCAGTTAATTGTTAAATTAGATATCATCACTAATACACAGGGGATAATATTCCAGTTAATTGTTAAATTAGATATCATCACTAATACACAGGGGATAATATTCCAGTTAATTGTTAAATTAGATATCATCACTAATACACAGGTGATAATATTCCTGTTAATTGTTAAATTAGATATCATCACTAATACACAGGGGATAATATTCCAGTTAATTGTTAAATTAGATATCATCACTAATACACAGGGGATAATATTCCTGTTAATTGTTAAATTAGAGATCATCACTAATACACAGGTGATAATATTCCAGTTAATTGTTAAATTAGATATCATCACTAATACACAGGGGATAATATTCCAGTTGATTGTTAAATTAGATATCATCACTAATACACAGGTGATAATATTCCAGTTGATTGTTAAATTAGATGTCATCACTAATACACAGGTGATAATATTCCAGTTAATTGTTAAATTAGATGTCATCACTAATACACAGGTGATAATATTCCAGTTAATTGTTAAATTAGATGTCATCACTAATACACAGGTGATAATATTCCAGTTAATTGTTAAATTAGATGTCATCACTAATACACAGGTGATAACATTCCAGTTAATTGTTAAATTAGATGTCATCACTAATACACAGGTGATAATATTCCAGTTAATTGTTAAATTAGATATCATCACTAATACACAGGTGATAATATTCCAGTTAATTGTTAAATTAGATATCATCACTAATACACAGGTGATAATATTCCAGTTAATTGTTAAATTAGATATCATCACTAATGCACAGGTGATAATATTCCAGTTAATTGTTAAATTAGATGTCATCACTAATACACAGGTGATAATATTCCAGTTAATTGTTAAATTAGATGTCATCACTAATACACAGGTGATAATATTCCAGTTAATTGTTAAATTAGATGTCATCACTAATACACAGGTGATAATATTCCAGTTAATTGTTAAATTAGATGTCATCACTAATACACAGGTGATAATATTCCAGTTAATTGTTAAATTAGATATCATCACTAATACACAGGTGATAATATTCCAGTTAATTGTTAAATTAGATGTCATCACTAATACACAGGGGATAATATTCCAGTTAATTGTTAAATTAGATGTCATCACTAATACACAGGTGATAATATTCCAGTTAATTGTTAAATTAAATGTCATCACTAATACACAGGGGATAATATTCCAGTTAATTGTTAAATTAGATGTCATCTCTAATACACAGGTGATAATATTCCAGTTAATTGTTAAATTAGATATCATCACTAATACACAGGGGATAATATTCCAGTTAATTGTTAAATTAGATATCATCACTAATGCACAGGGGATAATATTCCAGTTAATTGTTAAATTAGATATCATCACTAATACACAGGGGATAATATTCCAGTTAATTGTTAAATTAGATATCATCACTAATACACAGGGGATAATATTCCAGTTAATTGTTAAATTAGATATCATCACTAATACACAGGGGATAATATTCCAGTTAATTGTTAAATTAGATGTCATCACTAATACACAGGTGATAATATTCCAGTTAATTGTTAAATTAGATATCATCACTAATACACAGGTGATAATATTCCAGTTAATTGTTAAATTAGATGTCATCACTAATACACAGGTGATAATATTCCAGTTAATTGTTAAATTAGATGTCATCACTAATACACAGGTGATAATATTCCAGTTAATTGTTAAATTAGATATCATCACTAATACACAGGGGATAATATTCCAGTTAATTGTTAAATTAGATGTCATCACTAATACACAGGTGATAATATTCCAGTTAATTGTTAAATTAGATGTCATCACTAATACACAGGTGATAATATTCCAGTTAATTGTTAAATTAGATATCATCACTAATACACAGGGGATAATATTCCAGTTAATTGTTAAATTAGATGTCATCACTAATACACAGGTGATAATATTCCAGTTAATTGTTAAATTAGATATCATCACTAATACACAGGGGATAATATTCCAGTTAATTGTTAAATTAGATATCATCACTAATACACAGGTGATAATATTCCAGTTAATTGTTAAATTAGATGTCATCACTAATACACAGGTGATAATATTCCAGTTAATTGTTAAATTAGATGTCATCACTAATACACAGGTGATAATATTCCAGTTAATTGTTAAATTAGATATCATCACTAATACACAGGTGATAATATTCCAGTTAATTGTTAAATTAGATGTCATCACTAATACACAGGTGATAATATTCCAGTTAATTGTTAAATTAGATGTCATCACTAATACACAGGTGATAATATTCCAGTTAATTGTTAAATTAGATATCATCACTAATACACAGGGGATAATATTCCAGTTAATTGTTAAATTAGATATCATCACTAATACACAGGTGATAATATTCCAGTTAATTGTTAAATTAGATATCATCACTAATACACAGGGGATAATATTCCAGTTAATTGTTAAATTAGATGTCATCACTAATACACAGGTGATAATATTCCAGTTAATTGTTAAATTAGATATCATCACTAATACACAGGGGATAATATTCCAGTTAATTGTTAAATTAGATGTCATCACTAATACACAGGTGATAATATTCCAGTTAATTGTTAAATTAGATATCATCACTAATACACAGGTGATAATATTCCAGTTAATTGTTAAATTAGATATCATCACTAATACACAGGGGATAATATTCCAGTTAATTGTTAAATTAGATATCATCACTAATACACAGGTGATAATATTCAGTTAATTGTTAAATTAGATATCATCACTAATACACAGGTGATAATATTCCAGTTAATTGTTAAATTAGATGTCATCACTAATACACAGGGGATAATATTCCAGTTAATTGTTAAATTAGATATCATCACTAATACACAGGGGATAATATTCCAGTTAATTGTTAAATTAGATGTCATCACTAATACACAGGTGATAATATTCCAGTTAATTGTTAAATTAGATATCATCACTAATACACAGGGGATAATATTCCAGTTAATTGTTAAATTAGATATCATCACTAATACACAGGTGATAATATTCCAGTTAATTGTTAAATTAGATATCATCACTAATACACAGGTGATAATATTCCAGTTAATTGTTAAATTAGATGTCATCACTAATACACAGGTGATAATATTCCAGTTAATTGTTAAATTAGATATCATCACTAATACACAGGGGATAATATTCCAGTTAATTGTTAAATTAGATATCATCACTAATACACAGGTGATAATATTCCAGTTAATTGTTAAATTAGATATCATCACTAATACACAGGTGATAATATTCCAGTTAATTGTTAAATTAGATATCATCACTAATACACAGGGGATAATATTCCAGTTAATTGTTAAATTAGATATCATCACTAATACACAGGGGATAATATTCCAGTTAATTGTTAAATTAGATATCATCACTAATACACAGGTGATAATATTCCAGTTAATTGTTAAATTAGATATCATCACTAATACACAGGGGATAATATTCCAGTTAATTGTTAAATTAGATATCATCACTAATACACAGGTGATAATATTCCAGTTAATTGTTAAATTAGATATCATCACTAATACACAGGTGATAATATTCCAGTTAATTGTTAAATTAGATATCATCACTAATACACAGGTGATAATATTCCAGTTAATTGTTAAATTAGATATCATCACTAATACACAGGTGATAATATTCCAGTTAATTGTTAAATTAGATATCATCACTAATACACAGGGGATAATATTCCAGTTAATTGTTAAATTAGATATCATCACTAATACACAGGTGATAATATTCCAGTTAATTGTTAAATTAGATATCATCACTAATACACAGGTGATAATATTCCAGTTAATTGTTAAATTAGATATCATCACTAATACACAGGGGATAATATTCCAGTTAATTGTTAAATTAGATATCATCACTAATACACAGGTGATAATATTCCAGTTAATTGTTAAATTAGATATCATCACTAATACACAGGTGATAATATTCCAGTTAATTGTTAAATTAGATATCATCACTAATACACAGGTGATAATATTCCAGTTAATTGTTAAATTAGATATCATCACTAATACACAGGTGATAATATTCCAGTTAATTGTTAAATTAGATATCATCACTAATACACAGGTGATAATATTCCAGTTAATTGTTAAATTAGATATCATCACTAATACACAGGTGATAATATTCCAGTTAATTGTTAAATTAGATATCATCACTAATACACAGGTGATAATATTCCAGTTAATTGTTAAATTAGATATCATCACTAATACACAGGTGATAATATTCCAGTTAATTGTTAAATTAGATGTCATCACTAATACACAGGGGATAATATTCCAGTTAATTGTTAAATTAGATATCATCACTAATACACAGGTGATAATATTCCAGTTAATTGTTAAATTAGATATCATCACTAATACACAGGTGATAATATTCCAGTTAATTGTTAAATTAGATATCATCACTAATACACAGGTGATAATATTCCAGTTAATTGTTAAATTAGATGTCATCACTATTACACAGGTGATAATATTCCAGTTAATTGTTAAATTAGATATCATCACTAATACACAGGTGATAATATTCCAGTTAATTGTTAAATTAGATATCATCACTAATACACAGGTGATAATATTCCAGTTAATTGTTAAATTAGATATCATCACTAATACACAGGGGATAATATTCCAGTTAATTGTTAAATTAGATATCATCACTAATACACAGGTGATAATATTCCAGTTAATTGTTAAATTAGATGTCATCACTAATACACAGGTGATAATATTCCAGTTAATTGTTAAATTAGATATCATCACTAATACACAGGTGATAATATTCCAGTTAATTGTTAAATTAGATATCATCACTAATACACAGGGGATAATATTCCAGTTAATTGTTAAATTAGATGTCATCACTAATACACAGGGGATAATATTCCAGTTAATTGTTAAATTAGATGTCATCACTAATACACAGGTGATAATATTCCAGTTAATTGTTAAATTAGATGTCATCACTAATACACAGGTGATAATATTCCAGTTAATTGTTAAATTAGATATCATCACTAATACACAGGTGATAATATTCCAGTTAATTGTTAAATTAGATGTCATCACTAATACACAGGTGATAATATTCCAGTTAATTGTTAAATTAGATGTCATCACTAATACACAGGTGATAATATTCCAGTTAATTGTTAAATTAGATGTCATCACTAATACACAGGTGATAATATTCCAGTTAATTGTTAAATTAGATATCATCACTAATACACAGGTGATAATATTCCAGTTAATTGTTAAATTAGATATCATCACTAATACACAGGGGATAATATTCCAGTTAATTGTTAAATTAGATGTCATCACTAATACACAGGTGATAATATTCCAGTTAATTGTTAAATTAGATGTCATCACTAATACACAGGTGATAATATTCCAGTTAATTGTTAAATTAGATGTCATCACTAATACACAGGTGATAATTCCAGTTAATTGTTAAATTAGATATCATCACTAATACACAGGTGATAATATTCCAGTTAATTGTTAAATTAGATGTCATCACTAATACACAGGTGATAATATTCCAGTTAATTGTTAAATTAGATGTCATCACTAATACACAGGTGATAATATTCCAGTTAATTGTTAAATTAGATGTCATCACTAATACACAGGTGATAATATTCCAGTTAATTGTTAAATTAGATGTCATCACTAATACACAGGTGATAATATTCCAGTTAATTGTTAAATTAGATGTCATCACTAATACACAGGTGATAATATTCCAGTTAATTGTTAAATTAGATGTCATCACTAATACACAGGTGATAATATTCCAGTTAATTGTTAAATTAGATGTCATCACTAATACACAGGTGATAATATTCCAGTTAATTGTTAAATTAGATGTCATCACTAATACACAGGTGATAATATTCCAGTTAATTGTTAAATTAGATATCATCACTAATACACAGGTGATAATATTCCAGTTAATTGTTAAATTAGATGTCATCACTAATACACAGGTGATAATATTCCAGTTAATTGTTAAATTAGATGTCATCACTAATACACAGGTGATAATATTCCAGTTAATTGTTAAATTAGATGTCATCACTAATACACAGGTGATAATATTCCAGTTAATTGTTAAATTAGATATCATCACTAATACACAGGTGATAATATTCCAGTTAATTGTTAAATTAGATGTCATCACTAATACACAGGTGATAATATTCCAGTTAATTGTTAAATTAGATGTCATCACTAATACACAGGTGATAATATTCCAGTTAATTGTTAAATTAGATATCATCACTAATACACAGGTGATAATATTCCAGTTAATTGTTAAATTAGATATCATCACTAATACACAGGTGATAATATTCCAGTTAACTGTTAAATTAGATGTCATCACTAATACACAGGTGATAATATTCCAGTTAATTGTTAAATTAGATATCATCACTAATACACAGGTGATAATATTCCAGTTAATTGTTAAATTAGATATCATCACTAATACACAGGTGATAATATTCCAGTTAATTGTTAAATTAGATGTCATCACTAATACACAGGTGATAATATTCCAGTTAATTGTTAAATTAGATGTCATCACTAATACACAGGGATAATATTCCAGTTAATTGTTAAATTAGATATCATCACTAATACACAGGTGATAATATTCCAGTTAATTGTTAAATTAGATATCATCACTAATACACAGGTGATAATATTCCAGTTAATTGTTAAATTAGATATCATCACTAATACACAGGGGATAATATTCCAGTTAATTGTTAAATTAGATATCATCACTAATACACAGGTGATAATATTCCAGTTAATTGTTAAATTAGATATCATCACTAATACACAGGTGATAATATTCCAGTTAATTGTTAAATTAGATATCATCACTAATACACAGGTGATAATATTCCAGTTAATTGTTAAATTAGATGTCATCACTAATACACAGGGGATAATATTCCAGTTAATTGTTAAATTAGATATCATCACTAATACACAGGTGATAATATTCCAGTTAATTGTTAAATTAGATGTCATCACTAATACACAGGTGATAATATTCCAGTTAATTGTTAAATTAGATGTCATCACTGATACACAGGGATAATATTCCAGTTAATTGTTAAATTAGATGTCATCACTAATACACAGGGGATAATATTCCAGTTAATTGTTAAATTAGATATCATCACTAATACACAGGTGATAATATTCCAGTTAATTGTTAAATTAGATAA